>NW_022145539.1:342500-747500 GCF_000002235.5 Strongylocentrotus purpuratus | reverse complement strand
AGAGGGAGAGGAGAAGAGATTCAAGATTCAATATTTATCTATTTCTTTCCACTGACATGAAAACAATGCATTCATGAACAGTAACAACAAGTTCATCTTCAACAAGAATAAATTCATGAACAATAACAAGAAAAGTTATAAAGTCTTTGAAAATGTGCAAAACAGCTGGTCTGTAAAAAAGCACAGCTTGTTGAACACAGATCACCTGTACAAGAACAACAACAATTTCTTGTCTAAAGAAGTAAACTAATAATAAAATAGAATAGAATAGAAATAGAAATAGAAATAGAAATAGAAATAGAAATAGAAATAGAAATAGAAATAGAAATAGAAATAGAAATAGAAATAGAAATAGAAATAGAAATAGAAATAGAAATAGAAATAGAAATAGAAATAGAAATAGAAATAGAAAATGAAAAAGAAATAGAAATAGAAATGAGGAAGGTGAATAAATGTACAATACAAGATATAAAATCATCGTTTAATTCGCTCTAACGATCGGTCGACAGAAAATACTAAATGGTCAATAAGGCAGTTCGTGGAAGTTCACATAACAATAAAGGGGCTATCTTCCCACATTCTACAAGTAACTTGTTTCATATTAATTTCATATTACTAGTATTGGTATGTTTTTATTAGTTTCTTCCGGTATATATTTAGTCTTTTCTGAAAGGAAAAAAAAATGAGAAAAGAAAACCTCATGGCAGACCATGATAAAGAATCAATCACGACTAAATGTGATAGATAATAAATTAATGTTATGCAAAGCGCTGGAAAATCCAGACAAAAGATATGAATTTTTCTAGACAATTTTATTTCTTCACCACTATATTCAGATTTTTGAATATAAGTTAACACCCCAATCGAAGCACAAAAAAGCACAAATAGAAATATATGAATGAAAGAAAGTTGGTAAGAAAACACCTGTCAAGTTGCTCACCTAGATTAGACGTCACTGGGCTCTGCTGGTTTAAAATAACGAAGATAACGTAGAAAGATAACTCCATCTGCAAATAAATCGAATAATAATAAAAAAATAGTCACATTTGTATAGCGCTTAATACATGCTTCTAAGTGCTTTACATTGCAATTATAATTACCCAGGTCATTAGATTCAATTGCTAATCAACACATGTTGATAGTCACGTTTGTATAGCGCTTAATACAATATTTCTAAGTGCCATTGCAATTATAATTACCCAGGTCATTGGATTCAATTGCTAATCAACACATGACAGTGCATACGCTCCGATTCCTGGGGAGTATTCCACCATGCGCCAATTTACAAGCGCACCCATGTCAATCAAACCACATTAACATTTAAATCCTACCGGGTATCCATTTTACACCTGTGTGGAGAGTGGCAAATGCAGATTAAAGTCTTACCAAACGACATTCATGCCGCGGTGGGACTCGAACCACGAACCATGTGATCCACAGTCCGGTGACATATTCACTAGACCACGACACCTGACTGCTAATGACTCACTGACGATTTGCACAGTGTTAAAAAAATAACATCCCCTCGGCTATTCTTGTTACCAATCAGATTCTCTTTTAGGAGTGATATATGTTTCTTGAAGAAGTATAATATCATTTTTGTTCTTCCAGCAAGCAGAATATCATTTTTCTTCTACATTGGCATGGAATACATCTTTAATACATTGTATGATAGGGGTATTAATTGTGTATCATTTATGATGTAATGAAAACCCAATGTTTGGAAACGAGCAAAGTATTTTCAGACATGTACCTTCTTCAGTGATAGAAATCGTGAAAATATTGTGTGAACAAATATTATAGTCACAAGTCATCATGTTTACATGAGCTAGGTATAGCGTCGATTATTAATTTATGTCTCACAACCACATGCAACAAAACTGAAATACCACTATGTATTTTGAGAAGCACACTCGGGAACTCGAAACCCAAGTCTAGAACTGATCTACATGAAAGTGGACCTTCTCTGGATGATTTTTTTATATACACACTGCACTTTATAAGGGGGGGGGGGGAAGCAAAATTATTAAACCATTATTAGACCAGCCTATGTATCAATGAACTAATAATATTCCACAGTAACATCAATCAAAATATCTCTGCAAATGACGATTGTTAGTTTCCTAAGCACACTTTGCTGTGGTCTAGAACCTTTCGTTCTAAACCAATAGTATTGTACAGAAGTGCTTGTGGCAGGGACGGATCCAGCCGCGGCGGCAGGGGAGGGGGTCCAATTCGTGAGAAAATATTTAGCGTTCGTTCAGGAGGGGGGGGGGGGGGGGGTAGTGAGCACTATTTTGTGTTTGTCCTCGAGAAATCGCACCCCCCCCCCTTGAGCGCCAGGGGAAGGGGGCCCATCTCCAAAAAAATGTTAAATTGCGGTGTTTTTACACGTTTTTTTCCCCAGGGGGGGGGGGGGGGAGGCCTCCCCCCCCCCCCTGGATCCGCCACTGGCTTGTGGCCTGGCAGTAGGTACAGACATCAGTTTCTTATAATACCTCATTATGGAGTACACACAAACAACAAAAATAGTCTCGTGTAAGTGTTAAATAAAGCTCCCTTTCATTATCATCTTGTCCATTCTTTTCCTTTCCTTTATACGTCCTTCTAAATTCCTGTAATCGGCCCATATGCGGGATTTTTGACAAAAGTATGATACCAACAATAGTTTTAGGACATTGGGGTTACCGAAAGCCTCAATTTGTGAATACTATCATTCATTTATTCATTTATGGATTTGTTTAGTGAAACCTACTTATTCAGGTCAAAACATCAACAAAGCTGTATTTTTCTTTATCACGATTCTTATTAAGGATATAAAACATTATAAGCATGTCAAATACATGTACAACAAAAGATACAAAAATTAATTAATGCCCGTTACACTTGAGGCAATATTTGTTTTTCTTCAAAAGACTATTTAAATAAAAAAATTGATGCAATTTGTATAAAGGTAGAGAGTAGATGGATGGTAGAAAATATAAAAGATAGGGGGAGAGTATTCAAATATAACACCATTTTAACATCATTTACATTATTTTCAGTCATTTTTGGTTCAAGGAATATCATTCTTTGGATTGCAAATAAATCATCTATATTTCACTTTTTGAAGAGATATAACGATTTTATTCCATTTATTTACCAGAGAAAACCTCCCACACAAGGCAAGGAACATCCTTAGTCCACTCAAAGGTAAATCAACCGTGTCGATGATTTCCTTTCAAAAATCCCTCTCTTAGATCGATATTGTCAATGGAGTTAAAGAGTTATGAAGAATATTGAGACGAATCCTGAACCTTTAAGTACTTTTTTCCCATTTGCAACCAAGGAAAGTCATCTCCTCTTTTCTCAAAATGTAAGTAACCAGTGTTTTTTTTTTCCCTTTTTCACAGACTGAACTCGTTGAACTCAACTTTGGAAGTCTTCTTTCAATGATCTTCTCATTTAACGCAGAAAAATCCAAACAGAAGATCCTAGGAATCACTAAACATGAAGATGATTTTGCACGCTCTTCTGAAGAAAAACCGCTGTTATCTTGATACGTTTAGTTTGCGAAATGCTCAATGATAGCATGAGGCAAATGAGAGACAAATGTGTAATAGATGCAGCATCCTGAAATGTTGTGAGGCGTTAATCACCATGGCACCAAACTCGTATTTTTATTTATGTTCTCTTTAATGTTGTGACTGACTGCACGCGACGTATTGGTGCGATAAATGGTTATCTCTAATTGCTACGCCGCGGTCCCGCGCATCACCAAGTCCGACATCAAAACAAATAGTTACCTTAATACCTCCACCGGAATCGGTTTGGAATCAGTTTGATGGTCTGACCAACATACTTTCTTTTCAATCGACCCCCTTCTCTCTCCTTCTCTCTCTGCCTTTACATACAATTCTTCTTTCAATATTTCATATTCCCTCCTGGTTCACTAGTAGTAGTAAAATGTAGTAATTATAGTAGTAGTGTAGTAGCTAAAGAAAACAAGAGATTATGGTAGTAGTTGTCTCATGCACCGCCAGGGGGGGGGGGGGGGGGGGCATCACTTGTTTTTCCACCAGTCACCTGGAGTTTCGGACCGTTAGGAACAATAAGAGGCAAGCTAGCTACTAACACTTTTCGATCGTTTTCAATGTGGATGGATTTATAGCAAAAGGTTCTTAAATGCAATTTCATTAATGCATTCTTCAGAATACAACTGTTGGCTGTCAGGGAAGAAGAGAGTAAAATCTTTTTATTACGAAACTCGAAAGAAGTCCTTCTACACGACGAAGCATTGCACGTAGAGGACCTGTTAAATAAAGCTTGAAGGTCCAATCAAATGTACTTTGATTTTGAAAAGAAACAAGAAAGTATACATTCGCGTAATAAGGAGTATTTTTTTAAAGATGTGTAGCAGTTTAATAAGCTGCCCCGTTGGGAGGTTACTCTTCGATTTATTTCGCTAGTGTCATTTTCAGAACTCGGAAATCTGTTCAAGTAAGTAAAATCTTCAACGCCAAGAAACGCTTTGTGTCTAAACGCGCACGGCTGCATCGATAGCTACACGTAACATGCTAAAAAATACCTATCCTTTTCCCGCATATCTTGACTTCAATTCTTTTCAATTTAATTTCGATTTGTATGCACCACAGTAATTCCTTGAATGATTTTATTTATTTATAATATTTTGTAGTGGTCTTCCATGGGGCCCTGAATAAACATGAACATATTTACATTAAAAAACATAACGTTTGTACAGAACAGTCCATAGTACAGTGTACATTTAGAAAGATGTAACACATCAGTAATAGACGTGGCACAAACGAATACTCGTTTGCAAAATAATCATATATCATTAACCTAGTTCAACTGTAATACATATAAGAAAATATTGATTAAGTCGCAATTATGTGAATAATCATGAGCTGAGCAGTTCGGATAGATATAATGAGCTGTTTACAAACTACAACTTCGTTTAAAGCTTATAGGAGGGATTAAACCCTCCCCCCCTGCAAGTTCACTGGACAGTTGGTTATCTCATCAACTCAGCTCTCAGTTAACATAAGAAAAAGAGGATCATGGGGGACCAATGGTCACCGATTAGGCATTGTTTAATATAGAGAGGGAGCAAGTAGCTACAAGTAGGACAGTGAGGCCTTTAAACAATCTCTTAACTGGATGGACAGAGGAAGCCATTCTCACATTGTTTAACACGTTACAGTATACTTCCGTGTATTAACGAAGCATGAATAATAAATTTATAATCAGTCGTGGTGTTTCGATATATATGATATGTTCTCATTATTAATTCATAAGTGAATTCAAACTGATTGTGGTTTCCACTTTACAATTTACAAGGAATAGTTTGACCTAGTTAGTCATAGGAAACAGAAACTTGTTTCTTGTAAAGATACATGCGGTGTGGAGAGAGATAGAGAGAGAGAGACAGAGTGAGAGAGAGAGAGAGAGAGAGAGAGAGAGGGGGGGGGGGGGGAGTGAGAGTATGTACGTTGGTGAGAGAGACGAGGAAAGGGGAGAGCAGATGAGAGAGAACATAATTATGGACCACCTGATCGATTGAAATTACGGAATTACTGAAATGAGAAAAGACGGAGAAGAGGGAGGAGTAGCTGTATTTTTTCAAGGAAAGTTTACAAGGAACATGAAACACTGAAAAGCAAAACAAAGTTGTAGATAGAGACAAAGGCAAATATACAAACGCGAAAAGCGGGAAAAGCAAATACTTTGAAGATAGAGAAAACGAGGAGGAGCAGGGGAAAAGCAATCTAAGTATATAGACAAATATGTGGTATGGAATATGTTATGTATTCACGGTTAAAAACAAATACAACTAGAAAATTTAATTCGTCATGGGGACGAATTAGGTGGTCTGTCTTCACTTATGATAGATTTGAGAATGGGAGAAGTTATATAGACATGTAAACAATGATGATCATGATGACCATGATGATGATCATGATAGTAAAGGTGATGATGATGATGATAATGATAATGTTATATGATGATAAAAACGATAATGCTAATGATGATGATGAGCATGAGCATGATCCTGACATCTGACTGAAAGAAATGAGAACATATTAAGATAGCCTATAGTCTCAGCTACACCATACTAGAATTTTGGAGAAAACTGTTGAATAACAACCGAGATAATGGTCAAAACACATTGTCATGCAGATTCATGTTTTGAAAAAAGTGACCTCCCATAGACATAACACGCAAATATGACAAATTATGCATTGTCGTCTTTAATCGAAAATTTCACTATGATGACGTCATCCATATAAAGAAAATGGCATATTTCTGATAGAAAATTATCTCAGCTACAATATATCGAAATCTGGGAGAAAATCGATCACCGATAAGTGAGATAATCTCAATTAAACAAAGACAAAAATAACGTCATCAACAAAATACATTTGTTTGAGTTTAGATGCCAATATGATGACTTTGTTTCACTTTGTAAGAGTCAGGGTGGTATGAAATCAGATCTCCAACTCTTGCTTTCTCCAACCATGATATAAAAATTGGGGGTCGTTGGACTATCTGAAGAGCAATTTCGATTTTTAAAATGGCATGTTTTTGATCACATTTGCATTATATTGCCCATAGCAGCACGCGCAGATTTTGAACTTTGAAGCACGCTCACGGCCTTATGAAATATGAAGAGTGACTGAAATTAATGTAAATTGTCAATTACGTTAAGAGGAATCTAAATCATGTAAACATTTTGAATTTGACCTTTTCCGCACGCTGTGAGCGCGCACAACGCGCGCGGGGACACGCACGGACGGAAATTTTTGAAATGCTTAAAATGACCTGATTCGTACTCTCGTTTAATAGTTAAGTGATTTTGAGCAATTTTAAATTTTGACGCGCGCGTTTGCGCGCGTCATGACTTTTATTTGACCTTTGATGACACGACCTGTTGACCCTTAACCTGAAGTATATGTGATATGAATATTAATGAACTTTGAGTACGCATCATGAAGATATGATGGATAATGTGAATTCAAAAAATGGCGCCTGGATGACGTCACGATAGTTTGATGACCCTGAAAATCTTCCTGTCACGTCTCATGATGATTACCTATAACTGTGTCAAAATTGAGAGAAATTGGGTGGATGGATATTGAGAAATCGGTTGCACAAAAAAGTGGAGAAATAAATAAAAATAATATTCTCTATTCTGTTAAAGCGTCTCTCAAAAAAACTCTTATTTCGAAGTTTCTACATAACTGATTACAACATGCAGTAGGCAATTATCAAATTTTGGTCACATTGCAGCTCAGTCTTGCAAATTTTGTTTTCTATTTCGTATTTTTAGTTTCCTTTGTTGTAAAGGCTATATTTGTTTCCACTCCACTATACCACACAGAGCTACATGCATTTCTACTATTTGTTACAAACACATACAAAGAAGCACGCTCGCGTGCACATGCACACACACATACGCACGCACACGCACACACACACCATATATATATATATATATATATATACATATATACACACTTGCACAACACACTCACCAACTCAAACATAAAGATCGTTTAAAAACTTTTTCATTTTTTTTTTTTTTTTTGAGGCTGCCATTCTTGTCAAGCTTTGCTTATGAGTGCGGTCTTCTGCACTTTTCCAACAGAATAGTTCGGATAATACTTTAAATTTATGATTATATATTATGGAAATATTAAGTTTCGTTATTATATGTACATATATTATGTAAAAAAAAACATTTTGACATGAAGAAGTTATTGTTTGTTTATGTTGTATTATACTTTACATTTATATGTTCTTTGTTATTGAGTTATATTTCATATGGAAAAAATGCAGAAATATAAACAAAATCAATACTATATTTTTATTTGTGAATTCCCTCATTCAATTAAGACCAAAAAACGTCTTTAAAACATTTTTCTTTACATGGTCTATTTGTGGGTTCAATGAAAGATATTTGCGTTCCATTACAGTTTTATAACTCTAATTGCTATTCCGCGGTCACACCAACTAGTACGACACCAAAACAAATAGTTACCTTACCTCCATCGGTCAAGAATCGGTCGGTTTGGATTCAGTTTGGAATCAGTATGGTGGTCTGACTAACATATCAGTACTTTCTTTTCAATCGACCCCCTCCCGTCTCTCTCTCTCTCTCTCTCTCTCTCTCCTTCTCTCTCTGCCTTTCTATACAATTCCTCTTTTCAATCTTTCATATTCCCTCTTGGTTCACTAGTAGTAGTAGTAGTAGTAGTGTAGTAGTTCAAGAAAATAAGAGATTATGGTAGTAGTTGTCTCATGCACCACCGGGTGTTCTTCCACCAGGCTTCAGGAGTTTCGGACCGTTAGGAACAAGCTAGCTCCTGAAACTGCCCAAGGTTGATTTTTAAAACCTACTTTGCGATCGTTTTCAATGTGGTTGGATTAGCAAAGGGACCTTAAATGCAATTTCGTTAAAGCATTATTCGGAGTTCAACTGTTGGCTGCCTTGGAAGAAGAGGGTAAACAATTTTAATTACCAAATACGAAAGAGGTCCCTCTACTCGACGAAGCATTGTATATCGAAGACCTGTAAAATATAGCATAAAGGTCCAATTAAATGTACTTTGATTTTCAATAGAAACAAGATATAATACATTTGCATAATAAGCATTGTTGTTTTAAGGTTTGTGGCTGTCTAAACATCTGCCCCATCGACAGGCTACTCTTCGATTCATTTCGGTAGTGCCATTTTCAGAAAGGAGGTTACCGAGGGAAATTTTTTCAAGTAAACAAAATCTTCAACGCCAACAAACGCCTCGTGTCTACGCGCACGATTGCATCAATAGTGACTACACGTAACTTTATATGCTTATAATACCCATCCTTTTCCTAGCCTTTTGACAAGGCCTCGTTGACTCTGGCTAAGCGGCTGAGATGAGTCTAGATACCCGGAGTGAACGCGCGACCGAATGACGAATGTCAGGTCTGGACAATTCGCACTGGCGTTCATTCAGGTTTTCGCGATTAGTCTCTTTTTAGTCGCTCGGCGTCTATCAGGCATGTGGCCTTGTTTAAAGGCTATCCTTTTCCTGGTATCTTGACTTCAATTCAATTCAATTTAATTTCGATCTGTATGCACCACAGAATTCTACCTATGATTGTGTACCACGTACGTTACAGTGTAAGTCGGTGTATAAACTAAATATGCATGATTAATAATGGATTTCTAATCAGACGAGGCGTTTCGATATACTATATTTTAATTCATGACCAATCCATTATTGGATTAAAACTGAATATGGTTTTCACTTGATGATTGACAAGGATGCCAAGTTGGAATGGTTTTACCTATCTAGTCATAGGAAACAGAAACTCATTCTCGAAAAGATACATGGGGTGTGGAGACAGAGTGAGAGATTCAGAGTGGGAGAGAGAGAGAGAGAGAGAGAGTGTGTGTGTGTGTGTGTGTGTGTGTGTGTGAGAGAGAGTGAGAGAGAGAGAATGTGTGTGCGTGGGTGAGAGGGAGTTGGATAGAAAGAAAGCGCGAGAGAGAGCGCAGATTAGAGAGAACGTAATTATTGACCAGTTTTACGGAATAACGGAAATGAGAACAGAAGGAGAAGACGGGGGAGTAGTTGTATTTTGTAAAGGATTGTATACAAGAAGCATTGAAGACTGACAACAAAATGCAGTTTTAGATAGAGACAAAGGCAAAGATACAAACGAGAAAAAGGGAAGATGCAACGAATTTGAAGAGACAATAGAGAGGAGGAGTAGGGGAAAAGCAATTTAAGTTATACACAAATATCTGAAGAAGTGAGGATGAAATAAGTTTTCCCTGTCAATTTTCATTGTTTTCAATCCATTTGATAAATCGTTCACTTCATTCAATGTAGTGAAAACACCGTTTTTGGCGGAGACAGTCTTTCAATATGCTATCAAGCCATTTCATTTATCGTATCGAACACGGAATGCCGCAATTTTATCATTCGAATTCAGTCCTTCTGGCGCATGCGCCAAGATTCATTCAACTCCGTCGTTAGTAAATGAAGGGTTATCTAGGGCAGGGTCGTTCGCAGGGGTGGGGGGTTGGGGGTTCAAACCCCCTCCTTTGGTATTTTTATGTGTGTCAACCCCCCTAAAAAAAACTAAACCCCCCCCCTTTTTTTTTTTTTAAATATTTTTTTTAAATAAATAAATAAAAAATAATAATAATAAAAAAAAAAATTATGCCCACGGCTAACGTAAAGTGACCTTACCCCCCCCCCCAACGAAAAAATGTCAAATTTTCAAATTTCGAGCCAAAAAAAAAAAAAAAAGTGTCCACTTACCCTGTCATACAGCCATTTTTAAACGGAGGTAGTCTCCTGGACGCTAGTGCATAGTGCACTGTATTTGGACATTAAATCGGGACTGTACTACTTGTAGCTATACTTGCGCCCTCTATATGGCCAACAATGCATTAGCGTTACCAGTTGATCCCCCATGGACCACGCAGGGAGGTCTAATCCCTCCTGGCAAAACTAGTGCAGATATTCTTTAATTTATTTATTTTTATTTCTGAGCACGAAGAATTCATGTTCTATTGAGACAGGGAAGTCACACCTTGGGTTGACAAGGGACAGACCCCCCCCCCTCCCTTTTCCCTCCCCTTCTTTTTCATAATGGTGGTACTTTAACGTTGTATCTTGTGCTGTAGTTCCTCTCCTTGAATAACTTGTTTATTATGTGCCTGTTTTGTCATCTGAGGGGCACAGTAGGGGGAATAGGACAATGCACAATAAACCGATAGCTTCTGCTGCGAACAACAGTTATATGAAAAGAGATGTCATAAATTTGATATCTTTTATAAGACTGTATGTCCTTTAACCTTCATACAAATCAGTTGCGTCTTGTTTGTGTTGTTTTAAACATTCCGTCTCTAAAATTACCTTAATTGTGGCACTTAGCATATTAACACATGATAGACTCAAATCAATAGATTCCTCACTGCATACTAAATACTTAGCAAAGGACCCTTTTATCCAAAACAGTTGATTTTGCTTTCGTCAATATTTTAGGTTGCACACGTTTCTAAAGAAGTCCTGAAAAGTTAAAGAGAATTTTGAAGAACTATTTTTGAGGAGCAAGCAATGGCGTATCCAACATAGAATCACGTCAACATCAGCCCCCTTGTTTGACTGCCCAGGAAGAAGAAGAAAAGAACTTGTTGTTTGTCTCCATCATGTGTGGCTGGTATTAAAGGAACATTCCATCTCCCCAGTCAGGAGGGAGTGACCCCCCCCCCCTCCCCGCCCTGATAATTAATTTCTAGGTATGCCATTGCATGTTGTACGAAGTATTAAATCATATAATGAAAATTGAATTTCTAACGTTTTGCAATGAGCAAATTGTAGTACATCATGTTTAGATTAATTGCAGTATTAATGCGATAATCTTTCTTGTGTGAAGTGCTTTATTTTCGCTTTCCTTTTCTGACAATGATGCTTGGCAGTTATGTATTTATTATTTTCTAGTGTCAAGTCTACTGATTATTATGTTTGGTATGCATTAAAACTTGTTGATATTCATAACTTTGCATTCCCCACTCTTCTTCTCTCCCTCTCACCTTCTCCCGCACGCTCTCTCTCTCTCTCTCTATCTATCTCTCCATCTCTCCTTCTATAGGTAATGTGGATGCTATTTGAACAAGCATTGCAAGTGAATTAAAAAGTTCGCAGTATATGAGAAGGAGTATTTTTTTTAATATTCAGTTCTTGGTTTCGGTAGGTATTATTGGCAAGAAATTATATATCGAGTACAAGAGGCGACATTACGTTTAAATACTATAGTATAGAGATTACAGAGGTATTGTGGGGCAAGGTTGTGTAGTAACTGGTACATCATTAACAACAAATGAAAGCTTATTCTTTATTCAATGGGCTGTCATTTAAGTGAGTGAAGAAATCCTAATGATGGTGCATTATTAGTCAGCATTCAAAACCACTCGAGCGTTTTTGCGTTAGCATCTTTCTATCCTCAACATAATTATCCTTTTATGTTAAAGAGCCCCCAACTGTACAACAATAGTAAATGTGCGAAAGTATGAGTTTAAAATTATTGTTTAAAATTGTCATTAGTTAAACAAGATTTTTTGCTTCTTCGTATACAGAGGCCCCCAGGCGCGGATCCAGGGGGGGGGGCCGAGCGGGCCTTGGCCCCCCCCCCCCCCGCAAAAAAAAAAAAAAAAAAAAAAAGAGAAGAAGGAAAAGAAGGGAGAAAGGGAAAAAGGAGAAAAAGGGAAAGAAAGAAGAGGAAGAAGAAAAGTAAAGGGGAAAGAAGGAGATCGGGGGGGCCGAAAGGGCCTTGCCTCCCAGGCTGTTAACCCCCCCCCCCCATCAAAAAAAAATAAGAGAGAAGGAAGGAAAGGGAAAGAAAAAAAAAGGAAAAGAGGAGATACTGGCGTACTGATAGGGGGGGGGGGCTTGGAGGAAATCAAATTCAAACGTGGTTTATTTCTGATTCCACAACGGTGTATTACAAATAATGCTGAAATGACATAATTTCCGAAATTTTTCCTCACTTTTTAGTAAATTGTACGTTTGTATGTGTTTGTTGGAAAATAAAAAAATTCCTAAATTTACAACCAGGCAAAAAATATGATTCTTGAGATTCCTACATGTCAGGGCCCGAGGTACGGCGGGGATCGAGAGCCTCGAGGCATCAAAATATGCTCATCTGACCGTGATTAAATGCCTAAAACCCCTAAGCTTCCGGGGGCTTTGCCCCCTGGATTCCATCTAGGGCCCTACGGCGGGCCCTTAGATGATCATCTGACGGTAATTTAATGCCTAAAACCCCTGATTTTTTGGGGCTCCGCCCCTGGACCCCACGCCAAATAGTGACTTGCCAGTGTCACAAAATAATAAGGTATACACAAAAATATGCTCATCTGACCTTAATTAAACGCCTAAAACCCCTGAGCTTCCGGGGCCGGCTCCGCCGCCTCGACCCCACCTCTTTGAAATTCAGACAAGGATTAAGAGTATAGAGAACGGTACAACGCATCGTTTTCTTTCTCTAATAATAAAACGTCAAAGCCTCGCGCAGGAGGGGAGGAGGGGGGGGGGGGGGACTGAATTGAGACGAGGATTCTGAGGCGAGAACGGTAATACGAATCTTTGATTATTTAATGAAACGTAAAAGCTTATGCGCTTCGCGCGGGATGGAGGGGGAACTAAATTCCGATGAGGAATCTTTTCGAGAACGGTACAATGAATCGTCTTCTTCTCTAATGATTAAATGAAGATTAAAAGCTTCCGCGCTTTGCGCGGGAGGGGGGAACCTGAATTCAGACGAAGATTAAGAGTCGAAAACTGTACAACAAATCGTCTTCTTTCTCTAATGATTTAATGAAACGTAGAAGCTTCCGCGCTTCGCGCAGGAGGGGGAGGGGGGAACCTGAATTCAGACAAGGATTAAGAGTCGAGAACTGTACAACGAATCGTTTTCTTCCTCTAATAATTTAATGAAATGTAAAAGCTTCCCCGCTTCGCGCGGGAGGGGGTGGGGGCATAATTCAGACGAAGATTAAGAGTCGAGAACGGTACAACGAATCGTCTTCCTTCTTTAATAGTTTAATAAAACGTCAAAGCTTCCGCGCTTCGCGCAGGAGGGGGAGGAGGAGGAAATGAATTTAGACAAGGATTAAGAGTCGAGAACTGTACAACTAATCGTTTTCTTTCTCTAATGATTTCATGAAATGTAAAAGCTTCCGCGCTTTGCGCGGGAGGGGGGGGGAACTGAAATCAGACGAGGATAAAGGGTCGAGAACGATACAACGAATCGTCTTCTTTCTTTAATAGTTTAATAAAACGTCAAAGCTTCCGCGCTTCGCGCAGGAGGGGAGGGGGGTGAATTTAGACAAGGATTAAGAGTCGAGAACTGTACAATGAATCGTCCTCTTTCTCTAATAATTTAATAAATCGTAAAATTTTCCGCGCTTCGCGCGGCAGGGAAAAACTAAATTTAAACGAGAATTATTTTCGAGAACAGTACAACGAATCGTCTTCTTCCTTTAATAGTTTAATAAAACGTCAAAGCTTCCGCGCTTCGCGCAGGAGGGGGAGGGGGGACTGAATTTAGACAAGGATTAAGAGTCGAGAACTGTACAACGAATCGTCTTCTTTCTCTAATAATTTAATAAATCGTAAAATTTTCCGCGCTTCGCGCGGAAGGAGAACAACTAAATTCAGACGAGAATTATTTTCGAGAACGGTACAACGAATCGTCTTCTTTCTCTAATAATATAATGAAACGTCAAAGCCTGGGAGGGGGAAACTCGCCCCCCCGCATTACGTCACTGTTGGTCACCATAACGTACCAATATTTGGCTCGCATAATTTCAAATTTGGGCCCCCCCCCTAAGAAATCCTGGATCCGCGCCTGGAGGCCCCCACCCCTGCCCCAAAACAGGTTAAAAAGAAAGAAGAAGACGGGCCCTACCCATACCCCCCCCTGCTAAATCGCCGGCTGGGTCCGCCCCTGCGTATACATGCAATACTGATCGAACGATTTTCTTAACTACTTCACCAACCTGATACGTCCGATTAAAATTGTGTTCGAGAATTACACCAAGGTGTTTAGTGCCAGTTTCTAGTAATTAACCATTCATGAATATCTCAAAATTAAAAGTATTTCTTTACCGACGGGATGAAAACGATATAACTTTTTTTGTCTGAGATAATAATCATTCCGTTATTTAAAAACCATTTTACTGAACTTATTATTCTGATTGTTAAATTGACTGCACTATCTTTATATCGAAATCGGAATTTAACACAGCTGTATCGACCGCATAAGGTAAGAGTTTTGTATGTGGATTAAAATTTAGATTCGAGATACCATTCATGAACATACAAAAAAGAAGTGGTCCTAGTATGGATCCTTGTGGGACTCCTCTTCGAACGGGGAGAAAGTCACTTGTTTTTCCTTTATAAAATCGCATAGCCTTCTGCCTGTTACGTAAGAATAAAACCATTCCAACTTAACTTCATCAATTCCAAAGTACGACACTTTTAACATGGGTATGTCATAGGGCATAATGCTTTCCTAAGGTCAAAGAATGCACCGACGACAAATTTACCTTCATCAAAGTTTTCATATAAAAAGTCGCATATTTCTGTTAAGCATGTTACGGCTGAGTGAGTGGGACATAAGACCTTCTGTAGAATGTTCTTTTTTTTTTCTTTCACAACGCATTTAAAGCCATATAGATTTTTGGTGAGCCTCCTCCCCCCACACAATTCTTTTACTCCACTTTTTGCAAAGCAAGGTACTATTAACAGTGACCTGATGCTATGAAAAAAATCACTTGCGCCGGTGTAAACAAATGAGAAGTGAATTATCTTCTACTCTTTAGTACATATTTGAATCATTTTTGCCAATCTGTGTTAATTTAATGCTTACCGAACATTTACATAGTGGATTATAAATCAACGTCTCTGCAGAATATTTAGGAGTTAAATATGTACACACTATATATTCACACTATCATTAATCACTGCACATGGCCTCTAAATGGCTATATAAGAAGGGCCGTTACTAAAGGGGGTAACATCCCTCCCCTTTCTAGCATTGTCTGCAAATCACAACGAAAACAACACATCTACTTTTCGTTCATCCCATCTTTTCTGAAATCTTTTTTTTTGTATCCGTTGTCAGCCAATTTGTTTATCTGACGACTGTTTTTTTAAAAACAAAATCTCTGTAATTGGCACTTTTCAAAATATTTGTTTCCTAATTGTTGTGTTATTTCAAAATTACTATTATGCCATCCCTCACCCTCAGTTTCCAAGTGGTCTAGCAGCGCGCGTATTTATAGCTACGTGCTCTCTAGAAACAGTCCTAATCTTCAAAAAGTGCCGAATAGAATTTAGCTCCGGTTCGCCTTTCAAAAGCGAATGTAGAAGTCGCCAGACATTCTTCGCCGAGTAAGCACGAACCCTCGCAGGCGATGAAAGTATAACACGAGCAACGGACATCGGTAAGACACAACTGACTGCATTCGATGATGGACGAAACCGTGAATGATGACAGAACATAGGCATCGATGTGGGCAACATTGCTGGCCAGTAGTCGGAAGTTTTTGAAGCTCGTGTGACCTGTTTCAAAGGTTATAAAGTTAAAGATTAAAACAAAATATGAGTTTCATTTTTAACGAATTTATTGTGAATTAGTGATAATATAAAGAGCTGCAATGAATTATAACCCTTCAGACAAATGTTTTGTCGCTGAACATTTAGGTTGTAGGGTTATACCCAGAGGCGCTGTAATGAATATAACGGGTAAATATATACATCCCAGTAATGACACACGAGGCGTTATTGTTACTGCGTCAGTGATTTGTGTGGTCTTTGACGCGCAGTGTTCAGATAGTGACACCGTATAATCAGTCAATGCAAATATTAGGTTTAATTAGCGTATTATAGGTAAGTCGACACAACGCCAATCGTGTAGGTGGGCTAGGGGAAACTGCAACGCATTAAAACAAAATCATTTACCTCTGTCCCGAGAGGAGGAGCGACGTGTAGCCGACGACAATGCCTGGGTTGTGTGCGTTGACATTGTTGCATTAGTGGTATCGGTTGCCTGTTCAGAAGTAAGCGAAGCAACATCTGTTGATCCTTGCCCTGTTGTTGATGTTGATGATGCTTGTGAGGTTGGTTTCGTTGATGCTGGACTGCTTGTTGTCTCACTGATCGCATCTCCGGTTGTTGACAAAGGTTGCGTAGACGAGCCACTCGTTGTTACAGCATTGTCAGTCTGAGTAGTGGAACTGGTGGACATTTTGGATGACGTCATTTGATTTGGTGTGGTTTTAGTTGAACCTTCGGGAGAAGTGGCAGCGCCTGGTGTTGTCTGCTGTACTGTACTTAATTGGAAACCTGCTGACGTTGAATTGAATATGGCGATAGTTGTAATGAAAAAGGATGACAAATTTCAACAAAAAAGACGGGAAAAGAATTATCTTCATAAAATCCAAAACAACTATAATTTTCAGGGGTACATTATAAAAACCGAATGTAAGTACTTTTCTGTAGAGCACTGGAAAAAAAAAACACGTAAAAAAACCCATGAATGGATCATCAGTATATATTCACCTTCTTCTTTCTCGCAGATATAATAGTGCGGGTGATTATCAGCACAGTTATCATCTAACCATTGGTATTGCTTCCCTTTTTCTATAACGAAACACATTCCACCTTTTTCGAAAGTCTTTGAATCAGCTGCGAAGTTGGAATAGGTCAAACTCGAACCGTCCAGCCAAGTCACACTAGATAATCCTATCCAGTAATCCTCGTTTGCAAGTGGGAGGTTGTCCACCAGAAATTTCTGTTCGTCCTCTGATCCGATGTAGACAAGATGCATTCCAAGGTCGTCACAGGATGATTTTGACGAGGTGAAGTTTGACTTGCTTTGCGAGAAGTAATAACAGGATTCATCATTCTCAGCGTGGCCCACGGTACAAGCTACAAGAGGAGACGATCATGAATTTCCATATGATTTAGTATAGTTTTATTTCATTTTATCCGAAAATGATTAAATAATAGAGTTTTATCCGTTGTGCTTGTTATTTTACCATGCTTTCAAGTGTTCTTTTACTGACTTGAATTAAAAAACAACAACATTGTAATCATATCCTTAATTTTAATAATGCAGTATCTTGACCAGCCACATTTGATTCTTTGTATAAACCATTTCTGGCAGTTTATATGCACTTGTAACAATTCTTATTACCAATTTGAATTTGAAGTATATTTACAATACTCTTGTTTGGTCAGTCATGATTATTTTTGGCAGTACTATTCTATCGTTATTTTAAAACAAAAATATTTATCTTGATTATTTCATGTTTGTTTTAAATATGTTAATTCGATATATTTACATTGTTTCATACGGCCCCAATGGAAATCAGTCTTGTAACTGTTTGGGCATTTTAACCGAGTATAAATAAAGATATCAATTTAATTCAATTCAAAAGGGATATTATATACACATTTCTTCGAACTCTTTTATCTTGATTGTGTGCTGTACAACACTTGAATATTAGACAAGCTAAGGCAATTATCAAACTTGGGCACCTCATATTCGGGCAGAGAAGGGTGTATAGTACTTTAATGCAATCTAGTATTATAAAATTACATTGCCATTATAAAAATATGTCAAAATCGCTTGCTTCGCTCACTCTAAAAATAACGAGAAGTTGACTTTACAGTAAGAAACGGATCCGTCGTAACTGTGCTCGTGAGCCTACGATTATGAACGATTTTTTTATAAAAATAGGTTTAACGATATTAATCTGGCATAATTTGTTGTGGTTTTGTTTACAAATCGTAGAAAATGAAGACCATCCGACAACGTGCAGAAGATCAATGAGTTTCAACTCCATATTCTATACTTACCAGCACTGCCTTCTATTTCGTTTTCACATATGTAATAGTACGAATCGGAACAGCTGTCGTCATACCATAAATGGTCCTGTCCTATCAGTCGGAAACAGATTCCTCCATCATTAAAGGCATAATTATATGCGAAGTTGATGTAGTCCAAACTTGAGCCATCTATCCAGGTCAGTTGGGATAAACCTATCCAATGCTTCTTATTACCAGATATGCTATTCTGCATGAAGTTTTGTTCTTCCTGTGACCCTATGTAGACAAGATGCATTCCAAGTTCCTCGCAGGATGATTTTGACGAGACGAAGTTTGACTTGCTTTGCGAGAAGTGATAACAGGACCCGTCATTCTCGCGTTGATCAGATCCACAAGCTGCAAATAAAAGGGAGAGACATGGAGACAGACAGAGAGAATGGGAAGAAGAGACGAATGGAAGATATATGAAAGGAGTATGGGTACAGCGAGGCAGAGGGAGAGCGTGATTGATCAAATAATGATCACATATCTTAGGTTAAAGGAATAGTTGAGTTCTGTTTTCAGACCGTAAATGCCTTCAAAGTGCATGGTTATTGCTCTTATTCTTATCTATGACATTTCTAGTGCCCTTTAAAATTGCTATGAAAGTAATTTTAGACCAAAAAATGTGTGAAATGTGTACGATCATACCAATTCAGCTCCACTTAAAAAAAAAATACGGTAACCGTTAATTAATTATTTAATTTAAAATAACAATACATAGGCCGGCTGGTTGTGCGTAATATAACCAACACGAAAATGCCAACAAAAAAGCCAACATCGGCGTTGGCAGAAATACGACTTAAAAGGCGCTATTTCGTTTTTTCAACAGCTTTTTCAAATCATCTAATATTTGTGGTGGTACACATATATTAGGATTCGTTATATTTGTGGATATTTCAGCCGTCTCTGAACCGATTTTGATCAAAGATGATTTTGTCATTTAAATTGTATGTTCTTTCAAATTTGACACTCAGTTTTCATTATCTCACACAAAATATTTTGTGTAGTGCCCTCTGCAACAGAACTCAACTATCCCTTTAAGTTTCGCAGATTATATTTTCTTGCCATACATACACTTCTCGGATGATTCGCTCAAATAAAAAAAATCAAAAAAATCAGTTGCTTATAACGATCGGTCGCCAGAAATATCAAACCATCATTTGGTCAATTAGTTAAAGGTACTATGTCCCATTTGCAGGCCAAAAAAAATGAAAAGGTTAAATTTCAAAGGCATTTGAAAGATAATACTAATTTAGAACTTCCCTATAAAAGGTGGGGCTTGAAAATATCTTCAATTGGGAAAATAACGACTATTAGTTGTCAAATCGACTTAGGAGCTATAGAGCCATAAGTAATAGTCTTGGTTTTCAGGCTATTGTACCGAATGGTCATACGTTTTATGCTGTTCAAAGATTCAATAAGTTTAATTTTGGCCATCACAAGAAGTGGGTTATTGATGTAGACAAATGCTCATGTACCCTTTACAGCTCATTTTATGTATCTTATTACTAAAGAAGAAAAAAGCCAGTCGGTCACTCAATAGTGTCTGACAGTGAAGTCTAGCAAGTAAACGGGTTTCCTTGCATAATTTGAATATTAGGACACTGCTAACGTTTAAATTTCACAGATAAGACATACATTACATAATTTATTCATAATTCCTGCAAAGTTCTACAGAATTTGAGGTTGGCCGCAAAAGGGACATAGTACCTTTAAAGTTCACATTATTATATAGGGGCTTTTTCTCCTTATCCTACATGCAAACTATTTCATATTTAATATCGGTATATTGTTATTTGTTTTTCCTGTATATTTTTTAGCCTTTTCTGAAATCCAAAATAATGAGAAGAAGAACAATATGGCAGGTCATGATGAAGAAATAAATACAAGATTTGATGGATGACATAATCCTATTACACAAGGAGCTCGAAAATCCAGACAAAAGATCGCCGGGAAAGTTTGTCAAACAATTTAGTTAATAAGTATTAAAATATTATATTGTGAACAAAAACTATGTATCTTTTTTGCAATACTGTAATTGGCTTTTATTTGTTTTTACCACTATATTTTGACGTTTGAATGTAAATATAAACACCCCAATCTAGGCACACACAAAATCAACGTGATAGAAATATATGGATGAAAGAAAGGTGGTATTATTAAGAAGACACCTATCAGATACTCACCTAGATCAGCAGTCACTGGGGTGTGTTGGGTTAATATAACGACGATAACAAAGAAAGATAACTCCATCTGCATAAATATAAAATAATAATAATAATAATAATAATAATAATAATAATAATAATAATAATAGTCACATTTTTATAGCAATTAATACTACGTTTCTAAGCGCGTTACATTGTAATTATCATTACCCCGGTCATTGGATTCAATTGCTAATCAACACATGGTAGTGCACACGCTCCGCTTCCTGGGGAGTATTCCGCCGGGCGCCAATTTACAAGGCTAGCGCACACATGCCAATCCGACCACATTAACATTAAAATCCTACCGGATATCCATTTAACCCCTGGGTGGAGAGTGGCAAATGTAGAATAAAGTCTTGCCAACGGACATTAGTGCCGAGGTGGGACTCGAACCGCGAACCATGTGATCCATAGTCCGGTGACATATCCACTAGACCACGAAACCTCTACTAATGACCATATGATCTGTATTATTATCATGATGTTATGATTGTATATAAAATAGGAACGAAAATGTTTGTTGTATTACTCTGGAATAAGATTGAGGAAATATGCAAGAACGATACTTTCCAATGATTCAATTCAGATATTACACTTAAGCAACAAAGAGCACATTTATATATTTATGATAAATGATATGCGCTTTTCTTATATTTTTAGAGTTTCAAATAAAATTTTGGAAAACAAAACATTAATTAAACTAGGCCTATGCCATATGAATAAGGTTTTCCCTATGAATACATACCTTGAACTAATTGGTGTCTTGCAACTCACTGACCCTCAATACTACCACTAAAGTGTATCCTCTTGCTTGGACGAGCTTCAGTTCAAATGCATTCTCATGAAAACCTCAACATTTATAAATCAAATCAGTGCCGACAGGTATGACATGACTTCCATCATTTAATTGATTGGGGCCTAATACACCTAATCATAGTCATTGATACAGGGGTGATGTTGAAAATCTGGTTTTAATTGATTAAATTATGCTTTCCATGCATTACATTCATTATTCTGACCCACATTTTCCATTATCATAGCAGTAAAAAATCCGGCACCTGACGTCAAGAGCAATGCAGGCAGTATTTGGTCGGCTCGCTCTTTGTTTGCTATTCTATGTTTCATACATTATTTTACCCACATTTTCCTATATGATATCAGTAATAAGCCTCTCTAGTCGATGGTAGGCCCTTTGTTAGCTAATCCATCAGGTATCAACATTTTATCCAAAGCACCCATTCTGATCACCATGGCACAGTTCGATACACTAGTTATTAGAGGATTCGCTCGGAATATCATGCAAAAATTCGATATATTCGTAATCATGTTCTTCAACCAATGCAGAGGGGATAGACATTTTCCATCGATCATGTAATAGTAATTGGGGATGAACCTCTTTGAGGTGAGGATGAAAGGAAAAGTGGAATGAACCTGAAATTGATATTGGTTTCGTTTCTAGAATGCAATGCACTATTTCTGAAAATTATTATTGGCGTTACCATTAGTCGATAAACAAGGGGGATCCGCGAAATGTACCAGTAAAAACACTGGTCATGATAGATTTTTCAAGTATTTCATGCATGACACTCCTTAGAGTAGATATTCATTGATTTTAAAAAGTAACTTTATTTCATTATTGCAAAGTTGAAACTTTCATGCGACAATTAAGGTTATCGAAATTCAATGCTTGGAACCATTCGAAGTAATGATTATTATAAATTACAAAACGCTTAAATACAGCCCCTGCATAGCACCTGAAGAGCTCTCCGAACGCTGCTGAGATGTGTGAGATCACAGTATGGACTTGATTTGCACAAGCAGACGATGTCCCATGACATCTCACACATTTTCAGTGCCTGTGTTTTCATCTTCTTTTGAGTTCTTTCTCTTACTTCACTACCGTCAGGCTAAATGTATAATCTATTGCCTCACTCTAAACACCGCGCATGGTTTTATTTTGATGACAAATGCAGCGATACAAAAACAAAGGAATCTGTCGCTTGTTAACAAAATAAGACGCCATTGTATATTCAGCTGCACACAACGTTGTATGTTCGGCGTTTCAAGAGGGAACAAATGCCGTTCCGGGTTTATTTTAATTTGAAAGTCTGGTTTCTTTGATTGTTAATTAACCCATATCCTGTGTATTTACAAGTAAAAGATTTTAGTTATCAGAATCGGGTTATATCCCCTTTTAAATGGTTTGACATGCCAATACATTTATATACACTAAACTCATAATAATTTGACAAATAATAGCTTTGCACCTATGTTCATTCTTTATGGGATGTCGTCTGCTTGGGCAGTATTGGTCCATATAGTGACGTCATTAAAACATCGTTATTTTTCCGGCGAATCTCTCGTATATCCCAGCTGCTATAGAGTGCAAGTCCTCCGCGCGATGCCCGTGCCACTGACCACGGGCTTACGATGTTTCAAAATTGTATAACTTCTAGAGGCCGCGGAGTCCCGCGTTACCCCGCGGTACCCCGCGGAGCCCTGCGGAGCCCCGCGGAGCCCTGCGGAGCCCCGCGGAGCCCGCGAATCCGTACGAAAATCTCACGACCGCCTTCTGCCTCCGTACGGAGGCCGCACGGAAAAGGAGATACGGGCTGGATACGGGCTCCGTATATTAATCGCAGGCCAAGTGTAATCCATGCATTAGCAGGTACCCACCTACCACACATAATGTCATGAGTGGAAAATGAAGATTAATGATTCGCCAAAGGACGTTAGATTTTACTGACATTTTTTTGCAAATGGATGGCCAGGTTTTACTATGCATACGCCGGCTTCGATACGCCACTGCAGTGGTTAGTTGCTTACCGTTATAAATATTTAACACATTGCCAAAGGACATTAGTGTCGAGGTAGGACTCGAACTGCGAACCATGTGATCCAAAGTCCGGTGACATATCCACTAGGCCACGACGATTACTCTACTAACGAATCACTGAGCTTTAGTGGACGAAACCGCTTACCATTTATTTATAATGATATTACTCTGGATTAAGAATAAGGAAATATCCACGAACAATACCTTCCCTATGATTCATTTCAGATTTTACACTCTAGATAGCAACAAAGAGGATGATTACATATTTATGATGTGTGTTTTTCTTATAATTTTAGAGTTTCAAATATGATTTTGTAAAACAAAACATTAATTCATGTATGCCATATGAATATATCTTGTTAATAAATATTTAAAAAATAGATACCTCGACCTAATAGGTGTCTTGCAATTCACCGAACCTCGATACTACCACTAATAGTGAATCTTCTCACTTTGACGAGCTTCAGTTCAAATGCATTCTCATAAAACCCTCAACAAGTATGACATGAATTCAATCACAATTGATTGAGGCCTAGAACACATAATCATATTCTTTGGTATCGGAATTATGTTAAAACTCTGGTCTAATTGATTATGATTTTTCATGAATTACTTCATGATTCTGACCAACATTTTCAAATATCATGACATCAGTGATAAACCCCACTAGACGATGGTAGACCCTTTGTTAGCTAATCTATCAGGTATAAATTTGTTATCCAGAGAATCCATTCTGATTACCATGGCAACGTTCGATATATCAGTTATTAGACGATGCGCTCTGAATACCACGGAAAAGCTCAATATGTATAATTATTCTATCAATGTACGGGGAATAGACATTTTCTATCGATCATCTAATAGTGATGGGGGATGAAACTCTTTGAGGTGAGGATGAAAGGAAAAGTGAAATGAACCTGAAATTGATATTGGTTTCGTTTCTAGAATGCAATGCACTTTTTTCTGAAAGTTAGCATTGGCGTTTCCATTAATCGATGAACATGGGGGGAATCCGCGAAATGTACCAGTAAAAACCACTGGTAATGAAAGACTGTTCATGAATCTCATGCATGACACTCCTTTAAAGGGCTTACCTCAAATCATCGGATCATCGCGTCGGGTCGGGTGGTCGCTTTACCTGACCCTTTGTGAACATGCCCCCTAATTCTCGAAATGTCGGGGGTAATATTTGTGAAACAAACCCTAATTCTCATCTACAAATGGTCTCGTCCAATTTACCCGACACTTTGTGTGAAAACCCTACAGCAAATTTACGAAAGATAGCGTGACCTCCCGCACGAAAGGTCATGTAACGCGACCACCCGACCAGTCGCGATGACCTGATGATTCGTATTAATCCCTTTACAAGCGATTCTGTGATATGTGTCCTGTACTTAAACTTTGTATCCATCTACTTAATCTAAAAACTAAAAACTAATAATATGACCATGGACAATGATACCAAATGAAGGTAATAATCCATTGTTTATCTCAAGATTTTCATTTCATTTTATTATATTTTGCCGAAATAAAGGAGTTTGTTGTCCAGTGGATTGGTCCGCGGAACTGTGAACCACAATGTACGAGGTTCGAATCCCTTCCATCACACTGTCGTCCTTTGACAAGACATTACTCTACATTTGCAACATTCCACCCAATCGAGGTAAATGGGTACCTGGTAGGATTATTACTTTAATGTACTGTGCGCTGATAACAGATGAAGTTCGGAGCCAAAGCTAGAGGGTAATATTTTCCATGATGTGCTATGCGCTGTACAAGAACTGATTATTATTATTATTAATAGGTGAAAATTCTTATTCGTTTGGGACACATTTTAAGGAATTGACTATCCCCCCCCCCTACCGTGGTTTTATCTAGCAGGTAACCATCTTCCACGCAGGACATTAGTTTGTATTGACATGTTTGTCTTCGTCATAATAATTTGGCAAATGGGGTATACTGTACGTACGCCGGTTTCGATACGCTTCTGCACTGGTTAGGTGCATCCCGATTAGTAAAGAAACATATAGGGGAGAGAGAAAGACAGGCAGACAGAAAAAAAGAGGAGAGGAGAGGAGAGAGAGTATGTGAGAGAGACACACACACAGAGAGACAGAGAGAATGACAGAGAGAGAGACAGACAGAAACAGAAGAGAGAGGAGACATAGAGAGAGAGGGGAGGGAGAAAGAGAGAGAGAGGGGGGTAGAGAGAGAGAGAGAGAGAGAAAGAGAGAGAGAACGAGAGAGATAGTAAGAGAGCGAGGGGAAGGGAGGAAGAAAGAGAGAGAGAGAGAGAGAACGCGAAAGAAATAGAGAGAGAGAGAGAGAACGCGAAAGAAATAGAGGGAGAGAGAGAGAGACAGAGACAGAGATAATGAGAGAGGGCGGGGGGATGGGAATGGGGGTTGTTGTGATCGCACAGTTTAACAATTTTTGTATTATGACGTAATAATCAATTACAATGAAACTTTGAGGAGTGAATGCGCGCGCATCAAATTATCACCATTGTTTTGACAACGAGCTGCATATAAGTAGCTAGTCCAGAGTCTGCACGGTCCTTTATAATTTCCCTACACACTTGATTCTAGCCGTCGAAGATGGCGTTATCAACAAACTAATAATTATGCTCACCAGCCCAGCCGTTGAGTTCAAATTTATCTTGACATGGTAAAGGATAGGAAAAGTAAATATGGAATTTAACCAAACCGAAATAATGGCTCTGATCAGCAATAATCAAAATGGCACAGAAAAGAACATCAAGGCTGAGAAAAAGACACTAGGAAATTGCATAAATTGGACGCTTTCTAAACACCTGATATTACTAGTTTCTCTCGTAGCCATTGGAATTTGGCTCCAAACACCGTCAGGTAAATGGGAAAGAGATATTGTGATTTAAATGCAGTATTGCCGTTTATCATCATCGTCATCATCATCATCATCATCATCATTATTAACATAATCATCATTAGTATCATCATTATCATCATCATTTAATTTATCATCATCATTATTATCATCATGAGCATCATCATCAGCATAAATATCGTCATCTTTACAGGATGAAGTAGCAGTGGATTTACGAACAAGGTAATGATATCATGGGCGTAAATCATTACGTAATACCTATTGTTCAGGGGGGGGGGTTGAATGAATATATCAGATCATTCCCCCCCCCCCCCCTCCCCTGAACAATAGGTATCAATTGCAGATTTACGCCCGTGAATGATATTATCGGGCAAAATGATATTTGAAAAAGATATTTGTTGTTTTGTTGGAAACTATGAGGTGAATAACAGTAGGCAGAACAAAAAAATAAAGACGAAGTGAACACTGCCGGGGCGGGGCTGGAATTGTAGTCACCTCGCCCCCTCCCCCACGAATTCTGAAAATACTGATTAGGGCTAGTATAGGGCAACTGTCACTTCGAGTGGTCGGGCAGCTGATGGGTACGTTTCTTTTGTAACCTGTAATATCCTGCCTGATACATCATGTTTCAATGACAAAATTACATTAAAGCACGAATTTGTTTTCCTTTGGATTTTAACAGACGCATCGGAAGGCTTACGTAACTACGACGGAGTTCTTTGGGAATTCTGCGTCTATGACCCCGTAGCGGGAACGCCCCGTGACTCCATGTTCCTCGTCCGCCATCCCGAGAGTGCCACCGTGCCCCGAGGGGAGACACACAGGACACGGTTCAGGGAAAGGTTTAGCTTTCTTTGAACGGAGATGATCGGTCCTTCTAACTCTTTTCTCTGTCTTATTGCATCCTACTACATATAAACAGGGGTTCGCTACCGTGACTATAAATGAACTAGGTATGCCGACTTTTCTTACTTTTATCCACTTTTATTCCGGATAACTAGTACCTATGTTTAGTGATCGGGGGGAAAGGGTAATAGGTGATCTTACTCTTAAAAGTCTTTTGCATGATGCAGGTTTTTTTCTTTCTCAATGATATTCAATAGTTAATAAACATCTAAAGAAACTGCACGACTGTGACGTCACGGTAACTGCTGACTTTACTTTCATCGGTTGCATGCTATCTTTACAGAAGACAAAAAGAAGAAGAAAGAAATGAGAAGAGAGAAAAGAGAGTCATGGGAAATCCCAAATTGTACAAGGATTTCACACCCAGGATTGGTCACGAACTCTTTCAAGAAGATGTAAGAGAAAGCTAAAACTAGAAGTTTCCCGAGCATGAGATACAAGTTATTTGCCATCATCAAAGATGTATTCACCATTCGACATAAGGTCTTCTCTTTTGTTTGTTAAGGTATCTTTTCTGGATCATATATGAAACAATTACTAGGCTATAGTACTGATTAGGAGGCACGTACCTCGATATCAATTGGATTTGTATGCTAAAAACGAATAAATTAGACAATTCTAGTAAAAATGTGTCACATAAACAAATATTGTCGTTAAAATAAAGGAGCGTTTTACTGACCCAATCTGTATTTCCCCGTTATATTCTTTTTTCCAATGCTTCATTATACTGTACTTTTTAGCCCGTATACTAAATAAATTTCATTATGACTAAATTCCATTTCAATCACAAGAACGAGTTGCCAAGTGTTAAGTTGTTGGTGGTGTGTGAATTGAGACAGGGAGAGGGGGGGGGGGGGGTGGCCAGGTGCTCCCATTCAGAGAAATCTCAAAATAACCCCGTACATGTATTACCAGTGCAAGCTATTATCAAAAGACTTACAACAGAAAATATTTTCCCTACAATAAGAGATAAATATATATCTTTCTAAAAATATATATCGTTTCAAAAAGTCTGATCATGATTGTTTGAAGTGCATATGCACAGAAAATTATTATCATTTATTTTACGATTGTGATTACTCGAAAATATTTTGGAACAAGGTCTTAATTTTTCTCAGAAAAAACAGAAGTATTACTTGATAATGACAAAATTTAATACAGTGATATAATTGTAGGCAACCAATGTGATTAAATAAACTCAAAATATGTAGTTTTTACAAATCCATTGATTAATTTAGCTTCTTATGTTTTATATACGCAAAAAAAGAAAATGTAATTTTAAAAACATATTCGACACTTATTTAAGAGAAGTATTATGGCGGGCAAATGTTGAAAAGTATCACCTCCGGAAAAAAATGTTGATTATGTTTTTTTGTAAATATTATTAATTTTGTGATATAAGTATAATTCATGTGTTTGTCTTTGTAATTATGTGTTTCTTATTAATGTATTATTCAATCAATAAATGATGGAAAAAAAATAATACCTTGCCAATGACAGCTAGTGAAAATAATCACATTTATGAAAGACGAGTTGCAAATTGAATATAAATTCCTTTATTATACATAGAAGTTCTAATGCTGTAAAACCCAAACCTTAACAGATTACCAATGACAGCCATTTTCATGGCAAGAAATCTTCATTCATTTTCAAATTTTGTGTTGTGATTAAATGTGTTTTAAACATTCCACGGCATGATACTTTTGCAAATCTCGACCACTTGCGAAATTCATGACAATTCTGGTTTTACAGAATAGCATCAGTAACTATTTGATATATGTGTCTTCTTTATTTAAGCACTATCATAAAATATAAAGAATTAAACTGCTTCAAAAAGCATTTATTAAAAAAGTAATGTTACATGATTTCAGTTTTATCACAGAAGTTAGAACTCTTACAAAATTTGTGATATAGCAATGACATTATATTTTATTCTGGTTTTAAAGAAAAGCATCAAGAAGTACTTTGATATGTGTCTTCTTTATTGAAGTATTATCATAAAATAAACAGAATTAAACTGCTTCACAAAGCATTTACAAAAATGTTATTTTACATGATTCCAGTTCTTACAAAATTTGTGAAATAAGAATGCAATAATATTCTATGATTACAACTTATTTAAACATGCACTAGACACAATGCCACAAAATAGATACAACATAATTCTTTTTTATTTTTTAAAGTTATTCATCCTACAAAATTGACAAATATCTGTGTAAAAATAGTTATACATTAAACCAAAATTATACCATCAGGAGAAAAAATAAAATACAAATTATACATGCACAAATAATACATGAACATGATAAGCATAATCATTCATTACGATATTTCATTTCAGATATCACATTAAGATAATACAGATACAGTATGAACATTGATAAATTTCGCATCAAATCTGTTTATGTTTTATTAAAACTGTACATAAAAATACAATAGATTTTTTACCCGATGAGTAATCAGAGGATAAGAAATAGAGTTCTTAGGCCATGATACAAAAGTTAAAGATAAAGATGAGTTCTGGTGAAAAAAAAAATGAATTCTTACAGAATCACACGAAACTTACACTGAATATTCAAGGTTACAAATAAATGTCATTTGCCAAAAAATTTTGGTAGAAAATGTATTTTGTCTGAGTAATGAGCATAAAAAGATTAGGAAATCAAGGTTAGTAGCCCCGACACCATTTGTGTAGTCCCATATTCATCTTGCTGTGTACAGTGCTTGTTAATTTACCAAGACTGGGCCAAATTTATTATGATTTTGATGACTCCAGAATTATGCAGTACAGACCAATACATACATGCTACATGAACAACTTTTTCTGATCCATTCCACACCTTTTCTTTCACAATGCAATCGGTTAACCAGAACTCACCTTTATCTTTAACATAAGACTTGTAACACTCAATTAGAGTCAGTAACACTCACACAAGATTTACGTATTGTAATGCTGTACAATAAACAAAATTGAAAAATAAAATAAAATGCATCAAGACAGATATACAATAAAAAAAAAATTATCAGGAAAAAACGAACCACTGACAAAAGATTTACTTATTGTATTGCTGTACAATAAACAAAATTGAAAAATAAAATAAAATGCATCAAGACAGATATACAATAAGAAAATATGTTTTATCAGGAAAAAACTGACTACTGACAAAAGATTTATTCATTGTAATGCTGTACAATAAACGAAATTACAAAAAATAAAATAAAATGCATCAAGACAGATATACAATAAGAATATTTTTGTTATCAGGAAAAAACGGACCACTGACAAAAGATATACTTATTGTAATGCTGTACAATAAACAAAATTGAAAAATAAAATAAAATGCATCAAGATAGATTATACAACAGAAGCGGATCTAGAGGGGGGGGGGGGGTTGGGGGGGTTGCAACCCCCCCCCCCCAAAAAAAAAAAAAAAATCCGGGGACCATTTTTTTAAATCTAATCTTTTTTTTTAAACTTGTAATTTTATTTTATTCTATTTCTATGTATTTATTTCATTTATTATTATTATTATTATTATTATTATTATTATTATTATTATTATTATTATTATTATTATTATTATTATTATTTCTTTTTTGGGGGAAGGGGGGGGGGGGGTGGGCGAACAAATGTCACAGAGTCCCTTGCCCCCCCCCCCCCAATCAGCTTTTTTGAGGACACGGGCCACCGCCGAAGTGACAAGCTAGGCCAGCGTTGCCGATTCTCATCCCCAAAATCCCCACATTAAAAAAAAAAAAAAAATTGGGGGATTGTTGAAGTCTTTGGGGATGAAAAATAAATATTTGGGAATGAAAATAATATTGAGTTTTATGAAAAACGAATTTGGGGATTTTCTGTCAAAATTTGGCAACTTTGGGGATATTTTAAGTGTCGTTTGGGTGGGGATTTTGTGAAGATTTAACCTGGCAACGCACGCTGAGCTGGGCTGCTCATTTCCTGGATTACTTGTTCAAGTTGCTCACTTTTTTATCAGTCTGGTCTGAGTGTAGTGACAAGCAATATGGAAGCAAACGGGGCAAAGAAGTTGCGGCAATCCAGTCTCGCATCTTTTTGTACTGGAAGGTATGTTTGAATCATGCAAAAAAGTTGGCATACAGGGTAAATTACCATACATGGGGGTGTAATACGGACGTGTTCATGCACTGCTTTTTATGGTCTCCATTGTGTTAATAGATGCCAGGAAAACATCACTTACGGGGTTCAAATAAACACCCCAAAAAAAATCGGCTCGCCGCTTCGCGGCTCGTGGACGATGCTCCGGATCGTCATTATTGGTCAACCCCCCCCCCCCTTAGCAAAAAGCTAGATCCGCCCCTGTACAATAAGAATATTTTTGATCAGGAAACCCCAAAAATATCTAAAATACAAGGATACAAATTGAACGTGATTGCTGAATATAAACTCTGTGATATCTTCTCCCTATTTTTTAACTTCAAATTAGAATTAAATATCCTTTCATATATGGTTAACAAGTATCGTGGATATAAGAAGGGGGAAATAACGAAAGGTAATCATCACTGCATGGGAGATCTTCAATTTGGCAACATGCAGTTGATCGTTGATGCCATTCAGGAATGTTTTTCCAAACTTGATAGTAAAAGGACGATTCAGTTTAAAATTTGTTTTCATAGAAATGTGATTATGTTCTACTTTTTTCAAAATATAATGGAGATATTAGTGTTATATTATACTGCAGGCATACATGATACGGTTGAACAACTAAATTATTTTTACCCCTTGTAAATTTGAATTTGATGTTCTTTGTGTTTTTCCTAACACAAGAATGAAAGGTTGACTGGTTTAATTAGGACCTTTGTTGAATACTTTTAATAGTATAATTTTTTAAATGTCATTCTCAAGAAACATAAATCTGGACATATAAATTGTTTACATACTTTTAAAAATGACAACATTTGGTAAGGGTATGAATAATTTAGTCGATAACTGTAGAGCCGCTAGCACGTATTGCCATTTATTAAAGATATAATGCATGTATGTTTATATTCTAAATGAATCACAATAAACCGACTAACAGTTGTTACCTCTTAGAAATATGCAATTGTATTGCCTATTTGAAGATAACTTCTGATCATTTATAAAAGATGTGGAATGGCATCATTGGCAAGAATAAAAAATATAAAACTGAACAAAGAGTGAGACATTAACCATTACCAAATCCCTCAGATAGTTGTAGATTCGAGATACAATTCATGAACATACAACAAAGAAGTGGTCCTACTATGGATCCTTGTGGGACTCCTGTTCGAACAGGAGACGGTGACTTATTTTTCCTTTAACAATACATATAGCTTGCTGCATATTACGAAAGATTCAAACCATTTCAACTCAACTTTATCGACTCTAAAGTACGATATTTTAAACAAAAGCAAGTCATGGGGTAAAGCGTCAAAAGCTTATTCTAAGGCCAAGGAATGCAGCGCCAACAAATTTATCGTCATCAAAGTTATCACAGAAAAAGTCGCAAATTTCTGTGAAGCATGTTGCGGCTGAGTGATTGGTTCATAAGACCATCTGTGGAATGTTCTTTTTTTTCTCAAACTCATTTAAAACCATTTTTTGGTGAGCCTCCTCCCCCGACACACACTCACACAATTCTTTGAATCCACTTTTTAAAAAGCAAGGTACTAACAGTTTAAACCTGATGCTTTGAAGTAAAAAAATCACTTGCGCTGGTGTAAAACATGAAAAGTGAATTTCTTTTGCCAATCTGTGTCAATTTAATCCTTACCGGATATTTACATAGTGGATTATAAATAAACGTCTCTGGAGAATATCCAAGAGTGAAATATTTACACACTTTAATCAATTCACACTATCATTAATTACTGCACATAGCCTCTAAAATGCTACATAGGCAGGCCATTACTAGGGGTAACATCCACCCCCCCCCGTCCTAGCATTGTCTGCAACAACAACAACAACAAAATAACCTTTTTTTTCTTCCCTTCTTTTCTGAAATATTTTTGTTTGTATCCGTTGTCGCCTTGTCGGTCAATTTGATTATCTGACGACTGTTTTTTTTTTTTTTAATCTCTGTAGTTGGCATCTTCAAAATGTTTGCTTGTTGTTGTGTTCCAGGGCTTTTTGAAAATTAGAGCTACCTAGTCGGCAATTTTGCAACCACCACTACCAGTTTCAAAGTGGTCTAGCGGCGCCCGTATTTATAGCTGCATACTTTCTACTCCTGATCTTCAAGAAGTGCCGAATAGAATTTAGCTCCGGGTCGTCTTTCAAAAGCGTATGTAGACGTCGCCAGACATTCCTTGCCGAGTAAGCACAAACCCTCGCAGGCGATGTAAGTATAACACGAGCAACGGAAATCAGCAAAACACAACTGACTGCATTTGATGATTGACGAAACTGTGTATGATGACAGAACATAGGCATCGACGAGGGCGACATTGCTGGCCAGTAATCGGAAGTTTTTAGAGCTCATGTGATCTGTTTCAAAGGGTTATAAAGTTAAAGATAAATCACAAATATGAGTTAGGTCAGCTTACAAGTCCCCGAAAATATGCAAAATGAAAGATGACTCTTAAAGGTGTAACAATCAATGAAAAATTCAAAGATAAAGAGAGAAAAATAGGAAATGAATCAAATTATTCCGTTAAGATCCTTGTCGTTTTCCTCCAAACAAATGTACTTTATTTACAATTTACTTACATCATTTGCCTTCTTATATTACCCTGTACCATCTTAATTCTATTTATCGGCACCAAATTGCTTGATTAACCCCTGCCATCAAGTGTAACGTGAACGGGTTGAAGGGTTACATACTATGGTTTGTTTTAAGGGCGTCGCTCGGTCGCCGCTGAAGTTTTTAGCGCGGAGTTAAAATTCGGGTGGCGCCTGCTCACTTTTTACTCACCGACCAAAATACGCTCAGTGCCTTGTCGGTCGCCGCCCTGGCAACGACCTTATCGAGCGTTCGCTGTCGAGCAATTTAGATCAAAAATCGAAGCCGCTAGGTCAAAGGCTGCCGAGCGGTCACCGCCCTATCGCCGCTTTATCGCCGCTGGGAAATCAGTCTGTCACTTGGCGTTGATTTCAAAATCGGTCGGTGTCCGGGCGGTGCCTGCTCACTTTTTACTCGCCGCCCAAAATACGCCTAGTGCCTTGGCGGTCGCCGCCCTGGCAACGACCTTATCGAGCGTTCGCTGTCGAGCGATTTAGATAAAAAATCGAAGCCGCTAGGTCAAAGGCTGCCAAGCGGTCACCACCCGATCGCCGCTAGATCGCCGCTGAGATCAGTCGGTCAGTGGGCGGCGAATCAAAAATCGGTCTGCGTTCGGGCAGCGCCAGCTCGGCAGCCTTTGACATAACGGCCTCGATTTTTGACCTAAATCGCTCGATGGCGAACGCTCGATTAGGTCAATGCCCGGTCGGTCGGTCGCCGCTCAGAGTTGTGACAATAGCTTTAGGGATAAAACGGGTATACGTACATCTCCGTTATTACACACAAGGCGTTATTGCCTTAACGTGTTACTGTGTCAGTGATAAGTTAGGTCTTTGACGCACCACGGTGACACCGTACACCCAATGCAAATATAATATTTAATTAGCTTAGTATAGAGAAAAAAAAATGAATCGAAACAACGCCTTGTGTGCAGCAGAAATAATCCATTCATGCAGGTAGGGGAGGGGGGGGGGGTAGACTGAAACAAATATTCAAATTCATGGAATAATTAAATAAATAAATAAACTTTCAAACAAATTATTTACCTCTGTCCCGAGGTGAGGAGTGACGTGTAGTTGTAGAAATTGCCTGGGTTGTGTGCGTTGACATTGTTGCACTAGTGGTGTCGGTTGCCTGATCAGAAGTAGGCGAAGCAACATCTGTTAATCCTTGCCCTATTGTTGATGTTGATGATGCTTGTGAGGTTGGTGTTGTTGATGATACATGTGATGTTGGTGACCGTGTTGTTGATGGTGGACTGCTTGTTGTCTCACTGATCGCATCATCGGTTGTTGACGAAGGTTGCGTAGAGCCACTCGTTGTTACAACATTGTCAGTCTGCGTAGTGGAACTGGACGTTTTGGATGACGTCATTGTGATTTGGGTTGGACCTTCGGGAGAAGTGACAGCGCCTAGTGTTGTTTGCTGTACAGAACTTGATTGGATACATGTTGACGTTGAAGTAAAAGGGAGATACACTGTTAAAAGAGTTGGGCAGATGTTACTGGGTAAATCGAAGTTGTGTAAATTTTGTCCGATAATTGGGCTATTTTCTCCCAACCATTTACTATATGAAGATACCTCATGAAAGGTAAACACACAGGATGGGTAGGTGTTACTTGGCAAATCGATGTTGGGCAAATGTCGTTCAACATCTGGGTTATTTCCAACCAACCATGTAGTAACCGATGGTATAATTGGGTAATGTTATTGGGCAAATTAGAGTTAGGCCATTTCTGTCCAACATTTCGGGTATTTCCTCCAAACAACTTACTACATGTATTTACCCATTTGCAATTACATGTTCGATATAAGTTGGGCAGATGGAACTGGGCAAACGTTAGTCAGGCAACATTACTTTACAACAATAATGTTATATTATTAAATTAGAGGTGTCGTGGTCGAGGGGATATGTCACACAACTGTAGATCACAAGGTCTGTTCGAGTCCCGCCCCGGCACTAATGTCCTTTTGCATGTAATATTTTATCCAACTTAATTGCCTAACTAGTGTCTTATATATGCTACACATTATGGTGAGAATTGGATGAATTTCTGATTGGGTAAATTTTTGTTGGTTAAAAGTTGTATTTTCTTTTGATCCAACACTGGGTAAATCATGCCAAATCTTTTATTTACACAACGTTGGTTGGACACATAATCGCCATCATATACAGTAGATTTGCGGGTGCACCATGTGAGAGGGAGAGAGAGAGAGAGAGTGTGTTGAGGAGTCCTGAAAAGGACTCTGACTCAGTAATCTTTCTTGGGGGTGTGGTAGTCCTGAAAAGGACTGTTTGTTATCTTTCTTAGCATATAGTTCTAAGGAGAACTATAGCGCTTGGAGAGGATGAGTGGCTCGACGTTTCGAACAGGTTGACTCTCTCTCTCTCTATCTCACACATGGTGCACCAGCAAATCTACTGTATATCTACATCACCATGCAAGCCGACACTTACAAGCAGCATCTAATCGCCATCATGTTGGGTAAAAATTGGGCAATTTTTTGCCCAATGTTTGTTTAGAGTGTAGTTGTAATGTAACAGATTGACACACGAAGCGTTATTTTCCACACGTGTTACTGCGTCAGTGATCTGTTTGGTATTTGACGCGCCATGCCTCAGTGATCTGTTTGGTATTTGACGCGCCATGCGTCAGTGATCTGTTTGGTATTTGACGTGTCATGCGTCAGTGATCTGTTTGTTATTTGACGCGCCATGCGTCAGTGATCTGTTTGGTATTTGACGCGCCATGCGTCAGTGATCTGTTTGTTATTTGACGCGCCATGCGTCAGTGATCTGTTTGGTAGTTGACCCGTCATGCGTCATTGATCTGGTTGTTATTTGACGCGCCATGCGTCAGTGACACCGTAAAGCTAATGCAAGCATTATGTTTTTATTAGCGTAGTATAGGTGAATAAAAAGATCGAAACAACGCCTTGTGTGATGCAGACATAACCCACTTGTGCAAGTGGGGGATGGGAGAGGCCACCACGTATAACACAAACAAACAATTTCAATTACCTCTGTCCCGAGAAGAGGACCGACGTGTAGTCGCAGACATTGTCTGAGCTGTTTCCGTGGCCGTTGTTGCAGGAGTGGTATCGGTTGCCTGTTTAGAAGTAGGCGCAGCAACATCTGTTAATCCTTGCCCTGTTGTTGATGTTGATGATGCATGTGGTGTTGGTGTTGCTGATGCTGGACTGCTTGTTGTCTTACTGATCGCATCATCGGTTGTTGACGAAGGTTGCGTAGAGCTACTCGCTGTTACAGTATTGTCAGTCTGAGTAGTGGAACTGGACGTTTCGGATGACGTCATTTGATTTGGTGTGGTTTGGGTTGAACCTTCAAGAGAGGTGGCAGCGCCTGATGTTGTTTGCTGTACAGAACTTGATTGGATACCTGTTGACGTTATGGTAAAAAGCGAGATAGTTGTAATGGAAAGGATGACGTATCTCAACATAGAATATGAAGATTAGACACAAAACATTTTCGTTACAAGGATAATTTGTGGGTAAAGGAATGTTTTATCATCAATGACTTGCAAGGCGGGAAAAGAATTTTCTTCGTAAAATCCAAAACAGCTATATCAGGGATGCATTAAATAAACTAAATGTAAGTACTTTTCTGTAGTTCCCTGGAAAAAACACGTGAAAAACCATGAAAATTGAACTAAATCGACTGATATTGTTAAAAACTGCTATGGATCATCAGTATATATATTTACCTTCTTCTTTCTCGCAGATATAATGGTGTTCGTTATTATCAGCACAAATATTATCCAACCATTTGTATGAATTATTTCGTTCTATAACGAAACACATCCCTCCATCATCGACAGTCTCTGAACCATCTGCGAAGTTGGCGTAGGTCAGACTCGAACCGTCAAGCCAAGTCACACTGGATAATCCTATCCAGTAATCCTCGTTTGCAAGGGGTAGGTTGTTCACAATAAATTCTTGTTCGTCCTCTGATCCGATGTAGACAAGATGCATTCCAAGGTCGTCACAGGATGATTTTGACGAGTCGAAGTTTGACTTGCTTTGCGAGAAGTAATAACAGGATCCGCCATTCTCAGTGTGGCCAACGGAACAAGCTGCAATAGGAGACAGTTATGAAAAGGGGTATTTTATCTGCACATTTTTCGAACTCTACACTGTAAAAAAATAATAGTCGAAATAACTCAATAAAATTGAGGAAAAGAATTGCCTTATTTTTATTAAGTAAATATTACCTACGGCATCTTAAGTAGAATTTACTTATTATGCTGAATAAATTTGTACTCGTGTTAAATCGTGTTACATTAACGTAAATAATTTAAGTATTGCAATCATTTTAGATAATTAAAAAAAAGCTATGATAGGATTACATATTGCACGATTTGGTACCCATCTAATCTAACAAGTAACATCCACTAATCATTCACTACTTCTATTTACCACCATCACAAACTATTACATACGCTTCAATTCGACACATATTGAAAGGCTCCAAATTTTATATATACTTGATCGTAGCATCTTAAAAGGAAAATTGGTTGACAATTTCCTGAAATATCAAGTTTTGATTTGTTTTGAACTGGGTAACAATTAAAAATTGTCTTGTCTTTGCTTAGCCATGTTAAATGAATTAGTAAATGTTTTAAAGTCCTTACATTTTCATTCAACCACAAAAAAGAATTGTTTTATTTAAAAAAGAGTTTAATTTGGTCTTAATGAATATTCATAAATTATGTAAATATTTCTATTACGCACTGCATCGGTCCTTACTTTAAAAAGATAAGAATAATTAACATAAATTGTTTGAGTAATACGTATAATTTCTGATTTTGAGTTAAAATTACTAAATTAATACAAGCTGAAATTACTTATGTTCTTATGTATTTGATTTTACTTAAATATTCTACGTATGTTCTACAAAATTGAAAGTTTAAGTTAGCAAGACTTAAATTTAGTGCGTAAGTGGCAAAACTAATGTTTTCAAGTAAATTCTACATGGAAAAAATACGTAAAAATTACCAATGAACAAATTCTTTTTTACAGTGTATAATGCGCTCTACAGGAATTGAATGTTGAACAAACCAAGAAAATTATCGAACTTGTACACCTCATATTAGGGCAGGGAAATGGTCCATTGGACTTTAATCCAATCTAGTAGCATAAACTTACACTGGCATTATAAATATAGGCCTATGTCAAAATCGCTTGCTTCGCTCACTCGAAAAAATATAGAGAAGTTGACTTTACAGTAAGAGACGGATCCGTCGTTACTGTGCTGGTGCGCCTATGATTATACATAATTTTTGATAAATAAGTTTAATGATTTTTTTTTCTTTCTTTTTCTGGAGGACAAACTTATACTTTGCCTTTTACAGACTAAGAAAATGAAGACCCTCAACGTGCAGAAAAACATTTAGTTTTTATTCAATATTCTGTACTTACCGGCACTGTCTTCTATTTCATTTTCACAAATGTAATAGTACGAAGCGGAACAGAAGTAGTCATGCCACAAATATAGTTGTCCTAGCATTCGGAAACAGAATCCTCCATGATTAAACACATGAATATATGCGAAGTTCTGGTATTCATTGTTTACGAAGTTGTTGTAGTCCAAGTTTGAGCCATCTATCCAGGTCATTTGGGATAAACCTATCCAATGCTTCTGATTACTACCAGATAGGCTATTCTGCAAGAAGTTTTGTTCTTCCTGTGACCCTATGTAGACGAGATGCATTCCAAGGTCCTCGCAGAACGATTTTGACGAGGCGAAGTTTAAACTAATTTCTGAGAAATAATAACACGACCCGCCATTCTCGCTTTGATCGGATCCACAAGCTGCAAATAAAAGAGAGAGAGACATATACATCGACAGACAGACGAGAATGGGAAGAAGAGATGAATGGAAGATATATGAAGGAGTATAGGCACAGAGATGAAGAGGGGAAGAGAATGAGAGAATGAGAAAGAGAGGGATGAGAGAGACAGTGAGAGACAGAAAGAGAGAGTGAGAAGGAAAGAGAGAGAGAGAGAGAGTTGGGGTATGAAATCGGAGGAAGAGGATAAGGAAGAGAGAGGGAGAGAGAGGGGGAAGGAAGGGAGGGAGAAAGAGAGAGAGAGGGGGAGGCAGGGAGTGAGAAAGATATATATATATATATATATAGAGAGAGAGAGAGAGAGAGAGAGAGATAGGGATTGAGAGCGTGATTGATTAAATAATGATCACATATTTTAGGTTAAGTTTAGCAGATAAAAAAAAATTATGGCGGATCATGATTTTCAAAATCAACTATGACAAAATGTGATAGATGATATATTACCACATACAGAGAGATGGAATATCCAGACGACAAATTACCGGGGAAGTTGTTAAAAGCAATTTAGATAATAAGTAGCAAAGTATTATAATTATTGTGGACAATTATTCTTTTTTTTATAATATTGCTCTCGGCTTTTATTTGTTTTCACAACTAACTTCATTTTGACGTTTGAATTTAAATAAACTCCCCTAATCGAGGCACACAAATAATCAATGATATAGAAATATATGGATGAAAGAAAGGTGGTAAAAAGACACCTATCCAGTTACTCACCTAGATCAGCAATCATTGGGCTGTGTTGGTTTAATATAACGAAGGTGATGAAGAAAGACAACTCCATCTGCATAAATATAAAATGATAATACTACTAACAATAGACACATTTGTATAGCAATTAATACTGCGTTCCTAAAAGCTTTACATTGTAATTATCACACTAGCCCGGTCATTGGAGTCAATTACTAATCAACACATGATAGTACACACGCTCCGCTTCCTGTGGAGTATTCCGCCAGGCGTCAGTTTACAAGCGCACACATGCCAATCCGACCACATTAACATTTAAATTCTACCGGGTACCCATTTAACACATGGGTGCAAATATATAGATTTAAGTCTTGCCAAACGACATTAGTGGCGAGGTGGGATCCACAGTCCTGTGCCATATCCACTAGCAAATATACATCATCACAAAAATGATAACATTAAGAAAATAATGTTTTCATTGGAAACGGAACGACATGTATTTATTGAACGCAATATGATTATAAACTTTTATATAGGCCTACATCATTTTCAGTCATTTTAATTTCAAGGTATATCATTTTTTTGGATTGCAAACAACCACCTGCATTTCCATTTTTAAAGAGATATACAAAAAACAAACAAAATTAACTTACCAGATTAAAAAACCCACGCAAGGCAAGGAACATCCTTTGTCCATTCAAAGGTAAATCAACCATGATGCTGATTTTCCTTCAAATCCTTCTCTTTGATCGATATTGCCAATGGAGTAAAAGAGTTATGAAGATTATTGAGACAAATCCTGAATCTTTATATACATTATCCTTCCTTCTCAAAATGTAAGTAACCAGTGTTTTTCTTTTACGTTTTCAGACAAATCTCGTTGTACTCGACTTTGGAAGTCTTCTTCCAATAATCTGCTCACTTAACGCAAGGAAATCTAAACAGAAGAACCTAGGAATCACTAAAGGTGAAGGTGATTGTGCACGCTCAGCTGAAAAACCCCCGCTCTTATCTTGGTACGTTTAGTTTGCGAAATGCTCAACGAGAGTATTTTGCAATTGAGAGGCAAATATACAAGATTTTAATACATGCAGCCTACTGAAATGTTGTGAGGCGTTGATCACCTTGGTATCAAACTCGCATTTTATTCATGATTTTGTTAATTTTGTGCCTCACTGCACTCGACGTATTGATGCGATAAATGTTTTTTCTCTAATCCCGTCCACACCAACAAGACACCAAAACAGATAGTTACCTTGCCTCCATCGGCTAAGAATCGGCTTCAATTCAATTTAATTTCGATTTGTATGCACCCCAGATATTCTATTTAATATGATTGTGAACCACGTTACAGTTTAATTTAGTGTATTAACAAAATATGAACAATTAATAATGGATTTCTAATCCGTCGAGGCGTTTCGATGTTAATTATATATTATCTCATTACCAATCCATGATTGAATTAAAACTGAATATGGTTTCCGCTTGATGATTGACAAGGATGCCAAATTGGAATAGTTTGACCTATCTAGTCAAAAAAACGGAAACTCAGTTCTCGAGAAAAAAAAATACATGGGGGTGTGGAGAGAGATATAGAAAGACAGAGTGAGAGGGAAATTTAACTATATTTACAAAGGTTAAATGCGGTTCTTTCCACGAAGGTTGCGAAAACCTGTGAAATTGGATCACCCATTATAGAATTAAAATACAACCCCCCCCCCACCCCCAAATTAAAAAAAATATTATAAACACACAACAACAAATTAAATAAAATAGGCAAAGTACAGACACTTCAATTATTTATAAGACGAGAGAAAGTAAAATAGAAAATATATATATAATATATATAAAGGGGGAAAAGAAAACAACAATAAAAGGGGGCTCAAACAGGGGCGGCGCCAAAGGGGGACAGGGGGCGTCAGTCTCCTAACATTTTGAAAAAGGGAAGAGGAAGGGAAGGAGAAAGAGGAAAAGGAGGAGGAGAACGAAAGGAAAAGAAGGAGAAGAAAAGAAAAGAAGGAGAAAATAGGAAAAGAAGGAGAATAAAAGAAAAGGAATGGGACGAGAAGGGGAAAGGCCAGGAGAAAGATAACTATAACATGTAAAGTATGACGAAAGGGAGGGCGGGGGAGATTGGAAAAAATAAGGATAGAGAAAAAAAGAAAAAGAGAGAAATAGCAAGCCAATTCAGACGATCAGATTTACCGGAAGTTCTAACATTATGAATGAATGGATGGTGGTGGTTATTTTACCTGACTGCTAAGAAGCATGAAATGCTTGTAAGTAAGCAACCAGTAGGCCGACGGCTTTAGGTCCTCTCCGAGGGACCTGGTAATGAGGATTAATGCCTTACCAAAGGGCACTGACGCATCGCCTTGGTTTCGAACCCAGGTCACCGGATTACGAGACCACCGCTGACTGCTCTACCGACTGAGCTATCGCGCCTCCCCAACATTGGTTTACGATGAAAAACCTTTCGCCTACTGAAATAAATCAAATTAATCCCTTGTATCTCCTAAACCTTTTGGCTGATTGTTCAATGGAAATGACAAATTCATTTATAACAACCCTTCTGAAAAATATAGTGACTCCCCACCCCCCCCCCCCCCCACCTGCCTTCATGTTCCTGTTAGTTGAACTTAAGAATGTTATCTTTTTGATTTGGCAAAAATTATGCACCAAATCAAGCCATTTATGCATCAATTTCAAAAAAATCTTCAACTTCGGAGGGGGGCACATCCCCCGTCAGACACCCCCCTGCGTTCTTGTTCATGTTGGTTGAACTTAAGACTGTTTTCTGTTTTATTTGGCAAAAAGTATGCACAAAAGCAAGCCATTTATGCATCAATTTAAAACAAATCTTCAAATCTCAGGGGGGGGGGGGGGGGCACATCCCCTGACATTTTTACCTCTGACATTTTAAACTGGCACCGATGACGCTGCGTTGTTGATGAATGGGAGACTAATGTCTAGCAACTCTATCGACAACTTATTTATGCAGACCTCTCAACCCTTCCGCTTTTGGCGGGAAATTTCCCCAGTTTTTTTCTTTTTCCGATTTTCCGCTTTTGTCTTTTATTTTCCGCCAAAACAAAAATCATAATATTGGTGAAGAAATACATGTGTATACATGTCTTTAACGATAGAGGGCAGTAATGCAAAAGTGAAAAATGCTATCTACACAATGCATTACAATGTATATGCACAACACATACAGTGCACATAATTATGCATGTGTTATGCACAGCGTGCGATTGCAGTCCTCGCCACTGTGCTCGCACGACCGAGCTTCAGTGAATCGCGAGGTCATTTTCGTGATGAAAGGAAGGTGCCACGGTTATTCCATCCAGAGATATCACACACACAAATTGGCAATTGGGAAGAAGCATGCATAATTACGAGTAATTTTCTATCCTCGAAAATTAATCATGATCCCTCTAAAAATATAATTAATCATTTTGTACTTCTAGCGAATTAATTAGATTGCAATTATCTGTGAGCTTTGTGTCTTTAAAGCCCCCCCCCCCCCCAATAAGGACACAACTCATGAAATGAGTATTCCAGCCGCTGAGAGCCAGAAGGGCATTAATCAATGTATCATTCTATACAGAGTTAATTTCCTTTTGACTCTTAATAAACGACGAATCCATCCCATCTGTCTATTACTCATATATGTCATATTTCTGTTATATAGTTAGAGTTCTCAAGTTAATAGTGAGATATATAGTGTGGGTCAAAAAAAAGTTTACACCTAGAAAATTGCGAATTATTTTTTAAAATCCTATTTGAACAGTAAATTATTATACATCTTATGAACGAGCATGAGTGTTTTTATCCCGAATCATTAAGTATCATTTTGTGTGTTATGTGTTCACGCTTGGATGAACAGGAGGCATTGTTTGTGAGAGTGCATTTGGGATTTGGGTATTAATTCGGTCTTTTCAGATCCAAATAACATCCCTAACAAAATTAAAGGTGTGACTTCTCTGGACGCGGGCGCATAGTGTATTTGGACTTTTAATAATCTTCTCTTTTTTTTAGCACGAGGGATTCATTATTTTCTAGTGACATGTCTTCTGATTATTCTGTTTGGTGTGCATTCAAACTGTTTTATATTGATAACTTAGCATTCCCAACTTTTCTTCCCTCTCCTTCTCCCCATCTCTCTCTCTCTCTCTCTCTCTCTCTCTTCCTTTCTCTATCTCTCTCTAACACTTCAGGATTTTTTTGAGATCATTTTACTTCTTCACGAAGGTTACAACAGCCAGTTGCTGTTTCACACAAAGGCCGTCTAAGCAGCCATGTAACGCACAAGCAACAGATATTCTGATTAAATTTGTTTTCCTTTAAATAACAACAACTGAAAACAGATTTAACATTTTTCAAGAGAAGTGTTTTGATAAACAATTGAATAGAGATGAAAGAAATACCTTCGATGAGGCTCATACAATTTGTCTCAAATCAACAGCAAGCAGACTTTTATTTATATATTCTCCTTTTAAAACACAGGGTAGCCCTATTCAGTGCCAAAAGGCCTGCTTTACAAAAGGGGCCCTGTATGAAGTGGATATTACAATGTATAAAGTTAAAACACAACATAAAGACAAACAAATAAATACATAAAATACATGGCAACTACAGCATAAATGTACAGCAGTGCTATGATAGGTTTAGATAAAACTTATTGATATAAAATATAATCAATTGGCTTTAGTTAATATTACGATATCATATTATAGATTGTTGTAGCCGAAAGTTTGTTTAAATATTAATGTAATGTGGATGATATTTGAACAAGAATTGCTAGTGAATTAAAAATTCGATTGCAGTATATGACAAGGAGCATTTTTTTTAAAAATTTAGTTCTTAGTTTCGGTAGGTATTATTGGCAAGGAATGATATACCGAGTACATGAGGCGATGTTACGTTTAGATACTAAGTATATAGATTATAGAGGTATTTTGGGGCAAGGTTATGCAGTTACTTGTACACCATGAACACAAAATGAAAGCTTATTCTTTGTACAATTGGCCGCCATTAAAGTCAGTGAAGAAGTCCTGATGATGGTGCATTATAGTTAGATTTCAAAACTATTCAAGCTTATTTGTATTGACATCTTTCTTTCCTCAACATATCCTTCATTTGTTAAAGAGCCAAAAACAGTCAAAACATTAATAAATGTACAAAAGTATGAGTGTAAAATACAATTATTACAATTTTTCTATAGTTAAACAAAACTTGCTTCTTCGTATACACAAGCCCCACCCCTGGCCAAGAAAATATGTTAAAAAAACAGAAGACGGGCCCCCTGGCCATACCCCCCCCACCCCCACCCCGCTATTCGCCGGCTGGGTCCGCCCCTGCGTATACATGCAATATTGATCGAACGATTTTCTTAACTACTTCACCAACCTGATATGTCCGATTAAAATTGTGTTCGAGAATTACACCAAGGTGTTTAGTGCCAGTTTCTAGTAATTGACCATTCATAAATATCTCAAAATTAAAAATATTTCTTTACCGACGGGATGGAAACGATATAACTTTTTTTGTCTGAGATAATAATCATTCCGTTATTTAAAAACCATTTACTGAGTGAGCTTATTATTCTGATTGTTAAATTGATTGCACTATCATGATATCAAAATCTGAATTTAATACAGCTGTATCGTCCGCATGAGGTGAAAGTTTTGTATGTGAATCGAAATTTAGATTCGAGATACCATTCATGAACATAGACAAAAGTAGTGGTCATAGTATGGATCCTTGTGGGACTCCTCTTCGAACGGAGAGAAGGTAACTTGTTTTTCCTTTATAAAATCGCATAGCTTTCTGCCTGTTACGTAAGAATAAAAATAAATTCCAACTTAACTTCATCATTTCCAAAGTACGACACTTTTAACATAAGTCAGTCATAGGGCATAACGTCAAATGCTTTTCTAAGGTCAAGTAATGCAGCGCCAACAAATTCACCTCCTTCAAAATTCTCACATAAAAAGTCACAAATTTTTGTTCAGCATGTTGCCGTTGAGTAATTGGGTCATAAGATCAATTGTAGAATGTTCTTTTTTTCCTTAAACTCACTGAAAGCCATATAGATTTTTGATGAGCCACCTCTCCCCATACACACACTCTTACAATTTCTTTTATTCAAATTTTTGAAAAGTAAGGTACTAACAAATACATGATGCTATAAAAACAATTACTTGCGCCCGTATAGAAAATGAGAAATGATTTATCTTCTACTTTTTAACCACGCTTTGAAATAATTTTTGTCAATCTGTGTTAACCTAAACCTACTCGAATATTTACATAGTGGATTCAATAAAACTTCTTGGCAGATAATCCAGGAGTGAAATATTTACACGCTATAATTCATTCAGTTACACTTTTATTAATTACTGACATGGCCTTTAAATGGCTACATAGGCAGGGCCGTTACTAGGGACTTTTAGATTCTGCACGACGAAAACGTGGACTGCCCTTTTAAGGCAATGTGACGTCACTGCCAGTGCCTTAAAAGGACGTCACATTGCCTTAAAAGGGCAGTCCACGTTCTCGTCGTGCAAAATCTAAAAGTCCCTACTAAAGGGGGTAACACCGTAACACCTACTTAAATTTTTTTGTTGGAAATGTGGAATATTTCTAGCATTGTCTGCAAATTGCAACCATAACAACAACAGAATTCCATTTCCCCCCCCCCCCCTCCCAATACTTTTTTCGTATTTGTTGTCGGCCATTTCGATTATCTGAGTACCGTTTTTTTAATATTTTTTTTAAATCGCTGTCGGCCAATTTCAAAATGTTTGATTTTTGTGTTTCGGGGTCATTTGAAAATTACTAGTCGGCAATTTTGCCATCCCCTCCCTCAGTTTCCCATTGGTGTAGCGGCGCCCGTATTAATAGCTACGTGCTTTCTAGAAACAGTCCTAATCTTCAAGAAGTGCCGAATAGAATTTAGCTCCGGTTCGCCTTTCAAAAGCAAATGTAGACGTCGCCAGACATTCTTCGCCGAGTAAGCACAAACCCTCGCAGGCGATGAAAGTATAACACGAGCAACGGACATCGGTAAGACACAACTGACTGCATTCGATCATGGACGGAACCGGGTGAGATGACAGAACATAGGCATCGGTGTGGGCGACATTGCTGGCCAGTAGTCGGAAGTTTTTGAAGCTCGTGTGACCTGTTTAAAAAGTTTTAAAGTTAAAGATAAAATACAAAATATGAGTTTGATTTTTAACAAATTCATTGTGAAGTAGTGATAGAGTAAAGAGCTGAAAAGAACTATAACCCTTCAGACAAATTATTTGTCGCTGAACATTCAGGTTGTAGGGTTATACCCAGAGGCGCTGTAATGAATGTAATGGGTAAATATATACATCCCCGTACTGACACACGAGGCGTTATTGTTACTGTGTCAGTGATTTGTGTGGTCTTTGACGCGCAGTGCTCAGATAGTGACACCGTACAATCAGTCAGGGGCGGATCTACGTAGCGATTATTCCGGCCCGCCCCCCCCCCCTAGCCCCCAAAACGATAACAAATTTGGATAATAACGTAAAGTTAACCCCCTCCCCCCGCTTATTCGCCGGCCGGCTGAGTCGGCACTAAATTTTGTATTAAGATTTGGCTACCCCCCCCCCCTTTGACGCCGTCTGGATCCTCTGCAGGCGCAGATCCACGGGAGGGGGGGGGGGGGCTGACAGGTCAACAACAACACAATTTTTTTTTTTTAATCTCACGAATTAGGTGAAAAAAAACAAAAATAGTGGTCTCACCCCCCCCCCCCCCCGCTTATTCACCGGCTGACTGAGTCGGCGCAAAATATTTCCTGAAAAATTGGACCCCCAAAAAAGTGCCTCCTACCCCTTCCCCCTCCCCCCCCCCTCCCCCCCCCCCCCCCGCTTATTCACCGGTGGTTGAGTCGCAACTAATATTTTCTCACGGATTGGGACCCCCCCCCCCCCTCTTCCCGCCGGCTGGATCCGCCACTGCAATCAGTCAATGCAAATATTAGGTTTAATTAGCGTAGTATAGGTAAGTCGACAAAACGCCAATCGCTATAGACATAGCTCATGTTAACAGGTGTGTGCAGGTGAGCTAGGGGAGACTGCAAAGCATTAAAATAAAATCATTTACCTCTGTACCGAGAAGAGGAGCGATGTGTAGCCGACGACAATGCCTGGGTTGTGTGCGTTGACGTTGTTGCAGGAGTGGTGTCGGTTGCCAGTTCAGAAGTAAGTGAAGCAGCATCTGTTGATCCTTGCCCTGTTATTGATGTTGAGGATGCTTGTGATGTTAGTGTTGTTGATGCTGGACTGCTTGTTGTCTCACTGATCGCATCATCGGTTGTTGACGAAGGTTGCGTAGAGCCACTCGTTGTTACAACATTGTCAGTCTGAGTAGTGGAACTGGACGTTTTGGATGACGTCATTTGATTTGGTGTGGTTTGGGTTGGACCTTCGGGAGAAGTGGCAGCAACTGATGTTGTTTGCTGAACAGTACTCGATTGGATACCTGTTGACGTTGAAGTAAAAGGGAGATACACTGTTAAAAGAGTTGGGCAGATGTTAATGGGTAAATCGAAGTTGTGTAAATTTTGTCCAATAATTGGGCTTTTTTTCTCCCAACCATTTACTATATGAACTTACCTCATGAAAGATAAACAAACAGGATGGGTAGGTGTTACTTGGCAAATCGATGTTGGGCAAATGTCGTTCAACATCTGGGTTATTTCCAACCAACCATGTAGTAACCGATGATATAATTGGGTAATGTTATCGGGCAAATTAGAGTTAGGCCATTTCTGTCCAACATTTGGGGTATTTTCTCCAAACCATTTACTACATGTATTTACCAATTTGCAATTACATGTTCAATATAAGTTGGGCAGATGGAACTGGGCAAACGTTAGTCAGGCAACATTATTTTACATCAATAATGTTATAGTATTAAATTAGAGGTGTCGTGGGCGAGGGGATATATCACACAACTGTAGATCACAAGGTCTGTTTGAGTCCCGCCCCGGCACTAATGTCCTTTTGCATGTAATATTTTATCCAACTTAATTGCCCAACTAGTGTCTAATATATGCTACACATTATGGTAAGAATTGGATGAATTTCTGATTGGGTAAATTTTTGTTGGTTAAAAGTTGTATTTTCTTTTGATCCAACACTGGGTAAATCATTCCAAATCTTTAATTTACCCAACTTTGTTAGGACACATAATCGCCATCATGTTAGGTAAACAAATTTTGCCCAATATTTTTAGAGTGTAGTTGTAATGTAAAAGATTGACACAAGAAGCGTTATTTTCCACACGTGTTACTGCGTCAGTGATCTGTTTTGTATTTGACACGCCATGCGTCAGTGATCTGTCTGGTATTTGACGCACCATACGTCAGTGATCTTTTTTTAAAAGGCACATTTGTGATAGCTTATCGTCTCAGCTACAACATATTCGAAGCTCAGCGAAAACGAAGCTAAAACAACGGAGATTTTGCTCGCGAAAGACAGGAGTGTAGATTCCAGTTTTGAGAAAAATTCATGTCCCATAGAGAATACACGCAAAATGTGAAAAATTGACATGCCTCCTTTAATCGCAAAAATACGCCATGATACCTTTGTCAAAATGAAAAATTGTTGTGGTCGTTTATTTGTAAGGAATTCTCTCAGCTAGACCATATCAAAATTTGAAAGAAAATCGATCAATATTTACAGAGATACAATCAATTTTCCAAAAATATGCTGACGTCATAATATGCAAATTAAATTTTTGAGTTCGGAGGCCATTATGATGACGTCATGAGTTAACTGAGGGTCAAATGAGACATGAAATCATATTTCCAACTCGGAATCTATCTAAATATGAAAAAATATTGGGAGGTCCTATCTATTCTGAAGAGTTACAAAGAATTTTGTATAGGCATGTTTTTGCTCATGTATTGTGGATAAAGATAACGCAGGTCCGCGCGCGCTGTCAACTTTGACGGACGCTCATTGCGTTATTAAAAGGTGAACAAGTTATCAAAATGTTTGGAAAGATGTGCCAGATATGATGATAGAGAAAATTCGGCGATTCTATGTTGCAAAATGCTAGTACGCGCAAAAAACGCGCGCGCATGCGCGATTGCGTGATTTTTTGTCAAATGCTCCATATGGCCTGAAACGTATGCAAAAAAAATTTGGGATGATTTAGAGCATTTTAAATTTTTGCGCGCGCGTAAACGCGCGGACGAACGCGAATTTGCGCACGTTTATAGATCTGAAATTGACCGGACAGATATTGATCTTAATCGTGATAACTTTGAACGAGAAATACTTTTCCGTTATGAAGATATGATCATAAGTTTTCACAAAATGGCGCCTGGATGACGTCACGATAAGTTTGAGTCTTTGAAAATTCACGCAGTTCTAAATTAGACTAAGATCTGTCACCATTGAACGTTTCATGACAACGGCTTTATTTAGTGTTGAGATATCCTGCGAACAAATTCGAGGAAGAATAATAATAAATAATAAACTAGACTTTAATTCGTCACTTAGACGAATTAGGTGATACGTATGATAATGGTTTACATAACGAATAATGCATTACACGATATATTATTTTGCTTCTCCCATTCATATGCTTCTCCCATTATGATCTATTCATATGTCAAGATTAAATTGTGTCTCCTTGATCATCATGAATCTAGGGAAGATAGATTGAAACAATATATGACCTTTGACCCTGTGCAGTAACCAGTTACACATTTGACTTCAATTTACATCATAAAGAACACCTTTTGACAATTTTATCTTATTCAAAGAAATGAAAATGTAATTGATAAACGATTACCATCATTATGATAATGAAGATGATCATGATCATGAGCGTGATCCTGATATCTTATTGAAAAAAATGAGGGGTGATTTAGATAGCATATAGTCTCAGCTACAACATCCTCAAATATCAACAAAATCCAAGCAGGAATAACGGCGATATTGCTCGCAAAAGACAGAAATGTAGAATCCAGATTTGAGGAAAAGTCATCTCCCATAGGGATTAGACACAAAAAGTAATCGTTTAAGTGAAAATAGGGTAATAATAAAGCAAATAGTTTATTCGCAGATGTACGTGTTTTAATAATCAAAGGAGATGGTACAGTAAAAGGTCAAAAGGAAAAAAAAGTGAAGAAAAAAAGTGTTGGAGACACCCGGACTCGAACCAGGGATCTCGAGGTTGGAAGTCAAGTGCGTTACCGATATACCAAAACATCTCCCATAGCGATTACACGTAAACAGGAAATGGAATTCAGAAATCCTACTTTGCAAGTGAAATATGAGCATGATCCCGGCATCTAATCGAAAAATAAAGGGCGCATATGTGATAGCTCATTGTCTCAGCTACAACATATCCGAAGCTCAGCGAAAACGAAGCTAAAACAACGGAGATTTTGCTCGCGAAAGACAGGAGTGTAGAATCCAGTTTTGAGAAAAAGTCATGTCCCATAGAGAATACACGCAAAATGCGAAAAATTGACATGCCTCCTTTAATCGCAAAAATACACCATGATACTTTTGTCAAAAATAAAAATTGTGAACATTACATTTGTAGAAAATTGTCTCAGCTAGAACATATCAAAATTTAAAAGAAAATTGATCCATATTTACAGAGATACAATCAATTTTCCAAAAATATGCTGACGTCATAATATGCAAATTAAAATTTTAAGTTTGGAGGCTATTATGATGACGTCATGAGTTAATTGAGGATCAAATGAGACATGAAATCATATCTCCGACTCATAATCTATCCAAATATGACAAAATATTAGGAGTTTCTATCTATTCTAAAGAGTTACAATGAATTTTATATAGGCATGTTTTTGCCCATGTATTGTGGATAAAGATAACGCAAATCCGCGCGTGCTGTCAACTTTGACGGACGCTCATTGCGTTAATAAAAGGTGAACAAATTATCAAAATGCTTGGAAAAATGTACCAAATATGATGACAGAAAAAAATCGGCGATTCTATGTTGCAAAATGCCAGTACGCGCGAAAACGCGCACGCATGCGCGTGTGCGTAATTTTTTTATCAAATGCTCCATATGGCCTGAAACGTATGCAAAAAAATTTGGGATGATTAAGAGCATTTTTAATTTTTGCGCGCGCGTAAACGCGCGGACGAGCGCGCACGCGCGCATTTACGCACGTTTATTGACCTCAACTTGACCGGACGGATATTAATCTTAATCGTGATAATTATGAATGAGAAATACTTTTACGTTATGAAGATATGATCATAAGTTGATTTTCACAAAATGGCGCCTGGATGACGTCACGATGAGTTTGAGTTTTTGAAAATTCACGCAGTATTAAGTTAGGCTAAGATCTATCATCATGGCAAGTTTCATGATAATGGCTTTAACCATTCTTGAGATATCCTGCGAACAAATTCGAGGAAGAATAATAACTAGAAATGTAATTCGTCACGAAGACGAATAAGGTGGTCTGTCTTCAAGTCTTATAATAGATTGTAATATTTACTATATTGAAAAAGGGATAAGTTATATAGACATGTACACAATGATGATTATGATGATGATCTTGATAGTAATGATTATGATGATGATGATCATGATGATGTTGATGAGGATGATGATCACGATCATAAGCGTGATTCTGACATCTTATCGGAAAAATGAGGACTAATTTAGATGACATATAGTCTCAGCGACAACATACTAAAATTTGGGAGAAAACTGTTGAATAACAACCGAGATACTGGTCAAAACACATTGTCATGCAGATTCATGTTTTGAAATAACTGACCTCCCATAGACATAACACGCAAATATGACAAATTATGCATTGTCGCCTTTAATCGAATATTTTACTATGATAACGTCATCTAAATGAAAAATAAATGACATATTCTGATAGAAAATTATCTCAGCTACAACATATCAAAATCTGAGAGAAAATTGAGAACGATGCCTTCAATATTTCTAGCATAAATAGCCTCTTGAATTACGATCATGAAAGTGTGCCGATGATAATGAAATGATAATGTACGCGATAATGACGATATAGGGCCATGATTAAAAGTGGTATAGCGCCCCCTTCAGGTATTCGATAGAGGATTGTTATACGGTAAACTTGCTAAACATGCCCAAATTTCGACATGATCCCAACCTCTGATAAAAAACGAAACGTCTCCTATGGCCCATAGTCTCAGCTATGACAAACTAAAATTGGGGATAAAGACAGCAACAATAAGCGAGATACTGCTCAAAGAACAATGCCATGTAGATTCATGATGTGAACGATATTCACCTTTCATAGGCAAAACACGCAAATTAATTCTGACATGTCGCCTTTAATTGAAATTTTCACTACGATGACGTCACCAAATTGAAAAATAATGAATACTGAACTTGTAGAAAAATGTGTTAGCTACCACATTTTAAAAATATGGAATTAAATTGATCAATATTTACAGAGATACAATCAATTTTCCATAAATTTGCTGACGTCATAATTTGCAAATTCGTTTTTTGAGACCCGAGGCTATTTTGATGATGTCAGGATATAAATAATGGCCAAATGAGACCTGAAATGGAATCTACGAGTCATATTCTATCCAAATATGAAGAAAAATTGGAGGGTCTGTGGACTTCCTAAAGAGCTATAATGGATTTTGTATAGGCATGTTTTGGCCAATATATGCTATGTATTACAAGAGCTCGCGCGCACGGACAATGGGAGAAGTTATATAGACATGTAAACAATGATGATCATGATGATCATGATGAACATGATGATGATCATGATAGTAATGGTGATGATGATGATAATAATGATCATGATCATGATGATGTTGATGATCATCATCATCAGACCATGATGATGATGTTGATGATCATGATGATATTGATGATGATGATGATGATGATGAGCATGAGCATGATCCTGACATCTGATTGAAAAAATGAGGAAATAGTTAGATAGCAAATAGTCTCAGCTACAAGATACTAACAGTTGGGAGAAAACTGTTGAATAATAACCGAGATACTGGTCAAAACACATTGTCATGCACATTCATGTTTTGAAAATAGTGACCTCCCATAGACATAACACGGAAATATGACAAATTATGCATTGTCGCCTTTAATCGAATATTTAACTATGATAACGTCATCTAAATGAAAAATAAATAACATATTTTTGATAGAGTATTATCTCAGCTACAACATATTAAAATCTGGGAGAAAATCGATCATCGATAAGTGAGATAATCTCAATTAAACAAAGACAAAAATGACGTCATCAACAAAATACATTTGTTTGAGTTTAGATGCCAATATGATGACTTTGTTTCACTTTGTACGAGTCAGGGTGGTATGAAATCATATCTACAACTCATGCTTTTTCCAACCATGATATAAAAATTGGGGGTCGATGGACTATCTGAAGAGCTATTTCGATTTTTAAAATGGCATGTTTTTGATCAAATTTGCATTATATTGCCTATAGCAGCACGCGCGGATTTTGAACTTTGACGCACGCTCACGGCCTTATGAAATATGAAGAGTGACTGAAATTAATGTAAATTGTCAATTACGTTAAGAGGAATCTAAATCATGTAAACATTTTGAATTTGACCTTTTCCGCGCGCTGTGAGCGCGCACACCGCGCGCGGGGACAAGAACGGACGGAAAATTTTGAAATGCTTAAAATGACCTGATTCGTACTCTCGTTTAATAGTTTAGTGATTTTGAGCAATTTTAAATTTTGACGCGCACATACGCGCGCGTCATGACCTTTATGTGACCTTTGATGACATGACCTGTTGACCCTTGACCTAAAGTATATGTGATATGAATATGAATGACCTTTGCTGATGCATCATGAAGATATGATGGATAACGTGATTTCACAAAATGGCGCCTGGATGACGTAACGATAACCTAATGACCTTGAAAATGTTCCTGTCACGTCTCATGATAATGACCTATGACTGTGCTAAAATTGAATTAAATTGACTAAACCAAACTTGAGTTATCCTAGGAACAAAAAACGGGGAGAAATAAAAATAAATAATAATAATAATAATAACTAGAATTTAATTCGTCACGAAGACGAATAAGGTGGTCTGTCTAAGTCTTATGATAGATTTGAGAATGGGACAAGTGATATAGACATTTAAACAATGATGATCATGATGAACATGGTGATGATCATGATAGTAAAGGGGATGATGATAATGATAATGTTATATGACGATAAAAACGATAATGTTAATGATGATCATGAGCATAAGCATAATCCTGACAACTGATTTAAAAAAATGAGGAAATATTTAGATAGTTAATAGCCTCAGCTACAACATACTAAAATTTGTGAGAAAACTGTTGAATAACAACCGAGATACTGGTCAAAACACCTAGTCATGCAGATTCATGTTTTGAAAAAAGTGACCTCCCATAGACATAACACGCAAATATAACAAATTATGCATTGTCGTCTTTAATCGAATATTTAAGTATGATGACGTCATTTAAATAAAAAAATTAATAATTATTTGTGATAGAGAATTATCTCAGCTACAACATATCAAAATCTGGAAGAAAATCGATCACCGATAAGTGAGATAATCTCAATTAAACAAAGACAAAAATGACGTCATCAACAAAATACATTTTTTTGAGCTTAGATGCCAATATTAAGACTTTGTTTCACTTTGTACGAGTCAGGGTGGTATGAAATCATATCTCCAACTCATGCTTTTTCCAACCATGATATAAAAATTGGGGGTCAATGGACTATCTGAAGAGCTATTTCGTTTTTGAAAATGGCATGTTTTTGATCAAATTTGCATTATATTGCCCATAGCAGCACGCGCGGATTTTGAACTTTGACGCGCGCTCACGGCCTTATGAAAGGTCAAGGGTGACTGAAATTAATGTAAATTGTCATTTACGGTAAGAGGAATCTAAATCATGTAAACATTTTGAATTAGACCTTTTTCCGCGCGCTGTAAGCGCGCGCAACGCGCGCGGGGACACGTACGGACGGAAAATTTTGAAATGCTTAAAATGACCTGATTCGTACTCTCGTTTAATAGTTAGGTGATTTTGAGCATATTAAAATTTTGACGCACGCGTACGCGCGCGTCATGACCTTTATGTGACCTTTGATGACATGACCTGTTGACCCTTGACCTGAAGTATATGTGATATGAATATGAATGACCTTTGCTTATGCATCATGAAGATATGATGGATAACGTGATTTCACAAAATGGCGTCTGGATGACGTCACGATGACTTGATGACCTTGAAAATGTTCCTGTCACGTGTCATGACAATGACCTATGAATGTGCCAAAATTAAAAGAAATTGATTAAACTGATCTTCAGTTATCCTCTGAACAAAAAAGGGGGAGAAATAAAAATAAAGAATAAATAAATAATAATAAAGAAGAAAGAAAATTCTGACGAAAACAATAGGTGATCTGTTTTCAACAGACCACCTAATAACTAGAATTTAATTCGTCACGAAGACGAATAAGGTGGTCTGTCTATGTCTTATGACAGATTTGAGAATGGGACAAGTTATATGGACATGTAAACAATGATGATCATGATGAACATGGTGATGATCATGATAGTAAAGGTGATGATGATGATGATAATGTTATATGACGATAAAAACGATAATGTTAATGATGATGATGACCATGAGCATGAACCTGACAACTGATTAAAAAAAAATGAGGAAATATTTAGATAGCAAATAGTCTTAGCTACAACATACTAACATTTGGGAGAAAACTGTTGAATAAGAACCGAGATACTGGTCAAAACACCTTGTCATGCAGATTCATGTTTTGAAAAAAAGTGACCTCCCATAGACATAACACGGAAATATGACAAATTATGCATTGTCACCTTTAATCGAATATTTAACTATGATGACGTCATCTAAATGAAAAATAAATGGCATATTACTGATAGAGAATTATCTCAGCTACAACATATCAAAATCTGGGAGAAGATCGATGACCGATAAGTAAGATAATCTCAATTAAACAAAGACAAAAATGACGTCATCAACAAAATACATTTTGTTGAGTTTAGATGTCAATATGAAGACTTTGTTACACTTTGTACGAGTCAGGGTGGTAAGAAATCATATCTCCAACTCATGCTTTCTCCAACCATAATAACAAAATCGGGGGTCGATGGACTATCTGAAGAGCTATTTCAATTTTTAAAATGGCATGTTTTTGATTAAATTTGCATTATATTGCCCATAGCAGCACGCGCAGATTTTGAACTTTGACGCACGCTCACGGCCTTATGAAAGGTCAAGAGTGACTGAAATTAATGTAAATTGTCATTTACGGTAAGAGGAATCTAAATCATGTAAAAAATTTGAATTTGACCTTTTTCACGCGTTATGAGCGCGCACAACGCGCGCGGTGACACGTACGGACGGAAAATTTTGAAATGCTTAAAATGACCTGATTCGTACTCTCGTTTAATAGTTAAGTGATTTTGAGCATTTTAAAATTTTGACGCGCGCGTACGTGCGCGTCATGACCTTTATGTGACCTTTGATGACATGACTTGTTGACCCTTGACCTGAAGTATATGTGATATGAATATGAATGACCTTTGCTTATGCATCATGAAGATATGATGGATAACGTGATTTCACAAAATGGCGCCTGGATGACGTCATGATGACCTGATGACCTTGAAAAGGTTACTGTCACGTCTCATGACAATGACCTATGACTGTGTCAAAATTGAAAGAAATTGACACAACCGATCTTGAGTTAACCGATGAACAAAAAATGGGGAGAAATAAAAATAAATAATAATAATAACTAGAAATTTAATTCGTCACGAAGACGAATAAGGTGGTCTGTCTATGTCTTATGATAGATTTGAGAATGGGAGAAGTTATATAGACATGTAAACAATGATGATCATGATGAACATGATGATGATCATGATAGTAAAGGTGATGATGATCATGATAATGATAATGTTATATGATGATAAAAAACGATAATGTTACTGATGATGATGATAATGATCATGATCATGGTGATGTTGATGATCATCATCTTCAGACCATGATGATGATGATGATGGTGACATTGATGATGATGATGATGATGATGATAATATTGATGATGATGATGACGATGATGAGTATAAGCATGATCCTGACATCTGATTGAAAAAAATGAGGAAATATTTAGATAGCAAATAGTCTCAGCTACAACATACTAACATTTGGGAGAAAACTGTTGAATAACAACCGAGATACTGGTCAAAACACATTGTCATGCAGATCCATGTTTTGAAAAAAGTGACCTCCCCTAGACATAACACGCAAATATGACAAATTATGCATTGTCGCCTTTAATCGAATATTTAACTATGATGACGTCATCTAAATGAAAAATAAATAATATTTTTCTGATAGAGAAGTATCTCAGCTACAACATACCGAAATCTGGGAGAAAATCGATCACTGATAAGCGAGATAATCTCAATTAAACAAAGACAAAAATGACGTCATCAACAAAATACATTTTCTTTAGTTTAGATGCAAATATAAAGATTTTGTTTCACTTTGTACGAGTCAGGGTGGTATGAAATCATATCTCCAACTCATGCTCTTTCCAACCATGATATAAAAATTGGGGGTCGACGGACTATCTGAAGAGCTATTTCGATTTATAAAGTAGCATGTTTTTGATCAAATTTACATTATATTGCCCATAGCAGCACGCGCGGAATTTGAACTTTGACGCGCGCTCAAGGCCTTATGAAAGGTCAAGAGTGACTGAAATTAATGTAAATTGTCATTTACGGTAAGAGGAATCTAAATCATGTAAACAAATTGAATTTGACCTTTTCCGCGCGTTGTGAGCGCGCGCATCGCGCGCGGGGACAAGTACGGACGGAAAATTTTGAAATGCTTTAAATGACCTGATTCGTACTCTCCTTAAGTAGTTAAGTGAATTTGAGCAATTTTAAATTTTGACGCGCACATACGCGCACGTCATGACCTTTATGTGACCTTTGATGACATGACCTGTTGACCCTTAACCTAAAGTATATGTGATATGAATATGAATGACCTTTGCTGATGCATCATGAAGATATGATGGATAACGTGATTTCACAAAATGGCGCCTGGATGACGTCACGATGACATGATGACCTTGAAAAGGTTACTGTCACGTCTCATGACAATGACCTATGACTGTGTCGAAATTGAAAGAAATTAACACAACCGATCTTGAGTTAACCGATAAACAAAAAACGGGAAGAAATAAAAATAAATAATAATAATAATAATAATAATAATAAATAAAGAAAGAAAATTCTGACGAAAACAATAGGTGGTCTGTTGATAACAGACCACCTAATAAACTAGAATTTAATTCGTCACGAAGACGAATAAGGTGGTCTGTCTAAGTCTTATGATAGATTTGAGAATGGGAGAAGTTATATAGACATGTAAACAATGATGATCATGATGAACATGGTGATGATCATGATAGTAAAGGTGATGATGATGATGATAATGATAATGTTATATGACGATAAAAACGATAATGTTAATGATGATGATGAGCATAAGCATGATCCTGACAACTGATTGAAAAAATGAGGAAATTTTTAGATAGCAAATAGTCTCAGCTACAACATACTAAAATTTGGGAGAAAACTGTTGAATAACAACCGAGATACTGGTCAAAACACATTGTCATGCAGATTCATGTTTTGAAAAAAGTGACCTCCCATAGACATAACACGCAAATATAACAAATTATGCATTGTCGTCTTCAATCGAATATTTAACTATGATGACGTCATTGAAATGAAAAATAAATGCATATTTTTGATAGAAAATTAACTCAGCTACAACATATCGAAATCTGGGAGAAAATCGATCACTGATAAGCGAGATAATCTCAATTAAACAAAGACAAAAATGACGTCATCAACAAAATACATTTTCTTTAGTTTAGATGCAATTATGAAGATTTTGTTTCACTTTGTACGAGTCAGGGTGGTATGAAATCATATCTCCAACTCATGCTCTTTCCAACCATAATATAAAAATTGGGGGTCGACGGACTATCTGAAGAGCTATTTCGATTTATAAAGTAGCATGTTTTTGATCAAATTTACATTATATTGCCCATAGCAGCACGCGCGGAATTTGAACTTTGACGCGCGCTCACGGCCTTATGAAAGGTCAAGAGTGACTAAAATTAATGTAAATTGTCATTTACGGTAAGAGGAATCTAAATCATGTAAACAAATTGAATTTGACCTTTTCCGCGCGTTGTGAGCGCGCGCACCGCGCGCGGGGACAAGTACGGACGAAAATTTTTGAAATGCTTCAAATGACCTGATTCGTACTCTCCTTTAGTAGTTAGGTGATTTTGAGCAATTTTAAATTTTGACGCGCACATACGCGCGCGTCATGACCTTTATGTGACCTTTGATGACATGACTTGTTGATTCTTGACCTGAAGTATATGTGATGTGAATATGAATGACCTTTGCTGATGCATCATGAAGATATGATGGATAACGTTATTTCACAAAATGGCGCCTGGATGACGTCATGATAACCTGATGACCTTGAAAAGGTTACTGTCACGTCTCATGACAATGACCTATGACTGTGTCAAAATTGAAAGAAATTGACACAACCGATCTTGAGTTAACCGATGAACAAAAAACGGGGAGAAATAAAAATAAATAATAATAAATAAATAAAGAAAGAAAATTCTGACGAAAACAATAGGTGATCTGTCGTTGACAGACCACCTAATAAATAAATAAAGAAAGAAAATTCTGACGAAAACAATAGGTGATCTGTCGTTGACAGACCACCTAATAATAATAATAATAAAGAAAATTCTGACGAAAACAATAGGTGGTCTGTTGATAACAGACCACCTAATAAACTAGATTTGTAATACTTGTTTGGAACAAGTATAGGTGGGCTGATCCAACAAAAAATTGAGACAAAATAAAGGGTACATTTGAAATAGCTTTTTGTCTCAGCTACAACATATTCGGAGTTCAGCGTAAATGAAGCTAAAACGACGTAGATATTGCTCGCGAAAGACGGGAATGTAGAATCAAGTTTTGAGAAAAAGTCATGTCCCATAGAGAATACACGCAAAATGTGAAAAAATTAGCTTGCCTCCTTTAATCGCAAAAATACGCCATGATGCCTTTGTCAAAATGAAAAATTGTGACAACTGGATTTGTAGAGAATTGTCTCAGCTAGAACATATCAAAATTTTAAAGAAAATTAATCAATTTTTAGAAAGATACAATCAATTTTCCAAAAAAATGCTGACGTCATAATAGGCAAATTGAAATTTTGAGTTCGGAGGCCATTATGATGACGTCATGAGTTAATTGAGGGTCAAATGAGACATGAAATCATATCTCTGATTCATACTCGCTCAAAATATGAAAAAAAAATTGGGGTCACCTTGCATCCTAAAGAGCTATAATGGATTTTGCATAGGCATGTTTTTGCCCATATATGCTATGTATTACAAAAGCTCGCGCGCATTGAAATTTATGTTAAACGGTCGATTATTCAATTATTTACAGTCATAAAGAGACAAACATGGTATCAATTTGTTTGTAAGAATATGTGGAATATTATGAAAGAAAAAAAATGGCGATTCTATGGTGTCTAATAGTTTTACGCGCGAAAACGCGCGCGCATGCGCGTGTGCGCGATTTTTAAAAAAAATGCTTAGAATGGCCTAAAACGTATGCAAAATGATTTTGAGACGATTTTGAGCATTTCAAAATTTTGCGCGCGCATTGACGCGCGGACGTACGCGCACGCGCGCGTTATTTGACCTGAAATTGACCGGACGGATATTGACCCTGATCATGATAAATATGAATCAGAAATACCTTTTGGTTATGAAGATATGATCAGGAGTTGATTTTCGTAAAATTTTACAAAATGGCGCCTAGATGACGTCATCAGTAAAGGTCAATGTTGAAAACGTTATTGTGCTTTGTACATATGCCTATACATATGTGTGCCAAATTTCAAATTATTTGATTGAGCCATTTCCAAGTTATCTTGCCAACAAAAAAGTGGTTAGAAATAAGAAAAATATATAAATAATAAATAATAAATAAATAAAGGCAATTCTAACGAAATTATAAGGTGGTCTGTACGTTATACAGCCCACCTGATAATTATATAATATTGACTGGCCTTGAGGGGTATATCAGAAATATTGACCAAGCTCAGATCATATTGCCCCGAGTCGAAAGACGAGGGCAATATGGTCTTAGCGCGGTCAATATTTCTGATATCCCCCGAAAGTAAAGCCAGTCAATATTTTTATTGTTATCCAAATCAGACATCTAGAGCAAATACAGACATCCACCATGACATTCTCAAGAACTGAACAAACTTTGTCAAACCAAAACTGTGCATCCAGTGCTTGACAAAATTTTCGATACACTACAAACAGTGTGTATTTGGTGTGATTATTACGTCACAATAGAGTGCGCGCAAAGTGCGCAGGTTCTCGTACGCATAATATTAATAGATGCGCAATGAAAATGCGAGACCGTGGAAAATACCAAGGTATATTTTCACTCGTCTCTCCACGCAAAGTCAATACGCGCAGGGAGACCAAGGAAAATACAAAGAATATACCCCTCCGTTCCCACTGCTAGTGAAAACTAGGGCAATACGGTTTTGTAAATGACCAGCTCAGATGTCTGATACGGGTAATAATAAATAATAATAATAATAATAATAAAAATCTTGACGAAATCAAAAGGTGATACGTCTACGTACGTATCACCTAACTAGACTTTAATTCGTCACTTAGACGAATTAGGTGATACGTATGATATTGGTTTACATAACGAAGAATGCATTTAATACACGATATCATATTATTTTATAAAATACTTTTTCCATTATGATCTATCCATATGTCAAGTTTAAATTGTGTCTATCCCCTGATCATTATGGATCTAGGGAAGATAGATTAGTAACCGGTTACACCTTTGACTCTAATTTACATCATGAAGAACACATTTTGACGAATTTATCTTATTCAAAGAAATGAAAATGTAATTGATAAATGATTATCATCATGATAATGATGATGATCATGATCATGAGCGCGATCATGACATCTTATTGAACAAATGAGGGTTGATTTAGATAGCATATAGTCTCAGCTACAACATACTAAAAAATCAACAAAAATCAAGCCGAAATAACGGCGATATTGCTCGCAAAAGACAAGAATGTAGAATCCAGATTTGAGAAAAAGTCATCTCCCATAAGGATTACACGCAAAAAGTAATGGATCTATTGATAATAGGGTAATAATAAATTAAATATGGTTGTTTATTACATTATTTGCGATTGTACGTGTTTTAATATTCAAAGGAGATGGTAGAGTGAATGGTCAAAAAGAAAAAAAAGTGAAGAAAAAAAATTGTTGGAGACGTCCGGACTCGAACCAGGGAACTCGAGGTCGGAAGTCAAGTGCGTTACCGATATACCAAAACATTTCCCATAGAGATTACACGTAAACGGAAAATGGAATGCACAAATCCCACTTTGTAATTGAAATATGAGCATGATCCCGGCATCTGATCGAAAAATAAATGGCACACTTGTAATAGCTTATTGTCTCAGCTAAAACATACTCAAAGTTCAGCGTAAACAAAGCTAAAACGACGGAGATATTGCTCGCAAAAGACAGGATGTAGAATTCAGTTTTGAGAAAAAGTCATGTCCTATAGAGAATACACGCAAAATGTAAAAAATTGACATGCCTCCTTTAATCGCAAAAATACGCCATGATGCTTTCGTCAAAATGAAAATTTGTGTTTACTGCATCTGTAGGGAATTGTCTCAGCTAAAACATATCAAAATTTGGATGAAAATTGATCAATATTTACAGAGATACAATCAATTTTCAAGAAATCTGCTGACGTCATAATATGCAAATTAAAATTTTGAGTTGGGAGGCCATTATGATGACGTCATGAGTTAATTGAGGGTCAAATGAGACATGAAATCATATTTCCCATTCATACTCTATCAAAATATGAAAACAAAATTGGGTTCATCTTCCATCCTAAAGCGCTACAATGGATTTTGCATAGGCATGTTTTTGCCCATGTATGCTATGTATTACAAGAGCTCGCACGCACGGAAATTATCTTAAACGGACGCTCCTTCCGTTATTAATGGTCAGAAAAAGATGAACAAGGTATCAAAATGCTCGAAAAAATGTGCCAAATATGATGACATAGAAAATTTGGCGATTTTATGTTGCAAAATGCCATTACGCGCGAAAACGCGCGCGCATGTGCGTGTGCGCGTTTTTTTGCGAAATGCTTAAAATGGCATGAAACGTATGCAAAAAAAATTTGAGACGATTTTGAGCATTTTGAAATTTTGCGCGCGAGCTGACGCGCGGACGTACGCATGCGCGCGCGTTTTTTGACCTGAAATTGACCGGACGGATATTGACCTTAATCATGATAAATATGAATAAGAAATGCCTTCCCGTTATGAAGATATGATCATGAGTTGAAAGTTCCAAAAAAAAAAAAAATGGCGCCTGGATGACGTCATGAAAATTTGATGACCTTGAAAATGTTACTGTCACGTCTCATGACAATGACCTATGACGGAGAAATAAAAATAAATAAATAACTAGACATATAATACTTGTTTGGAACAAGTATAGGTGGGCTGGTCAACTAACATTTGAGACAAAATAGAGCAAAAATAAGCGACATACTGCTTACAAATTCTTAAAAGACAATATCATGTAGATTCATAACGTGAACTAAATTCACCTTCTATAGGCATAACACGCAAATTATGAAGTTTTTGACATGAGGCCTTTAATCAAAATTTTCACTATGATGACGTCATCAAGATGAAAAATGGTTATTACTGCGCTTGTAGAGAATTGTCTTAGCTACAACATATCGAAATTTTGAAGAAAATTGATCAATATTTACAGAGATACAATCAATTTTACATAAATATGCTGACGTCATAATATGCAAATTCGTATTTTGAGTTCCAAGGCCATTGTGATGATGTCACGATACACTTAATGGCCAAATGAGACATGGAATCATATTTCCGACTCATACTCTATCTTAATATGAAAAAAAATTGAGGATCCCGGTGCATTCCAAAGAGCTATAACGGATTTTGTATAGGCATGTTTTTGCCCATATATGCTATGTATTAAAAGAGCTCGCGCGCACTGACATTTATCTTGAATTTACGCTCATCTTGTTAATAATGGTCATAAAGAGATAAACATGGAATCAAATTCCTTGAAAAAATATGAGAAATATCATGAAAGAAAAAAAAATGGCGATTCTATGTTTTTTAATGGTGTTACGCGCGAAAACGCGCGCGCATGCTCGTACGCGCGATTTTTTATAAAATGCTTAAAATGACCTGAAACGTATGCAAAATAAATTTGAGACGATTTTGAGCATTTAAAAATTTTGCGCGCGCATTGACGCGCGGACGTACGCGCACGCGCGCGTTTTTTGACATGAAATTGACTGGACTGATATTGACCTTGATCATAATAAATATGAATGAGAAATACCTTTTGGTTATGAAGATATGATCATGAGTTTTTTTTCAGAAAATTTCACAAAATGGCGCCTAGATGACGTCATCAGTCAAGGTCAAGGTTGAAAACCTTACTGTGTTTTGTCCATATGCCTATACATATGTGTGTAAAATTTCAAAGCATTTGATTGAATAATTTCAAAGATATCTTGCTAACAAAAAGTGGGTCGAAATAAGAAAAATAAATAATAACTAGACATATAATACTTGTTTGGAACAAGTATAGGTGGGCTGGTCAACTAAAATTTGATACAAAATAGAGCAAAAATAAGCGAGATACTGCTAAAAACAATGTCATGTAGATTAATGATGTGAACGAAATGCACCTTCTATAGTCATAACACGCAAATTGTGAAATTTCTAACATGAGGCCTTTAATAGAAATTTTCACTCTGATGACGTCATCAAAATGAAAAATGGTTATTATTGAACTTGTAGAAAATTATCTTAGCTACAACATATCGAAATTTTTAAGAAAATCGATCAATATATACAGAGATACAATCAATTTTACATAAATATGCTGACTTTATAATATGCAACTTCGTATTTTGAGTTCCAAGGCCATTATGATGATGTCACGATACACTTAATGGCCAAATGAGACATGTAATCATATCTCCGACTCATACTTTATCTAAATATGAAAAAAAATGAAGGTCACGGTTCATTTCAAAGAGCTATAATGGATTTTGTATAGGCATGTTTTTACCCATATATGCTATGTATTAAAAGAGCTCGCGCGCACGGACATTTATCTTGAATTGACGCTCATGTTGTTATTAATGGTCATAAAGAGATAAACATGGTATCAAATTCCTTGAAAAAATATGAGAAATATCATAAAAGAAAAAAAAATGGCGATTCTATGTTTTTTAATGGTGCTACGCGCGAAAACGCGCACGCATGCTCGTACGCGCGATTTTTTATAAAATGCTTAAAATGACCTAAAACGTATGCAAAATAAATTTGAGATGATTTTGAACATTTAAAAAATTTGCGCGCGCATTGACGCGCGGACGTACGCGCACGCGCGCGTATTTTGACATGAAATTAACCGGACTGATATTGACCTTGATCATGATAAATATGATTGAGAAATACCTTTTGGTTATGAAGATATGATCATGAATTGATTTTCCGAAAATTTCACAAAATGGCGCCTAGATGACGTCATCAGTCAAGGTCAAGGTTGAAAACTTTACCGTGTTTTGTCCATATGCCTATACATATGTGTGCCAAATATCAAAGCATTTGATAGAACCATTACAAAGTTATCTTGCTAACAAAAAAGTGGGTGGAAATAAGAAAAATAAAGAAATAAAGAAATAAATAAATAAATAAAGGCAATTTTAACAACAATATAAGGTGGTCTGTATTAGATACAGCCCACCTGATAAAGGCGATTTTAACAAAAATATAAGGTGGTCTGTATTAGATACAGCCCACCTGACTAGACATGTAATACTTGTTTGGAACAAGTATAGGTGGGCTGGTCAACTAAAATTTGAGAGAAAATAGAGCAAAAAATAAGCGAGATACTGCTAGAAAAAAACAATGTCATGAAGATTTATGATATTTGTCATACCTATCAACGTGTGTGTGTGTGTGGAAAATAATGGTGGTGTAAAAATATAAAAGTACATTCGGCGTACCATACTCCCTTAACCTTTGACATTAGAGCAGCTTGGTTTGTTTGGGTTCGTTGAGCTTGCTGCGCTTACGCTTTTGCATGCTGCATGCATGCGTCACCGGCACCTCGTCGCGCACAGTGCAGGCCTTCGATTCAATACACGAAATTACAGACAAGTTCCATATGAAAAACTTTCGTTCATCTGCTCCGCACGCATCGCACCGTGAGCTACAACACGTGAAATTCCTTACCATTTCATGCATTACCTACGCTAAATCACAGCAACAGCCTAACTGAACCCACTTTTAATACCATCTCGGCCTGAATTTTAAAGTTCAATGTTTTCTCTTTAAGATGATATAAATTTGAAATAATTTCATTCGTGGGGAAAGGTTGCACTTTTTGCTTTAAAATGTTAAAAAAAAACCTTTCACGACACTTTCTCTATGGAGGTCAACGGATTTTCGCCCAAAATCCGTCAACTCTCCATACTTATCTTGGCTGTATAACTGATTCGATCGGCGAATTGCACCATCTCGCATATCAAATTGAAGCAGAGGCTTCAAAGATTCCAGTAATGTATCATTCATTTTGATTGGATAAGAGGAAAAGGTTGCACTTTTGCATCCAATGATTTGCTGTCTCTCATGTATGCTCCTTTTTGCGCAAGAGCATGACATATGCCACACTACACGAGTTCCATAGACGTACACATTAGCGTGCGAACTTTTGCGTTGCATGTGATTTGAAACAGCACGTCTCCTCTCGGAATGTTCTTCGAACTTGTCCATTTTGTGTAGTTATTTCTTTCAATATGTGAGTTTTAACCTTAAATATAGAAAGAAGAAGACATGTAGACTGTAGTAATGATAATTAAATGGTGATACATCATGGATTTGTTGTGTAATTTGCCAGTGACCATGAAGAAACACAAAGGATTTTGTAAAATTGTTCGTCGTAAACCTTAGACCCTGAGAGAGGAATGTTCCATTTGATTGTGGGGTTAGATATATAATTAGTGAACTCCTTGATATTGAATTTTCGATATGAATTCAATCTTCAACAGTTTTAAAGTCTTGTTATTGTTTTTGTGTCGTCTTAGAGTTTCATTAAAAGACATAAACATGCAAATGAAATCGTCCTTGTTTTATGTTCATGTTATGAACAAGACCCATTCTCCCTATTTTGTCATAATGGACGCACCCAGTGATCTGTGTTACGCGCCAGTGCACACTTCGGGACTTGGTGCGAAGCTCTGTGCAGAGTTGACCGAGCCGGTGAGCAATCCATTTTATGAACGAATTCGCCCCAAAGTTTTCCATATGCGATCGAATGCTGACAAGATTTTCGAGTTGGAGCCTTTCTTCGACCTTTTGTGGATTGTTCTCGTGTTCTCAATTGATGCCCGTTATCCTGCCGACAGTTTAGTGGAAACTGATACTGATACTGATAGTGATATTTGGTAAGTTCTAAGTTTGTAACAATTATCGTATTTATTTTGGTAAGTTTATAGGGATTGATATCGTGATAACCGATACCGATACCGATATGATCGGGGGAGGGATCGAGAGAGGAGAAAATGGACGATTGTCTGTAAGATTCCGATTGTTGTTTCTAAGGCCGTTGTCGCCTTATTAAAGGTGTTTTAACCCAATTCCTGTCTGAGATCTAATCCTTCCTGTCTGTACATAGTGAACCCCCTTATACTGGCGTAATCGGCAGGGATTTCTTTGTGCTATGGCTTTTTTGGAAATCTAAGGATTGGGTGAGAAATTAATTCAATTTTTTTTAATTTCATTTATTTCCACAGATTCATAAAAGACAATGTAAATTACAATCAAATATAAAAGTATTACAACAAAAGATGAACCTGCAGAGGGGGTGATCAAAAACCACAGAGGTTTATCGGGGATCATCCCCTGCTTAAAATTACAATATAAAAATACAATAGTTTTTTTTTAATTAAACAATAACACATACATGTACAAAAACATATATAGATATTACATGCAAATCTATGCGTGGGGTGAGTAGTAGTGGGTTGGTGGTACCAAGAAATACAATATAAAGAGGAAATGAATGATATACAGGAAAGAAATATTGAGAACAATAGAAAGAAACACCGTACAAACTATATCTTAAGAGTTGGATACGAAATCAAATATTGTTTCAACTTTGACTTGAAAGAATAAAGTGATGAGCAGCTGACAATATCATTGGGAAGTAAATTCCATAGTGATGGTCCACTAAAATAAATGTTCCTTTGAAGAAAAGTTGTTTTAACAGAGGGCAAATGAAATTTATTTGAACTTCTTGTTTCATAAGAGTGAATTTCAGCATTAACAGTGAACATCTCATTAAAAATACATGGTAGCTGATTTTTCTTGAAAAGAAACATAAATTGAGCAAGTTGCATATAATATAGAGATTTCACATTCAAAATATTCAGGCGTTTATACAAGGGTGCAGTATGTGCAAGATAAGTAGAGTTTGTTATTGCACGAACAGCCTTTTTCTGTAAAATCTGCAAACGGTTCATTAAGGTAATTAAACATCCACCCCAAGCTAAGACAGCATATGAAAAATGTGGCAAGATTAGAGTATTGTATAAATTCATTAATATTTTTTGGGGGAGCAGTTTATTTACACTATAAATAACTCCCAGTACACTGGCAATTTTTGAAGATATGTAACTGACATGACTTTTCCAAGTAAGGTACTCATCTATGTAAACTCCTAAAAATTTAGTTGAATTAACTCTGGTGAGCAACACATTATCAAATTTTACATTCAATTCATTAAAATCACCTCCAACCTTTCTTCTCCTGAATACAATATAATTAGTTTTTTTCATATTAACAACAAGTTTATTAGCAGTGAACCATTTGCAAACTCTACTCAGTTCTTGGTTTAAAACCTCATTTAAATTTTGCACAGTTTTACCTGATAATAATATATTGGTGTCATCAGCAAATAAAACAAAATTAAGCTTGTCAGACACAAAGTGAAGATCATTTATAAACAACAAAAACAATAAAGGACCAAGAACACTGCCTTGGGGTACTCCTGTTGAAAGGATCTGTGATTGAGAACAAACATTATTAAATTTAACAAACTGTTTCCTATTCAAAAGGTAATTTTTGAACCATTTGAGAGGAGTTCCCCGTATGCCATAAAATGATAGCTTTTGTAACAAAATAGAATGGTTAATACAGTCGAACGCTTTAGATAAATCAAGGAATATACCAACTGGAATTAGCTTATTTTCCAATGCCTGAGTAACAAGATTTAAAAATTCAATTAGAGCCATGGATGTTGAGTGTTTTTCACGAAATCCAAATTGTTTAGCATATAAAATATCATTCTTATTCAAGTAGTTAATGAGACGTTTGTAGACCAATTTTTCTAATATTTTTGAAAAGATTGGCAAGATAGAAATAGGTCGATAATTTTCTATTTTTTCTTTACAGAGATTCTTATAAAGGGGTATTACTTTTGCTAACTTTAATTGATCTGGAAGTTGTCCTGAAATAAAAGACTCATTAAAAATATGACAAAGGTGTTTGGCATAAACATGTATAGTTTTCTTAACAATCTCTGGTTCAATATCATCATGTCCGGCACTTTTATTTGCTTTAAAACTACGAACAATCTCGACAATTTCTCCCTCAGTAATAGGTTTTAAGAAAAAAGAATTGGAATAATTACCTTGTAAAAAACAATTAAAGTCATTTATGGAAGAGCATTGATTGCCTAGTGAGGCTCCAATAGAAACAAAATAGTCATTGAACAACTCTGTAATTCTTATATTGTCATAAATTTTGTCACCTTCATTTAAAATAAATTCAGGACGGACACCCTGGGGTTTCCTCCTTATTATTTCATTAATGTACTTCCAAGTCTTTTGCATATTGCCTCTCACGGACTGAAACTTATTTAAATAATATTCTTTTTTCACATATCTTATATCTTTATTCAGCTTATTCCGAAATGTTTTAAAATTACGTTCTCTCTCTAGTGATGGTTTGGAAAGATATTTTTTATACAATCTATTCTTCTTTTTACACCGTTTTTTAATTTCGTTAGTAATCCATAGTTTAACACTTTTCCTTTCCTTAATTGTAATCTTTTTAAGTGGAAAACAGGAATCATATATGTTTTTAAAAGCATTCATGAATAGATTATACTTCATATCAACATCAGATGTATTATACATATTTTGAAAATTCAAGGTACTGAAATTTCTATTAAATAATTGAAAACCAGAGTCAGTTATGTTGCGTTTATAAAATACTCTTTCGGAATTCACTGGTTTATTCCAAGAGAGAGTGGCAAATATAGGTAAATGGTCTGTTATATCAGTCAATAGAATACCAATTTTTAAAAATTCATGTACTGTATTTGAAAAAATATTATCGATAAGAGTTGCACTTTCCTTAGTAATTCTAGTCGGATTATAAATAATTGGGAAAAAACAATGAGATGCCATTAGTTCGGCAAAGTCATTTACATAAAGGCACACATCCATTTTCATTAAATCAATATTGTAATCGCCCATAAGATAGCAGTCTTTATTTTCTTTTTGGAGGTTGAATAACACTGTATAGATATCATTGATGAACATTCCAACCGATTGATTAGGCGGTCTATACATAGCTCCGATTAAAATATTTTTGTCACTCTCTCTTGGAATTTCAATAAAGATCATCTCATATTGTTTGTTTACCACAGTAAGATCAGAACGATGAAAATATTTTAAATTATCGTGTATCAGAATTCCTACACCTCCTCCACGACCTTCAACTCTGCCACAGTTTACATAAGAATAATTTGGAGGAACAAATAATGAAAAATTTTCATCCTGATTTATCCAAGTTTCAGTTAGACCTATCACATCAAATGTGACTGACAGAGAAGTTATATAATCAAATATATTTTCGTAATTCTTCCTTAGGCTACGACAGTTAAAATGTATAAATGATAATGAAGTCTTTGAGTCAACTTCATTCATAAACTCATTGAATTGATCTTCTAGAAGGTATGGTGTACTATCCTCTTTGCAGAAATCAGATAAAGGCATTAGAAAAAGTACCACCCACTATACATGTATATTACAGCTATATAAATAATGGTTAAAAAATGTACCAACCACAAGAATAGGTTATGGCATACAAGATTGATACATGTACCACCACTACAACAATAATAAACAACACCCCACAGTATCTTCAACAGCTAAGAGGAAGAACAACAAAAAAATTACAAAAAATTACAAAAATTACACACAGCCAAGGAATTATAAAAAGGTCTTTATAAAAAAGATTAAAATATTTTACTTAAGTTAATAAAAAATAAAGTCTCATTGACAAAGACTAGGATACATTAGATTCATACAACTATGTACACAATAACAAATATAAATCAGTATGAAAAATACAGCAAGTGAAATGTCACTGTCATGAATCTTGACACTATCATAATCAGTGAAAAAAATAAACATATTACTGGCAAGTGAGGAAAGAGAACTACCACACAAGTTTCGGGAGAGTGTTTAGAAAGTCAATGTTTGGGATAAGTCGTCTTACAGACTCACCATGAGTGGATGGAACATTCGCAAATACCTTCCCATCCATAGTCCAGCAGGTTGTGACTCTATCGCTCTTCTGGGTAGCAATTAGCAAACTGTGTCTATAGCGGGTAAGGTCCTCATGAACTGAGATTTTTGATTTCTTAAGTTTCTTTTTCTCCTTCAAGATTTCTCTCTTTTTTTTTTTTTTTTTTTTTTTTTTTTTTTTTTTTTTTTTTTTTTTTTTTTGACACGGTTGTTTCATGCAGTGTGTGACTGTTGCCCCACTTATTGTGCAGGCCTATAGGCCTACTAGTGCTTGTTGATTTAGCAGTAGATCTAGGGTCTAGATCTAGGTCTAGACTCTACAGATAGACTAATCAAAGTTAAGGTAGCTATTAAACAAGTAGTCTAGTATTGAAGTAACATTAAAAATGAAATAGAAAAATAAATAAATACATAGGGTCTAGACTAGACTAAATAAATAAAAGTTTGATTAAAATAGTAGATTTAGAAGTCTAGACCACTCTCACTATACACCATACACTAAAACACACACGTTCAATAGGTCACTAAATTAAATTTAAACTAGATCTAGACTAGTCTAGTATAATATTCAGTGCTCAATAAAAGATAAAATTAACCATGACGGACCGATCAGCATATCTCGGCAGATTTACAGCTGAGCACATAGCACACTTGTGTGAATTGAATCATATTGATACCAATGCTGTAAAGACCAAGCAAGAGCGGATCTCATGTTTATGTGATTTGCCTAAGCTGGTAGAGGATGAACCAAAAAATACAGGTGTGGGTGTGGATGACCTTTTGCGGGTCATGAAGCACCTTGAAGATTCTCATCATCATGAGACTGAGAAACTATGCAAATCCTTACTGTCTGCTGCAATCGGTAGCTCTGCACAAACTGGTCCTCCGTTAAAGGGATTACATCAGCTAAGTAACGATGATGATATGGTGTGCTACCTTAGCACTTTTGAGCGACTAGCCCTGGCAGCAAACAAGCCAAAGAGTGAATGGCCTCGGCTGTTAGAACCATATCTTACTGGAAGAGCTCAGCAGGCATTCCACGCCCTGAGTACTAGAGAACAAAACAACTATGATGATGTTGTCCTGGCCATAAAGAGAAGGTACCACCTCACTCCGGAGGCATACAGAATAAAGTTAAAAAAAGAACATAAGAAGACCAATGAAAGTTATGAAGAATTCACTAGTCATTTACAAGATTATTTTTTGAAGTGGGTTGAGATACCCCAGGAGGCAGTAGAGATGCCTGAAGTCTCTAAAGGGCTCAATCTGGTCATGATTGACCAATTCTTAGAGAGAGTACCCGATGAAGTATTGAGGTTAAAGCTAAGGGAGCTACAAGCCACATCTCTCATGGTCGTTGCGCGCAAGGCGGACGAATTAGTAATCCAGAGGGGGGCGAATGCGGGTAACACAACCCCAGGGAGTGATCCCTCCACTCCACGACGGACAGGTGCAGGCAGTAACCCCACGGGACGTAGATCCTTTAATGCTGCCTGCTACCGGTGTGGCCAGCTCGGGCACAGAATAGGCCAGTTTCGGCGGTTACGTAATGCGCGGTTACTGTAACCAGGCCCGGCAAGCTTTGTCAAATCGCCATTTTGAATCTGTGCATTGTGTATGAGACTGTTGGTTGTCGCCGTTAAATTTCGTTAATATCTTTCTATCGACGCCGCGTTTGTATATTTGGATTTCTGTTTTTGAAGGAAATGTCTTCTAGCTTGACGTTCAGCAAGTTTAATATCAAGCAGCTGCAAGATTTTCTTCGGAAAAGAGGAGTTTCGTGCACGGGATACAACAAGGAAAGACTCGTCCGATTAGCGTCCGCGGTAGCGGACATTAGTCTGCCTGTAGACCCGGACCTCTCGGGCCCGTCTCACTCGGTAGACGCTACTGTGCGTGGGAAACTGCAACGTGCAGGTTTTTCATTCAGTGATCCAACAGAAGTCCCCGGGTACACTTCCAAGTTTGATGATATTCCGGACTTTGGAATCTACGATGTTTTTAATTATTTAGTTGAAAATAGAGCGGACTATGATCGTCGAAAACTAAAGGCTTTCAAGAGCTTTGAGGACTACCGACTTTTTGCCGATGGAAATGTGGAGAAGCTTGAATACAATCCCCTCTCTGCAGATAGCGACTCGTGTGTTTTCAGAGCACAGGTCAAACCGACTCAAAAAGACAAAACATATCTGAACAAGGCTACATATTCTTCCTGGCTAATAATGACAAAGGAGCTCGGTGAAATAAGCATTGCTTATTGTGAATGTCCTGGAGGGTGAGTAAACTCTTACTAGAGTTTAACTGTTTAGTCTAGACCTTATTTTTTTTTGCCACATGATTCACATTTAATTTCAAATTAATTTCAAATTATATACCCCCTCCCCCCCCCCCAAACAATGTATTTTAAAGGGGGTGGATGTGGTGCTTCCCTCTCTTCATGACAATATGATCTGTACATGTACAGTATGTAGCTGTAGGCCTAGGGGGAAAAGAAAAATTGAGAAACCCCCTTGTAGACAATACAAACTTTCAACATTTTTTCTTTGATATTGTTAACCATAAACCAAGTTTTGGAACAGATTTTGCAATAACTTTCGTATAACTTTGGTTTATTTTTTAGGTCTGATGGTGCTTGTCGGCATCTTGCTGCTGTACTGTACGAGATTGAGGCATTTGACAAAAAGGCATGCACCGAAGGCCCGGCTGAGTGGAAAAGGAGAGCCCGTCATCATGATGTTCCCACCCAACTTGTTAACTTAACAGTTAAGAAAGCAAGGTATGGTTGATATCATTTTCATGAATATAAGTTTGAGATTCCTAATTCTTTAATAACTGATTTTTAAAATGAAATTTAAATATATAATATATACGTTATTCAATGTTGAATAAAAAGGAAAGAAATGACATATTATTCAACAGGAGCATCTGCATAGTATTCCTCCCTTCATTTTCATGAGGATGTTCTCTGCATAGAATGACATATTTGATTGTTGCAAAGCAGATTATTATAATTTTTACAACTTTATTTATAGGTATGGAGAAGCTGATCCTACCAATCCTGGACAGTCATCCAGCAAACTTGACTTTGACCCAAGAGCTGTTGGTGATCAACAATGTCTTGATGAAGATGCGGTGAAAGAATTTGCTGCAGGCGTAGCAGAGGTAATATAATTATTTCTTCTATTATTCATATCATCTTTCATACATGTACTGTACGTGCTCATTTTTTCTCTTGCTCACTCCTCTACACTATATGTTGTTCTTTACCCCCCCCCCCCCCACTCTCTCTCTTTCTGATCCGCTTGTCTGCCCCTTCTCATTTACCCTTTGTTCTCTATTCTCTTCTGCAGTGGTAGGTTTTGAAATCAAAACATGATATCTTCAAAATCTATTTTTCAAACTTTCATTTTTTTTCTTTAATATTGATTGTTAGCCTAACAGGCTAACATGTATTAACAGCCAGATCAAACATATTTATTAATTATTTATTGTACATGTATAACGCAAACCTTAAATGAATGACAAGTCAGACGTTCAAGTCTAGTAAACAAAAATTCCTTTATTGATTTACTCTGAAATCTTTATGGACATATTATTTTAAAATATACATCTCTGTTTTTACCTGCATGTAAATCATGTTTCATGTATTAATACTTGTTTCTTTTATTACACTTATGTAGGTCAATGGTACAGCTGGTGCTCTGGAATTTCTACCAGGAGCCCCTGACCTACCAGCCCAAGCTCCTTCAACAAACATCAAGCATCTAGGGATAAGGAGCAGGATTCAGCAAGGGCATTCGTCGAATGTTACCAACATCATGGACTCCTTGCAGTACTCATCTGAAGAAGTAGCAGATATCGAACGAGCTACAAGGGGCCAGTCTGACGAACAACAGTGGCATGATATGAGGGAAGCCAGACTAACAGCATCAAACTTTCATGCCATAGTGCGCTCTCGAATCGAAGGAGGGGGAACGCTAGCAAAACGGATAATAGAGGGGAACCAACTGGAACATTTGCCAGCTGCCATCGAGTGGGGGAGAAAAAAGGAGAAGACTGCGCTTCAAAAGTACTTCAAAGTGGAAAAAAATAAACACAAGAAGCTTTCTGTTAAGCATAGTGGGTTGTTCGTAATGGAGAAGCATGGCTATGTAGGAGCAAGCCCAGATTCTGTTGCATCTTGTAAGTGCAAGACTCCGTGTCGTAGTAGATGGGTCGTCGAAGTTAAATGTCCGTACACCGAGAAGGATTCGCATCCAAAGGAAGCTGCTCTGAAGAGAGGTTGTGTCATTGTCAACAACGAACTAGTGTGTGGTGAAGGGTGTAAATATTACGCTCAAGTACAAGGACAGATGGGCGTTTGTGGGGTAAAACACTGTGACCTGGTTGTTTACACTACGAAAGGAATATCCTGTATCCCTGTAAACTTTGATGAGATTTTTTTTACAGAACTTATGAAGAAGCTTGAAGTCTTTTTCCTGAAGAACATTTTGCCAAAACTGTTGGAGTAAACTTTGTTCTATTTAACGTACATGTATGCATCATGCAGTGTAACTAGGTATACATGTAGTTTGTGAAAACTGCAAAGTGTTTGGATGGCAGAACCATGTAACATCTTTTACTTGTTCAAAGGGTCCTGTAGGTTACAGAGGGCTGCGCACACAACAACAATTTGATTCAAAAGAGGCTTCAAATTTAAGGGAACGACTCCATTAAGTAGTCGAAATGTCTTTAGACGACCAATAGCTCTTTCAACGTGTATTCTTGCAGATGCGATTCTCCTTGTTTTTGTAGTAGCATGAACAGATAGTTGTTTTCCATGAGCAAAGGGAGGAATGTTGAGAGTTGCTCCTTTTTCTGCGAGTAAGTCACGTATTAAAAATCCTCTGTCTGCCATGACATCATCTCCACGTTCGATCAGATCCATAAATCCAGATTCTTGTACTATGCGTTTATCTGAAATACTACCTGTCCATAAACTCGATATGAATGTGAATGTTCCACGAGGAGAAGTTGCAACCAATAATTTTGAAGTATTATGATGTTTATATGAAGACCATGTTATACGTTGAGAGCTTGGCATGGAAGGTTTCTGAATAAATATTTCTGTACAATCAATGATACATCTAGTATTCTTGAAATGTTTGAAACTAGCAGGAAATGTCTTGGCAATTTGTTCCTTTGTTGGCCAGCGGATAAGAAGTGGTCCAAGTTCAAGGTACAGAAATGATATCCAAGTGCAGAAGATTTTACTTGTATAGCTAACTGATATGCCAAACATATCAGACAAAGTTCTGACAGTGAAGCCACGTCGTATTCTTATCAGTGTCATGATAAATTCCTCTCGTAGTGTAAGTGTCCTTACTGGGCGTTTCTCCTGCAAGTATAAGTAAATAAACATTAAATGTGTTAACACATTATCAAGTGTTGCATTATTATACATGTACATGTACATGTAAATGTAGTTATATGAGATAGATATAATTTCACACAAGGAAAATGAAATTTATTGAAACACTCTGGAACTTATAAATCGTTTTGCCAAAGAAGTTATGTGCCAATTTTTTGTTTAAATATAGCGATTTATTTTGAGAGAAATCGATTTTATACCTTTGCCTCTAGCCTTTGTGCTGCATCTTTATTCGTTGAGTTTGGTCCTTCCCAATAAGTTAGTCTAGAAGCTTTGTCCTTCAGGAAATTGAACAGAAAAGTCAGCATGGCAAGAGTAAGACCTGAATTTAAAGGGAAAATTTGAGAGAAAAAGACGATTTACAATTTGGTCAAGTTTTGTATGTTCTTAATTTCTTCTGATAATACAAATATTTTGTGAATACATTTGAACAAAATGTTTTAAAGCTAACACAAGGTATACATTGCAGTGTCATTCAACAGGAGTGATTATATATGTGGCTATTCTGTAATTGATCAGTATTTTATTCATCAGTGTAAAGTACAATGCCAATAAATACCTGTATAGAACATGCACTTCTTGTCTGTCTTTGTTATTTGTTCAACAAACTTTGTACGCATAAGAAATTGATGATCTGAAAGTTCATCGTCTGTGAAGTCTTTGAGATGATGGAATCTAACTGAGCTCTGTGTTTCTGTGGTTCTGTACATCTTGAAATCTGGCAAGAGAAAATGAGAATATATATATATTAAACAAAAAAAGTATTTGAAAAATGAAAAAAAAATGTGATCTTTAATTCGTTTTGAATAAATAATTGCTTCTTAAATAATGAAGGTCCATAATTATAAGGGCCAACTATCAACTTTTATGATAATCAAACTTCCCAATCTTATGTTAAATCACTATCATCATTTTTATTACCCCTTATTGTGTTTTTGTCATTACTTTTTATCATTAATCTATTCATCAATGTTCACCTTTCTTATTCTTCTCTGTCATCGGTTGACATTATTTATAAGTATTATTATCTTTATCATCATTATTTATCATAACTATTCCTAATAATACTGATTCTGTGGTCACTGCATGCTTTTCGTTTTCCGTTTCATGCATGGGCCAGGCCGCTATAAAATAATAATTAGTATCGACTATCGAGGCGTTTTACAAAGGCATATCGATATCCATAAATTTGGTGATATTATGAAAGTGGTCGATTGAATCGTGCGTAAAAAACGTGCACGTGCTGGTACTGGTGGAAGCAAACACGACTGTTTGCGATCGGGTGGAAAATAATTCATCTCTTCTCTTATTTCTACGTCTACATTTTTACTCGGTAGTAGGTCCATTGTTTCAAGCTAAGGTAAATGAAAAATTGAATGGAAATTACCGTCATCGGCGAACGGATTATTTGGTTCTTCGCCTTCTATTTCGATTTCATCAATGGCTTTTAAGCCAATGTCCTCCGTTTTTCTTCTTTTCGGGGGAGGTATCGTGTGATGCCTGTCCCGGGGACTTGGCCGTACAGGTTTGGCTGCAAGTTGTTTCTCCAGCTGAGTCGCCGTGGCTGGAAGTGGATTGGGATGTTCTGCGGTGGGGCCCTTTCCCCCAACAAAATGTTTAGAACAAACGTATGTGTGCTTTGTTACATTATCCACCCCAAAGTCTTTTCTTCCACATGCCTTTAACCATATTTTGCATTTGTCAAGCTTTGTTTTTGGTTTGGGAAAGGCTAGAAAGAAAACCCCTTCCATGTCCGGTCGTTTTGCATAGCGTGAATCGCTATTGCACGTTCCGAAACCGCAATGCTTTCCCATTGTTCTTGACTAAAAATCGGCGATTTCAAATCAAATTTATGAAGAAGATAATCACATCTCGAAGTATCTCAAAGGTATTTGTTCCTGAAGTTTGAAACTGCCTCCTTTTTCTTCTCTTTCTCTCTCTCAAACAGCGAAAGCAAACAATACAATCACATGGCACAATAGCAAGACAACAGTATTACATGTATTGTACACACACAGAGCGTAGGCTGCTGCGCACAGCGAGTTCATTGTTTGTCCGACCCTCCGATTACGTAATGCGATTTAAAGGTCTCTGAATACATTACGAAACTGGCCTATTGCCAACTGTCCGGTACCTCCGGGGGCCACAGGGTCGGGTTTCCAGGGAGGACCTCCGCATGGCTTTACTCGAGAACCGTCACCAAGGTGCAATTTCATTGCAAAGGATAGGGGTGATGCTACAATTGCAGATGTTGTTGTTCAGGGTCTAGATGACAGAGTGGTGAAGACTCAAGCCCTGCTGGATTCGGGGTCAGAGGTTTCCCTGGTCACTTTTGAATTGTGTAAGGAGTTAGGGGTAGAGGTTACTCGTGAAACTGAAGGGGTGTTAGGCATGATCAATGAAACCGCCTTAGTGCCTGATGGTTTAGCATCCCTGCAAGTGGGTCTAGGAGGCAGCACTGCGACTGAGGTCTTTCATGTGGTTGGTAGGCTCCCAGTACCTGTCCTCCTTGGTGCTGACTTTGCTGAAAAGGTGAAACTTATCATAGATTTTGGCAGTCGTAGTTATAGCACAAGTAGCGATGGGGCCAATGAGCGGCCAGTTAAGTTCTCGTTGAATGGAGGGCAGGAGATGTCACATGTTGAAGAAGAAGTCGATGTTCATCTCCAAGCTGAGGATGAGATGAAGAAACTTGATCTAACTGAAGCAGATAGACAGAAATTAAATCAGGTTTTTCAAGACTTCCCAGATGTGTTTAGTGAGGTACCTGGTCATACGAACATGGCTATTCATAGAATTGATGTAGGAGGGGCTTCTCCCATCCGCTCTCACCCGTACAAGGTGAGTCCTGAGAAAAGACAAGCTCTTGATGAAGAGTTGGATAAGCTTCTGGACATGGGGAAGATTGAGCCTTCAGATTCACCTTGGGCCGCTCCTGTAGTGATGGTCCCTAAGAAGAACGGGAAGTACAGGATGTGTGTCGATTACCGAAAATTGAATACAATTACAAAGATTGATGCCTTCCCCATGCCTACAGTGGATGACATTTTGAGCTCTCTGCATGGTGCCTCGGTTTTCTCGTCATTAGATCTGCGCAGTGGATACTGGCAGATGGGTGTTGCAGATGAGGATGAGGAGAAGACTGCCTTTGTTTGTCATAGGGGTCTATTCCACTTCAAGGTCCTTCCTTTTGGTGTGGTAAATGGTCCTGCCAGTTTCCAACGGTTGATGTCCAAGGTGCTTGATGGCCTGATAGGGCGAAATTGCTATGTCTACTTGGACGACATTGTGTGTTTCTCTCCAGATATTGAGCAGCACATCTCTGATCTCCAGGAGATCTTTTGTTGCTTACGACAAGCGGGTCTGACCGTAAATACTGAGAAATGTCAGTTTGCCTGCCAAGAAATGAAATATCTTGGCCATGTTGTCAGCTCAAATGGACTCAAGATTGACCCCGAGAAGGTGTCTACCATTGTTAACTATCCCCAACCTAGGTCGATCAAGGAATTAGAGAGGTTCCTTGGGATGGCCGGATGGTATCAGAAATTCATTCCTAGCTTCTCAGAGGTTGCTGCACCTCTTCATGGATTGAAGAAGAAAGGTGTTCCCTGGAATTGGACTGCTGACTGCACTCGTGCTTTTCAGGCCTTGAAGGAGAGCCTCCTCACTGAGCCAATACTAGGCTACCCTGATGAAGAATCCAGGTTTGCTGTACACACAGATGCCAGCAATGTTGGGGTCGGTGCAGTCCTGATCCAGCAGCAACCGTCTGGGACGAGAACTATCGCCTATGCGAGTCGGTCTTTGTCTGCTGCAGAAAGGAATTATAGTACTACTGAGAAGGAGTGTTTGGCTGTAGTATGGGCCCTAGAGAAATGGCGGCCATATCTGGAAGGTAGAGAGTGTCGTGTAATAACGGACCACCAGGCACTTTGCTGGTTATTTCGGAAGAAGAAGCAAAATGGGCGACTTGCTCGTTAGATTCTGAGGCTTCAGGATTTTCGGTTTCAGGTGATATACAGGCCTGGAAAGCAACATCATGTCCCGGACGCACTATCTAGGATTCCTGAGAAAGGTGTTGCCCCTTTGGTGGGAGTTGTAAACAGGGTTTTGTCGGATCGAGTCTGTGACGGACATGAAAAGGACCTATGTGCAGCCAGTGATTGCATTTCCCCGGATGATGAGTCGGTTAGTTGGGTACAATGTGATGATTGTGATAAGTGGTATCACCAGGTTTGTGTCCATATTGGTTCTCAAGAGGCGGAGGAGGTGGACACATACTCTTGCCCATCTTGTGTTGGCAAGTCAGAGGCCACGGATGAAGTCGTTCTTCCTTTGGATTTGACAAAGGATTCTGTCCTGAGGGCACAACAGAGTGACCCAGATCTTTTGCCAATCATTCAGATCCTTGAAAAGCAAAAGAATGGTGGTGGGGAGGATCAAGGTCCTGTTCAGAGGTTTTCAGATTTCAGTTTGAAGGGAATGGTGTTGTATAAGAATGAATGTGTAGTTATCCCCAAGGCACTTCAGAATGCAGTGTTAGTTGAGTGTCATTGCAAGCCAATAGCTGGGCATCTTGGGAGAAAGAAGACTCTTCAAAGGTTGAAGTCGATGGGTCTCTGGTGGAGTGGTATGTCGCGGTCTGTAAGAAGCTTTATTCGCAGTTGTAAGGTTTGTCTTCAAACAAAGCCTTCTTACCAGAGACGTCAAGGGAAGATGTTGTCTAGTACCTCCACGAGGCCTTGGGAAAAGGTTGGTGTAGATCTCATGGGGCCTTTGCCAAAGTCGTATGCTGGGCATGAGTATATTCTGGTGGCTGTCGACCATTTCTCAAAGTTTGTGGAGATTCTGCCTTTGAAGTCAGCTACCAGCCAGTCGGTTGCAACCACTCTAGTGAGGGAGCTGTTCTGCAGATATGGACCTCCAGGAGCCCTGCTCTCGGACAATGGCCCCCAATTCAGAGGGAAGGTTCTGCGAGCTGTCTGCACAGATTGGGGGGATTGAGCAGATCTTCATCACGCCATATCACCCCCAAACGAACTGGGTCGAAAGGGTGAATCGTAACATCAAGGCCATGCTTCAAGCTTACACCGGATCTGACCATCGACAGTGGGATGTTCATCTCGCTGAACTCGCGTTTGCCCTGAACAGCAGTAGTCATGACACACTTGGTGTAGAACCATCAGTAGTTATGTTTGGACGGCGCTTGGCTTCTCCCTTGACTAACCGCCTGCAGACTGAGGGAAACAAAGACATTCCTACGCAAGAAGAAATCGCACACAATCGTCGACGCGCTGTTAGTAGCTCCAAACAATACTACGACCAGAGCCGTGATGAGTGCCGCATCACTGAAGGAAGCCAAGTCATGGTGAAGACTAAACCTCTATCAAATGCGGAAAAGAACTTCTCAGCTAAGCTAGCACCACGATGGACTGGGCCGTTTGTTGTGCAGAAAAAACTAACCCCAGTGAATTTTCTTGTGGTGAACGCTGCCAACAAGAAGATAACTCGCATTGTTCATGTGGACCAATTGAAAGGGTGCTAATTACTTCGAACATAGACTTCGCATGTTGTCAACGCTGTTAAAATTGTCGCTTATTGTAGCATATTGGATCAGGACTTGATCTGGTTGAAAGTTCGCGACTCACGATTACATTGACTTACCTCTATAGCCGAGTAAGATTGCAGTTTGGTCGAGAGCGGGACTGTCACAGTTGGGCTATGGATCGCGAAACTAAATGGACGCTAAGTTTAATTGATCTGGACTCTTAAAATAGATTCTAACAGACTCTTATTTCAACTGATGTTATATGTTTAATGTCAACCATTTATATTGGTGCGTGCCCATGTGCTTTAATTCTGGCTCGTGCAGAATTATGCACTCTTCAGAATTGTTGATGACTATTATAATATTAACATGTCGGATCCTTATCTTTACAGTTAAAGGATAAATACAACCGGTTCGAAATTGTTGAAAATTGGAACTGTATATAAACTTGTGATTCCCTGCGAATTTTCTGTCTTTGCATCTAGTGTTTTTACTTAGAGTTATACATGTACACTGAATTTTTGTGCACATGAAATTGTTATACAGTATGTACACAGAATTTGTGTTTCAAAAGATAAACGAAACAAAAGGACTACCAATTGAGTGTAGTTTATAATTTACACATATACAGATGTTAGTTTTGCTAACGTCCTACACTTTGGTAAACTCTATATCTGACCTGACATTGGGTATAACAATATATATATATATATATATATATTGTTATATATATTTAAATGTTTTTGCCGGACCTGCTGAACGGATTTAAATTAATAGAGGATACGAAGTATGTTTAGTTGTCATTCATCCTACACTTTAGCCATGCAGGTAGGGATAAATTACAAATTTGTCTAAGGGTTATTTCTTTTAGAAAGAAATCAAACAAAAGAGCACTCAGCTGTGCTGGTGCTGTGTTACTTCTTTTGATTTTTCTTTGAAAAGATATTCATGGATATGTTTGAACATGTTCAGACGATAATCTGTATTGGACGTTTTTTCTTGTTGGTTTTTGGCATTATGTATTTTGCATCTCTGTTTTAAAGGAGGAAGCTATCCTTTGGGGTGCGGTGTTCGTTATTCTTACAGTGTACATTTTTTGAGTACTGATGGTATCTTGTGCAGACAAGCGAACTGGGTGTATAGATTTACCCTGAACTCAACATAGAAAGAGTCGATAGCGATCACAGCAAATTAAGAGAACTGGTGGTCGTCTGTTTTGTCTGTACGCGCGCTTGGTTGCAATATTGTTGCTTCACATGTATATGTCTCGGGCGAGATTTGGCTTGTTTTATGAGCAGTTTGGAAATGTTTGAATATAATTTGAAAAAACCCCGTAGGGTATTTTTGGTGGGGGAGAGTATAGGGATTGATATCTTTTTTGTTTTGTAATATTCTTTATTGTATTCACTCAATAAATAATATTAATTCATACAAATTGTAATATATAACATATTGAAACCAATTACAGAGTACAAAATACAGTAATCTCAATTATATTGAATGAATTAATATTGTTATAACCCCCCCCCCCCCCTCTATATTTTGTTCTGTGTTACTAGTATCCCTATTACATATTATAATTTATAACATATTGGAACAAAGTACAGACTACAATCAACTTAGTTATATCGAATGAATAAAGTTTGTTAAATCCCCTACCCCCGTTAAAAACAAAACCAACAACAACAAACACAAAAAAAAAAAAAAAAAAAAAAAAAAGAAAACAAAAACAAAAACAAAAAACAAAACAAAAAAAACAAAAAAACAAAAAACGATACAAGAAGACGTGGGCAGTCTATGGCAGTCGAGACCGGTCAATCACACACAGCTGTGAACCGGGCAGGCCCCCCCTTTCCTCATCCCTTGCATTTTCTTGCATATTATCCATGTTTACCTTGAGATGTTCCCATTTTTTATAGTGGAGCGTCAACGTATTTCGTTCAGTAGCACTCTTTCTTTCTTCCCGTTTACTTTTGAATATTTTCTCTCTTATTTCTTCAATACTTGGAGGCTTCTTTTTTTCCCTACTAATAAATATCAAATATTTAATTAATAAAACCACGTGATTAATCATTTGCCTATCTTCGGTTATTTCGTCTAATCCAATGTGAACTTCCTTCCAGCTCATATCTTTAAGGATTGGAATATCCAAACTATCACTACATTGATCCCATAATTTTCTCACCATTTCGCATTCAAAAAATATGTGCCTATATGTTTCCTCTTCTTTTCCACAAAATGAGCATTTATCACTTAATATGAATTGAAACCTGTATAAATAACGATTGACATAAACAATTTTATAAAGCAATTTGAATTGAAATTCTCTTAGTTTATTATCTAAAGTACTAATTCTTGGTCGGACAAAAACCTTTTCAATTTCTTTAACCGACAGATTGTATGATGAATGTAAATTCTGAAAACTGACAGGGACGTCTTGCATTTTTTGTATGCATGCCCTGTACAGATTTTTCGAACAAACCGATTCAAATTGGAATGTTTTTTTTGTAAACATAAATTCTATTTTTAGATCATGAAATGAAATTTGCCTCTTTGTTAATTCGATTTTCCATTCCTTTGGTATATTACCATAGATTTCTTTAAGCATTGATATTTCCACTTCCTCTAGTCCCATACATCTGAAATAAGTTTCCGACTTTAATGTTCCTTTTCCATCTATAATATGGTACAATCTATAAGTATTTTTTAAGAAAAGATTTTCATTGAAGTATGTTTTTCCACTATTGTGTATATACCTATTATTTAAAAAAATTTCATTCCCTTTGTGAGTTGTATCTTTTTTAATAAAATCATTCATATCTAACCAAATGTTTATTAAATCCCGATAGTATTTTGGTAATTGTATATCGATCTTGTTAGGTAAATAGTTACAGTAAAAAATAAGATAAGGTCTCATTAAAAATTTGAAATACTTTTTCCATTTAACTCTCTGGTTTCCTGTTACATGATATCGTGATAACCGATACCGATACCGATATGATCGGGGGAGGGATCGAGAGAGGAGAAAATGGACGATTGTCTGTAAGATTCCGATTGTTGTTTCTAAGGCCGTTGTCGCCTTATTAAAGGTGTTTTAACCCAATTCCTGTCTGAGATCTAATCCTTCCTGTCTGTACATAGTGAACCCCCTTATAAGTTTATATTTTGTAACAATTATTTTAATGGAAAGCGCCACTGCCCAAAGCCAAGTATTGAAGTAAGGTGTTCGATGTTGGTGTGTGTGGAGCTGCGCATGTAGACTGGCATGTATAAAGTCTACATGTTGTAATGGAGTATGACTATGAGTATGACTGAGTTCTATAAAACGTAGACTAGACTAGATCTATATCAATGAAGGTCTACGGTGTTGTCGGGCTAACTCGGCTCAAAGACATCTCGTCTCAGCTGCAAAAATGGTCAATTTTGCAGGTTTTGGGTTAGAGTTAGCGTTTGGTAACTTAGGGTTTAATGTAAGAAATTGACAGTTTTTGCAGCTACTGTAGGCAGCTTTGGGCCGAGTTTGCTCGGATTCTAGGTTGGAGTCGGGCTAACTCGGACCAGGGGACAACTCGGCCCAGCTGCAAAAAAAGGTCATTTTTTGCATGTTTAGGTTTAGGGTTAGGGTTAGGGCACTCCAGCAAAGCATAGAGAGTCAATGATAAAGTGTTTTGACCTCTAGCACTGCATGCTTGCTGTGAGGCGGGTATTTTTAGACCCATACACAATATTGCATAGACTTTACACAATCATGTCGATGCAGCTGTAGTGTAAGCAAAGTTTGACACTAGACTTACAATTTGAATTTTTAAATCATTGCCATTTAGGTGTCATCAATTGTCACTAAAGTACCGATTTTGAGTGAAATCAGTTGAGTTTTGTACAGTGGTGTTTGAAATGTTGAGAATCAAAAGCACAGATTTTACTACACAGCCAGGATAGTGATGCTCCTATGTGTGGGTTAGGGTTAGAGTTGGGGTAAAATGTCAAAAAATGACCGTTTTTGTGTGCTGGGCCGAGTTGTCCCCAGGTCCGAGTTAGCTCGGATCCTCTAGGTCGTATGTGTGGTGACTATACAGTGTGTTTCCAAAATAAGTTTACATCTAGAAAATCGATAATTATTAAAAAAATTATCTATCAACAGTAAATTATTATACATCTTATGAAAGAGTGTTTTATTCTAAATCATTTGGTACCATTTTTGAGTGGTAGATCTATGTGTTCACACTTGGATGAACAGGAGGCATTGTTTGCAAGAGTGCAAAAATCGACTTGCGCCAAAGTTGCTTAGATCTACATGTATGTGATGTTTGAATAAAACAATTGGGATTAGGGTATTAAAATTGGTCTTTGCAGATCCAAATAACATCCCTAACAAAATTAATCATGCCACACATGTATTACATATCAAATAACAAATATCAACGAACATTTGTGCGCGTGTGTGGGTGTGTGTGACTTTTTTTGACTCGCACGGTATAGGCTACGGTATGTGTACTTCTACAAAACTGGGTTATGAAACTGAAAGTGTGAAATGTATGGTAAACAATGAAATATTTTAGAAATATGCTTAAAATGGTGCATTTTTACAGAATGTAATTATTTGTGTATTTGCTGTGATACAAGGCAAAATGAGAAACTTAGACGTCTAAACAGTTAATAACTCTGAAGTCTGAACATTTGCAGAATACCTTACCACGGTTTTACGGGGGCACAGATTTAGAACCCACAATTTGACAAATATTAGAAATAGAAAATTAGAAACGACCAATGACCACTACCAGTCTAGTTACAAATTTCTGACGAACACACCACATTCAGCGCTGCAATGACGCACAAAACGGCGTATAATTTAATTTTTCATCCACCAAATGAATACAAACACTTGCATTTAATCTTAATACCTGTATCACCGTTATCGCAAACAATAAAATCACAATCTATATCTATGGCTAATGTTTGAAGACTAACAATATGGTAGGGTATACTGCAATTACGCCTAGTATAACCTTGATGTGTTATAACAGATACCGATATGTATTGTTGTTGTTGTTGGTATTAGTTTAATGGCGTTCATTCAGTATACACCAGTTTACAGTTATGGGCCCCATTTTAATTTACAGGTAAACAAAACATTGACCTTTAGTGGTCAGTGGTTATCACGTAAATTTAGATAGCGCCCATGCACATATGATGTGAGCACACAGCGCAGGCAGTGTTATCAATGTTTCCAGATGCGCATGTATTGTTGCGTCACTGCCTGCGCTGTGTGCTCACAACATATTTGCATGGGTTTTGCTTAATTTACCCGAGAATTGACCTCTAGAGGTCAGTGGTTTGTTTTCCTGTATGTTTACCAGTTTATTAAAATTGCGCTCATGTCAGCGCATGGCACTGTTGTAACTGTAAACTGGTGTACTGAATAAATATGCCATAGTTTCAGTTTTATAAGAAAATCAGTTATCCATAACTGAATAAAAATTTGTAATGATATAATTAATTAATCAGTACCGTAACCCAATTCATTAGGAGCCTCTGGATGGTTTACAACTTCGTATTTCTGTTTTTTGTTAATGTTTATAATCAGGTCAGCCTGGTTTCGATTGCATGGAAATCTAGCTTTGCCCGATTTGAAACAGGCTTCTCGGCTACTCAGCGTGCGTGCGGAGTGGTCTGTATTCAAATATGAATTGAATGGCACATGCTCTCAGGGCTGTCAACTTTGGGAAACTGCTTGGAGGGAGAATTTTTTTTTGGAGAAAATATTAGTGCCAAATCCAGCAAAATTAGGGGTGGCGGGAGTCTCCCGCTACATGCTTTTGGGTTGGCGTGAGACTCCCTCCAAATGCGGGAGGGTTGACAGCCCTGTCAGCTCTTTTATAGATGTCGGGTAACTTTTATGCCCCCCAGGCTCTATGCGTTTTGATTTGTAGTGATGAAAGGCATCGATTACTGCATACGTTTACACATGGAAAAAAATAATGTTGAATCATACTAACTATTGAATGTGGTGCCCCATAATCATGCTTTTAACCTACAACATGACTGCAATAATTCAGTTCTGTAATTTTGTGCTGATTCACAGCTCCAAATCATGTAAATATACTGCCGCTGGGTTTTTTCCGTTCTGTCTAGTCACGCATTTTGACGGATTTGTGTTAATGATTTTACATGAGGATTAAGTGTGCTTGCGCGCATGCGTGGCGACCAAAATATAACAGAATGATGACTGGCTTGTTTGGCAGATTCATGTTTTGTATTTTTAAGGAATATTTGTTATCATGGGTAATTTGAAAAGATTGTCTTTACCTGCTATTTAGTAGGTGTCATCAATTGTCACTAAAGAACTTTTGAGTGAACTCAGTCGAGTTTTGTACAGTGGTGTTTGAAATGTTGCGAATCAGTATAGGTCATTTAGGCCATTAAAACAGATACACATGTTTAGTTTCTTGCCCGCTTTCTTTTTGGAGGCCGCCTCCCCCTTTTGTTTTTCTTTTTTTTTTGTAATTTAATTTTTTAAAGAAAAAAACCATGAAAAACACTGCTAAAATGGATCACTATCTGATTTTACAAATTTAAGAATCTGGCGGCCATCTTGAAAAATAGTTGACTGTCACAGAAAATGTACCATGCCTCCATTTTGAGCAGCCATTTTGAAAAGAAAAAAAAAGGGCCCCTGATCACATGCAGAGTGTGCAGCATTTTTTATGTAGGCAAAACCAAGACCGCTCTCATGAGACACTTTTATGGATGCATGCTTGACACTCCAGTTAGCCATCATTTTAATTTCCCCAACCGATCTTTGACATAATTCTATAGATCCTAGGATCTCTAGGTGACTGTATTGATTTACTAGTTGCAGCAGGGTGAATTATATACCTCACTTAAGAAATCCAGCCATCTGATTGGTCGAATTGCATTCATAAACTTCAACTGTTCCTGTAAAATTCCCGGTAACCATGCATAAAACATTTACTATTTTTAATAACCATGGTTATTAAAAAAATAGGTCAGCCTCCATGGTTACCCCATAGGTTTACATGTTAAAAAATGGTTTGAGCGATCGAGGATACCGTATGTGTGCGAAGGATTGGTCGGTAATTTCAATACAATTGAATCTCGATCGATCTTACCGACAATTTTATCTTGCATTGTTGACATGAAGACGAAAATAAACTTCCAAAAACAAAAAAACAACATCTGCCGATAGATCTTGATCTAAGTTCGTGCCAATATGCATTGCAAAAGTAAAAGAAGGGTGCTTTTGCGAAGCATTCATCACGCCGAAGCCGGTTTCAATCCACTTTAATGTATATATTGTACAAAACTGCCAAACTCGTGAACAGCGCGCGATGGCCGAGTGGTGTAAGGCGTTGGTGTAAGATTCATCACTCATTGTACGCAAGAGTCGACTCTCACCTTCGACAAAAAAAAAAATATTTTTTATTTTTTATTTTTTAGTCTATTTTTTTTCGGCATATAAAAGTATTAATGACTGCTTTAATATTCGAGAAATAGTTGTTTTCATACGCTCTCGGGAAGGTTACAATTGGGCTATTCCCCTCGGCAAGCCTCGGGGAATAGCACAATTCTAACCTTCCCTTGAGCGTAATAAAACAACTATTTCTCTCAAAGCAGTCATTAATACTATAATATTGGATGAGACCTTGTTCCCCCATTTACTCCTGTGGGCTCACATACCTGCCAACCACCCTGATTTAGGCGGAGTTCCTCCGCATTTTTCATACCAACTCCGAATTCCGAGTGCATGCCTCAAAACTCCGATTTTGTTTAATTTTAAAATATGTTTAAAACAAACGACTGTTGCATAAGACTAAAGCTTAACACAGCACTGATAACCAGATCACGCCGACATCCGCGCTCGCGCTCATAGAAGATATATATGGAAGGCCATCGCCGCCATATATCGCAACCGAGCTTGCGTTACTGGTTAGTAGCTTACGGTAGTTAGTTGTAGTGCTTGCGTTACTGAGTAGTAGCTTGCGGTAGTTAGTTGTAGTGCTTGCGGTAGTTGATCGGCCAATTACTGTGCAGGATTATCGTTTACGTACCCAAAACGGGAAATACAGTACCGCATGTTAAACATGTGTACGTATATTTAACTCTGGCGAATCAGAGCACTTGTTATAGCGGGCCGCCGGGTAGCCTTTTCGGCCGTGTCGCGAATTTTGTTATGCAAAGGTACTACGATCGGGGCGAGTATGTGTTAGTGTTACAGTATAGTTCGTGCTATTTAGTCCTTATAAGACTGGTCTGTATCTTTTAATCATACTTTATCACTTCTCAAATGGGAAAATTCTGGCATTTTACTCTCTGAAAAGTTTACAGTTTGAACACCAAAAAAGGGAAACAGATGTGGCGCGGGACGCAGCTAGAATTGTATGGGGCATCTTAGCCCGACTTGGCCTGTCAATTATATATATATTTTTAATACGTCTTGTCGCAAGCAAGGAGGGGGTGGGAGGAGGGGCTCAGGCTGTTTTGCAATTTAGGGCGTGGACTGAAAGGGAACTAATAGGAATTGATTGCGAGTAGGTCTATTTTTAATATTTTTTGTTTTATTTAGGCCGCAGATCTCTGCAGATGAGCACATCTGCAGAACCAAGCGTAAGCGAGGCGCGGATCCAGGGGAAAGGTGGGTCCAGGGGGCCTCCCCCCCCCAAAAAAAAAATATATATATATATATTAAAACAAATTTTTAAAAAATTTTAAAAAAAAAGGAGAGAGGGGGAGAAGGAAAAGAAGGGAAAGGGAAAGAAGAGAGAAAGGGAAAGAAAGAAGAGGAAGAAGAAAAGAAAAGGGGAAAAGAAGGAGATCGGGGGAGGGCCGAAAGGACCTTGCCCATGCTGTTGCCTCCCCCCCCCCCCGCAGCAAAAACAGAGAGCAGGAAGGAAAGAGAAAGAAGAAAAAAAGGAAAAGGAGATAAAGGGAAGGAAAAAAAGAGGAAGAAGAAGAAAAAAAGAAGGGGGGATATCGCCGACCAGTCGTGGATCGGGGGGGGGGGGGCAAAATGCCCTTGCCTCCCGCCCCCCCCCCCCACCTCAGCAAAAGAAAGAAAGAAAGAGAGAGAGAGAGAGAGAGAAAGAATGGATAGGAAGGGAAGGGGAAGGAGGAAAGATAGTGAAAGAAAATAAAAAGGAAGAAGACAAGAAAAGGGGGAAAAGAAGGGAAAATAAGTTGCGGTTTGTATCGCTTCTTCTTTCGTCATTGAGACCAAGCGCCAAATACGCACCTGATCAACCCTGGCGTACTGCAAGGGGGGGGGGGGCTTGGAGCATTTGACCCCAACTAAATTTCCAACGTGGTTTATTTCTAAATCAATACCAGTGATTTACAAATTTTGCTTAAATGACATAATTTTTCGGGATTTTTCCTCGCTTTTTAGTTCACTAAATTTGTGAATGCATTTGTTGGAAAATGACAAATTCAAAAATTTACCGTCAGGCAAGAAATATGCTTATTAAGAGGCCAATATGCCAGGGTCCGTAGAACGGTGGGGCTCAGGGGACTTGACCTCCCTCCCCCTCTTTGTTTAAAAAGTATATTAAAGAGAAATAGAAAGAAAGACAGAAAGAAAGAAAAAAGAGTGACCTGCATGTGTCACAAATATGGTCAGCTGACCGTAATTAAATGCCTAAAAACCCCTGGTCCCCACCCAGGGCTCTAAGGCGGGCCTCTGGATGCTCATCAGACGGTAATTTAATTCCTTAAACTCCTGAGCTTCTGGGGGCTGCGTCTCCTGGACCTCACGCCAATTAGTGACATGTCAGTGTCATGAATAAGGTATCGAAATATGCTCATTTGACCGTAATTAAATGCCCATACCCCTAAGCTTCCGGGGGTTCCACCCCTTATTCCCCACCGGGGTTTGCCCTAGACCCCACGCCAATTTACGCTTCGCTGTATGTGAACGTAAATACTTTATCCTCCCCCACCAACTTTAAAAAAAAACGTTCAGCGGGGCCTGCAGGTAAAAGTGGTGGTGATGATGCAGATTGTTATCTTCTGACCCCCCCCCCCCCCAATAAAAAAAAATTAAAAAAAATTAAAAAAATTACACCACTGCTGGAAACCATAACGTACCGATATTTGGCTTGCATGATTTTAAATCCCCCCCCCCCCCTGAGAAATCCTGGATCCGTGCCTGCATTTGTTTATGAATATAATGACTGTGATCTGTCCATAACACAAGATACCCTTTTGTAATTTGATGGTTTATTTTTTGTTCTGAAGTTTATAAATGAGATATAAAGAATATTACGGACTAGCACAACTTCATGCTTCGGGATCTGAACCACCCATCTCATGATGCCATATTAGAAGAAATTGAATTAAACTCAAATGGGAAACTTCCATAGTTCTTACAAAGTCCGTGTTTATTGATTAATGAACCATTGCCCTTTAAGTTTACTAGTTTCATGTATTGAGATAAATATAAGAACATAATAAATAAAATCATATGAGTTAGAGTACTAATAAGTAGGCCTATTAGACATTGTAACAGTGGCGATATAAATATTGTAAATAGTCGTCAATGAAAGTTGACCACTTCACTTTTCTCTTGAAACTTGAATATGGTCCAATAAACGCTTGTGTCTTTTTTAAGTTACCGCCATCAGAGTCATATATTTTGAAGAAACAAACAGTAAAATTAATTGTAGGTGCCCCGCCCTTTTGCAAATAAAGTTAAGACCTAATTTCTTTGACTGCTCGGAAATTGTTGACATCAATTGGCATCTTACGAAAATCCTGACAGAGTTTATGACTTAGTAATGAAAAATTGTATAGAATTAAATTCCCTTGCTGAGAATGGGAACGATTCCGCCATAGAGGTCGGGGCCGCCATAGTATTGTTAAAAGTTGGTTGAAAACTAATTTCCTCTATTTGTGAAGTATGAATATTGTTAATAAATGATCAATTATCTGTTGATACACAATCAAATTGGTATAGCGTCATCTGCCACCAAATTTATTTCAATTTCAACTCAATTCGAATGATTTTTATTTCAAAACTCAATAAAAACAAGAAAGAATGCTTACATAAAATTAACATTTAATGACATTTAGAATATTCGAGAATTTTTTTAAAAGGAATAGGAAAAAAAGAAAAAAGGAGAAAAGAACACATGCACTGCTCGAAATGTTGAGCTTTCATATACATAATAAAAAACACAGTCGAGGAGTACATGACTGTGCAGAGGTGGCGCTCCCGGGGTGGGGGGGGGGGGGGGGGGGGGGGGGGGCGGGGGGGCACATCCCCCCCCCCCAATTTTTGAAGTACCCCAAAATTACCCCTTCCTACAGGAAAAGTGTCCCTTACCGTTGTAAGAAGTGCCCCTTTTTACATAGGAAAAGTACCCCTTTTAATTTGATAAGTGCCACTATTACTTTAAAAAGTGCACCTTCCCCTTTCCGACTCTGATAAGTACCCCTTTTATTTTGACACGTACCAATTTTCCTTCGACAAGTTCCCGTGTTCCTTTGCAATAAGTTTCCATTTTTCATTCTCACAAGTGCCCTTTTTAATCTCTAGTAAGTGCCCCTTTTTTACTTTTGATAAGCGCCTCTTCACCTCTGATAATTACCCTATTCAAATCTGAGAGGTGCCCCTTTTTCTTTGACAAGTGCCCTTTTTGCCTTGTAAGAAGTGCCCCTTCCCATTTTAATAACTAACCCTTTTTAACTCGTATAAGCGCACCTTATATTTTCCCATGCGCCCCCTTTCCTTTCTAATAAGTGCCCCTTTTCCTTATGATAAGTGCCCCCATTAAAAATATCCCCTTCCACTTCTCATAAATGCCCTTTTTCATCTCTTGTAAATGACCCTCTTTAATTCTGAGAGAAAATCGTTTTACTTTGACAAGTGCCCCTTCCTCTCCTGATAAATGCTCTTTTCATCTCTAATAAATTCCCCTTTTATTTGACACGTCCCCCTTTCCTCCCCAATAAATGCTCATTTTCCTTCTTATAAGTGCCCCTTCCTCTTCTCATAATTACCCCCTTTTCATCTCTGACAAGTGCCCCGTTTATTTTAAGATGCGCCTCTTTTTCTTTTTAATGGGAGCTTTCCCCTTCTCACTTGTTATAAATGCCCCTTTAAAATCTGATGAGTGCCTTTTTTCCGTCGACAAATGCCCATTTCCCATTGTCATAAGTGCCCTTTTCATCCCTGGTTAGTGCCTCTTTTTTTAGGTGTAAGAAGTGCCCCATGTTCACCTCTGTTAATTAGCCTTTGCACTTTGACACGTGCTCCTTTTCTTTTCTAATAAGTGTCTTATCCCTTTCGATAAGTGTTCCCTTTTCCTCTCATCATTAAACGTGCCTCAAGTGACTAAGAGAAATTTCACCCAAAGCACGCTCGCTACGCTCGCTCGCATGTAGTGTTACTAATCAAAGGTCTTTTCAGTCTTCCATTATGAGAATGTGCTTATAACCCCATCAGGATATTTTGGGTTTTTCCTCTTTATAAGATGTAATTTTTCGCACTGCGACCTCACAAATCTTAAAATTTTTCCTCGCTCGCAAATGAATTTTCAGACCATCACACCCAACTGCAAAGTATGATGCTTAAGCTATATCTTATATGATGTATAATGAGAAACAAATATTGAAATCATCCCTGATAATGTAATCATATATGGGTATATACCAATATCTAAAACTTGTCTATTTTTGCTTTAAAATTCTTTTTGAAGATGCCCTTTTTTCTCCCGAAAGTGCCCTTTTTTGTTGGTGCCCCCCCCCCCCCACTTTGGAAGTCGCTCCGCCGCCTCTGTGACTGTGTACATGTCACATGTGTTAATGCTCCAACACTCAAGAGCGGTCGAAGATTCCATAAATTAATACATTTAGTAGTTGCATATTTTCATAGGCTGTTAAGTAGAACATTGAACACGATGACGATAGTCAAGACTCAAGACGAGGTCAGAGACAAGCGCAAGGACACGGATAAAGATTTGGAGAAATTAGCTCCCGTCCTTCTCTCTCTCTCTCTCTCTGTACAATTTATAATATTAACATTCCTTTCTTTTTTACAAAATTTACATACGGGTGTCAACTTGGAGGGGGAGGGGGGGTTATCAGGGAATAAGGTTGGGGGCACACCCCTTTGCATTCTAAGGGATGATGTCGAAATTAAAAATAAATAACAAGTGGGAGAGGAGGGGGTGAAATATATTTCCTAGCAACGGCGCACTAAATATTGTAATGGGAAGGGGTAAATGCATCAATTTTGAGGACAGCTTAAAATTATTAAAATAGAATATGAACATGTATATACATATTTTTTTCCAATTAAAATGTACAGACCAGTTTGAGAAACACCCCTCTCAAATAATGAAATTGAAGCTCTTTACCAATCATGACTGTGAAAGAATATGTTTTTGACTAAATACGTGACGATACAAATTTTGCGGGGAAACCGCCTACTAATTGATATATATATATATATATATATTTGGAAAATTATCACACCGATCCGGTCTGGAAAAATATCGTGAATGTACTTCAACATTGAACATTTGGGCAGATATTTCTGCTTTTTTGCAAATTTAGTTTAAAGTATTGCCATATAAACCTCTGAAGGCAAAATTTAAACAATATTGAATGGATATTTTGTACCCAAAATCCTTAAACGGCATTTTTACTTCTACCCGTCTATATCTTTAACTTGGTGCCCTCTCTTTGCGTTCCATTTTATTATTATTTTTATTTTTAAAATGTGTTCAGTGTCTATTTTCAGTTGTGCCCTCCCTTTTAATAATTTTATTAATATCATAATTTTAAATTAAACTCAAATTTCAATTTGAGTTGCCCCCTTAAATTTGTTTAAACCTCAAGTTGCCCCCCCCCCCTTCCCCTAATTTTCAATTAACACCCCTTTCAAGCCCCTTTTAACTCTTTTTGAACTCCTCCCCCTACTCCTATATTAAACATTGAAACGCCCCTAAATACATCCACTCTATTTCCTGAAATTTACAAAGCGTTGTCAACTTGGAGGGAGGGGGGAATCAGGGTACAAGGGTACAAGGGTAGGGGCACAGGAAATTTGGAGGACAGCTTAAAGTTTAAACAAAAGAATATGTATATACGTATTTTATTCAATTAAAATGTCTTCTTTTCCCTCTTTTCCATTTTCTTCCTCTATATTTTCTTTCCCGGCCTTTCTCTCCTCTTTCCCTTTCCCTCTCCCTTCCCTTCCTTCTCTCTCTCTCTCTCTCTCTCTCGCTCTTTGCTGAGTGAGGGTGGGGGAGGAAGGGCATTTCGTCCCCCGATCCACACCATGTTGGCTGGAAAAATCGCAACTAATCTCCCCTACCTTTCTTCTTCCTCTTTTTGTCCTTGTTTCCCTTTCTCTTCTCTTCTCTTTCCATTTCAATTTCCCTTTCCTTCCTTTTCTCTGTCTCTGTTAAGTTTCCTGGGAGGTGGGCAAGGGCGTTTCGGCCCTCCCCCCGATCTACATTTTTTGGCGGGATTAATCGCAACTGATCTCCCCTACGTTTCACCTTTTTCTTTTCTTCCTCTGTTTTGTTCCCTTTAGCTCTTCTTTTTCCCTTACCCCCTTCTCTCTCTTTTTTTGTTGTTGGGGGGGGGGGGGCAACAGTCTGGGAGGCCCTCCCCCGATCTCCTTCTTTTCTTCTTCCTCTTCTTTCTTTCCCTTTCTCTCCTCTTTCCCTTTCCCTTCTTTTCCTTCTCTCTCTCTCTCTCTCTCTCTTGTTAACGGGGAGGGAGAGGCCCCCCCCCGCTAGGGACAAGACGTACTAAACGAAGTGAATTGACGGGCCAAGTCAGGCTATCTAAGAAACACCCCAATACACTTTTAGCTCCGTCCCGCGCCGCTGTTTTGCTACATGTATATTGGTATTCAAAATTGTACCTAAAAATTGATTTTCAGAGAGTAAAATGCTAGAATTTTCCCTACCATCGGAGGAAGAAATGAATTCTTGATATCAAGAAATGATTTTTTGATATCAAGAAATGAATTAATGATATCAAGAAATAATTTTCCGTTGTAAAGCAATGGTAATTCTTGATATCAAGAAATATGTTTAAATGATAAAACGGCTTGCCATACTACCGTGCTGTCCGTCATGAAAATGCATAAGATGGGGCCTTGTTCACGAGTATACAGTATAGTCGTGATACAGGCCCCCATGTCCGTGTTGTGGAACACGCAACGCCGTTGCGCGGCCTGTAGGAGATACTGGTCATACACGCCCCCCAACTGCGGGGCCTGTATCACGAGGGGGGGGGGGGGGCTCCATCATTTGTTTTTGACCCGCTGTTTGAAGATCCCCCCCGTTGTCACCATTTTAGACAGTCTTCCTTTTTCTTCTCTCTTTGCTCTATCCCCATTTTTAGACCCACTAGGGAGGGGGGGGGGGGGGGGTACGGTGATTAATTTGAAACACAGTATTTTTTGCCTTTTCGGTATAAATTATATACCCAATAGGATTTTTTTCTTCTCTCTCTCTCTCTATGACCTGAAATCGCTGCATTCTAAAGCCTTGATATTTAAAATAAATCCCCTGAAATAATTGTTTTTAACATGGGTTAAATATATTAAAGTAATATGGCGTCGGAGGTTTAAATCACGTTCGGAATTCCATATGCAGTTAAACCATGCGAGCACAAAGCGCGAGCCGAAATGTTTCGATATAATGACTTGATAATGTAGAGTGGGTAGGCAAAGGGCGTGGTTCCATGCGCGTAGCTAGGATTTTATTTTAGGGGGGCGATAATGAGCACCCTTTGCGTGCGAATCATTTAAAGAGCGCGCAAAGCAGGGAGGGGGGTATTTTCCCCGCGCGAAGCGCCGAAGCTCTAAAAGAAGACGATTCTTTGTACTTTTCTCGACTCTTAATCCTTGTCTGAATTCAGTCTCTCTCTCCCCCCCCCCCCCCTCCTGCGCGAAGCGCGGAAGCTTTGACGTATTATTAGACAAAGAAGACGATTCGTTGTACCGTTCTCGACTCTTAATCCTCGTCTGAATTCAGGTTCCCACCCCCCTCCTCCCGCGCGAAGCGCGGAAGCTTTTACGTTTCATTAAAGATTTTTATTACCGTTCTCGCCTCTGAATCCTCGGCTGAATTCAGGTTCCCCCCTCCCGCACAAAAGCTTTGACGTTTCATAAGATTATGAGAGAGAAGAAGACGATTCACTGTACCGTTCTCGATTCTTAATCCTTGTCTGAATTCAGTCCCCCCCCCCCTCCCCTCCTGCGCGAAGCTTTGACGTTTCATTAAATTATTAGAGAAAGAAGACGATACGTTGTGCCGTTCTCTATACTCTTAATCCTTGTCTGAATTTCAAAGATTTTCTTTGTCTGCTCCTTTTACTTTCTACGTCCTCTTCCGATTTGGGGGGACCGCCCCCCCCCCCCCCCCCTGGCTGGCTACGCGCCTGCGGTCAGATAAACACATTTTGATAACTTGTCCGGCTCCGGAAGCTCAGGGGTTTTAGGCGTTTAATTAAGGTCAGATGATCATTTTTTTTTAATACCTATTATTTTGTGACACTGGCAGGTCACTATTTGGCGTGGGGTCCAGGGGGCGGATCCCCCAAAAGCGGGGTTTTAGGCATTAAATTACCGTCAGATGAGCATCTAAGGGCCCGCTGTAGCGCCCTAGGTGGAATCCAGGGGGGCAGAGCCCCGGAAGCTTAAGGGTTTTAGTCATTTAATCACGGTCAGATAAGCATATTTTGATGACTCATTTTTTAACACTGGCAGTTAACTATTCGTTCTTTCTTGCGCTCATTCTATTTTTTTTCTCTTTAATATACTTTTTCAAATAAAGTGGGGGGGGGGGGGGGGGGGGGGAGGGAGCTCGAGGCTCCCGATCCCTGCCGTACCTCGGGCCCTGACATGTAGGAATCTCAAGAATCATATTTCGTGCCTGGCTGTAAATTTAGGAATTTGTCATTTTCCAACAAACACATATACAAACGTATAATTTACTAAAAAGTGAGGACAAATCTCGGAAATTATGTCATTTCAGCATTATTTGTAATCCACCGTTGTGGAATTATAAATAAACCACGTTTGAATTTGATTTCCCCAAAGTCCCCCCCCCCCCATTAGTACGCCAGTATCTCCTCTTTTCCTTTTTTCTTTCCCTTTCCTTCATTCTCTCTTATTTTTTTTTTTTGCGGGGGGGGGGGGGGCCAAGGCCCGCTCGGCCCCCCTGCGCCTGACTTTTGTTGGCAATAGTAACGTTAGACAGTCATAACCCACATCCAATGAATGAATCGCGGTTAATGGAATGATATTTTTTTCTGACCACTATAAAGAACAAATCATACGATATCATTCCGCCTACATCAGATCTGATTAAAAAAGGGCAATGAATTATTTTTTTTTAAATTACTTGATGAAGTCCGGGGAGATGAAGATGTGCCTGTGATGATCTTAGTCCAATGCAATGCAAGGCTATAAGCCCCCCTCAATCAATCTCCCAATATTTATAAACTGTCAGTTTTAATAATAATTTGAATACTAAGTCGATCTGTAGATTATAGAAACGCATAAAGCTTCTAGCCCAGAACATAAGTGTGCAAATATATTTGGGGAGGGCGGGATCAATGATAGCCTATCCGAGCCCGAACAAAATATTGGGAGGGGGGTGGGGGGGGGGGGGGGGGGCTCGATGATATCCGAGCCCCTCAAAAATATCAGGGGGCTCCGTGATGTTATCCGAGCCCCACAAAAATATCGGGGGCTCCGTGATATTATCCGAGCCCCTCCAACAATAATTGGGGGGGGGGGGCTGATGATATCTGAGTCCCTCCAAAATATGGGGGGGGGGGCTCAAAGATATCTTAGCCCCACCAAAATATGGGGAGGGGGTGCTCAATGATATCAGAGTCCCGCCAAGAAAATATTTGGGGGTCTCAATTATATCCGAGATATATATATTTTGGGGGGTCAATGTTATGCGAGATCCGATGTCTGAGCCCCCCCCCCCCCCTCCCCAAATAAATATTTATAAAATGTTTATATTTGAATGGTAAGTCTGTAGATTATAGGTATACATGAGTTTCATGCCTAGAATATAATGATAGGGGAGGTGGGGGTTAATGATACCGAGCCCCGCAATAAGTATTGGGTGCGGCTCAATGATATGTGAGCCCCACTTAAAATAGTGGGGGCTCAATGGTGTCTGCGCCCCTAAGGACTCAATGATATCTAAGCCCACCACAAAATTGGGGGCTCAATGATATCTATAAGCCCCGCCAAAAATATTGGGCGGGGTTCAATGATATCTGAGCCCCCCCCCCCCAAGATTTTTCATTGGGGGGCTGTGCCCCCGCAAGCCCCCCTCCCCGGTTCTTAAGCCTATGTCTACGATCACGACTGAATCACCATGGTATCACCGATCTCTAGCTAGCTCTAGCTCTAGCTCTAGCTCTAGAAAAAAAGATTTGTGTGTGTTTCTATGGCATGCAACGATGGGTATGATTGGTCAACATTAAACTAACGGTAGTGTGTTTTACTTACGCTACTGAATTACTTAGACAGTTGCGTTAATGAAAACTAAAGAGCTTACGTAGGTAAAATAATCCCTAGAATGAGTATACGTAAGCTTTTCATCATTTGACTAACGTAACTGTTTAGTAACGCAAGCACTACTCTGTAAAATCATTGGATACTGAGTGTACGTTAGTGTTTCCTTATTGGTTACGTTACTAGTTAAGTTTATGGCGGTGATGGCCTTCCATAGATATACACAGTGCAGCCCGAACGTGATCGTTAGTTCCGCAGTCATTATCCATGTACTGCATGTACTAGTACATGGAAGCACGTGCGCAAGCTATATCGATAAAGTGTGTGCGGACGTTGTACTAATACATACACTACATGCAGCGTTGTTGCATAGTAACTGCATGCGTATAGCCCACGTGTATTTATATTACATGTGCAGTTGATACACCGTGCATAAACACTGTATACATTGGCGTGTTTTCTTCAATGCTTGTGCGATGACTGCGATCGTGGAAGCTTGTTATTTACCGGACTTCCTCGGATTTATTTTGGATTACTACTACTATATTCTTCTTCTTTGATTTCTCCATTTTAGAAGGACAAAATGGGTAAGACTCGTGCTGTTCATAATCAGAAGTATAAGAAAGAATACGGGAAACAATTTCCAGTTGCAGAATCAGCACTTGGACTTCAACACGCATTTTGCATTGTGTGTTCGGCCGACTTCAGTATCAACCATGGGGGAATGAATGACATTCAGAAAAATTTACTCCTAATTTCTCTTGTCTCAGGTTGGCAGGTATGGGCTCACCATTCAAGAAGCCAGTGATTAAGTTCATCCTCATCATTCTCTGGTTCTTGCTCTATTTTTTTTGTAGACCAACTGTATGTTTTAAACAAGTTTATTTTTAAGCTTAGCACAGCTTTGATGTAATTTGTTTGTGTGTGGGAAAGCTGTCATTAGAGGTGATTTGGATTTAATACATATTCTTGTTTCTTCTGTTTGTTTTCAGATCTTCCCCTGCTCTGACAACGTGCGGTCAAGTTTGTAAGGCCAGCTATCTGGCTGATGCCTTAGTTCCGTGCAGTATACAAACAGCAAGGAATTGGCTGCACCGTCGCTCATTCTTGAAGTAAGTTGGGAGGGGGAAGGTTTTTTTTATGCCTCTAAAGTTGCCAGGGGGGTGTTTCATAAAGCTTTCGTAAAGTTACGCATGACTTTACGAACGACTTGTATATGAAGTGCCAGATAGGATGCCCAAAGTTTTTTCTGATATTTTCAATCAACTCAATTAAATTATGGCAAAAAAAATACTTTGCACTAAAAACGTTTGTTATCATAAAAATGTTAATCTACATCTGCACAGTTCAACTTTAGTTGATGTATTTAATAATGATTGAGCATCCCATTTGGCTTTTCATATACAAGTTGTTTGTAAAGTCATGCGTAACTTTATGAACAGCATTATGAAACACCCCCCAGGGGCGATACGTTCTCAGTATGTTCAACATCTCAGTTGTTTGTATGCCCTGGCTTCTCCACTCAGTGTTATTTAGGTTATGCATATGCATGTTCCCAGCAATTCTAACTTTTGAGCAAAAGTCAATACGGGTAGACCTTTTTCTTTTGGTATACAAGCCTTTTTTAGCACCCCCCCCCTTTTTTTTAGCAAAAGTTCCTTGTGTAAAGTCAGTACTGGTAGATCTTTTTCTTTTGATAGGAGCCGGAGATTTTACAAGCACTCATGGTATCCCTCCATTCATGGAGTGGGGTGGCGGGATGTATGCATGATTAGCTCAAAATTGTGATATCAGATGTTTTTGGCAGATTACTATCAAAATGGAGTTGACAAATTTGTTAATTGTTAATTGGGGCTTTTTTATATATATAATGTGCAATGGCGGAGCCGTGGAGGCATACACAGTCAGAGATCCATCTAGTTTAGTTTTTTACAATTGCATAATTTGTTTCTTTTCTAATTTACAATTTGGACAGCTACACAAACCATTAAGGAAGTTTGCTCTCTCAGGTCTGAGGTCCTGAAACGGGAGTCTCCATCCAGACTACCAATGATAGATTACCTCTTGTGACCGCCTTTTATCGCATCCATCCTTGCCTATTGTGACCGCCTTTCATCGCATATAACCTCGCCTCTGTTCCATCCTACATGGTACCGTAATCACCACATTCTCCACACTCTTGACCGTCTGCATTATTCACGTAAGCATCCCTTTGTTTACCCCCCCCCCTTCTCAATTTGGCCTTCCTTACTTCCTTCTTATGCCTTCCTCTCTTTCCCCATCCAAATGCCTTCCTATTCAAGGTCTTTATCACTGCTTTGATCAGGCCTCCCCTATTCTTATTTACATTTGTCTTTACCCTCTCCCTTGTCCCACGATATATTACCTATATATATATATATATTTTTTTTTTGTGTGTGTGTGTTTCCTCTCCATTCCCAGCCAAGTTTGATTGGCCGTTCAAAGCCTCTTTATTGCTCTATGTTTACACCCCCTTCCTTAGCTGTATGCATATGTTTGTATTATGTTTAGTATATAGTATTATGTTTTGTATGTTCCCTAGTCAGTTAGCCTCTGATGAAGTTTCTGCTAGATTAAAAAAATTAGGCCCTACATTAACTCTCATTAAATTAGAATGATCAGATAAAAATTTGACATGATTTTGTACCTCCTTTATGAAAGCACAATCCCGTAGATATACTTCATGTGTGTCTACTTAAGATATAGAAAAGAAGATATCATTTTGAAGGTTGGATAGGTTTTGTTGCATCTTCAATTGTATGTGATAAGGGGAGCTCAACACCAAAGCTATTTTGTAAAACACATATCAATTTTAAGATTGTTTATAGCCTTCTAATATGTTTTCTATAGAGTTTGATAGCAAGTTTTGAGAAAATTGCAATTTATAAACAAGTAGTCAACAATAACTTTCCACAATTTTGTGTTGGGATCATTCAATTCATACCAGTTGTACATACCTTGAAAACTTGTGTCTGAAACAAAAATTGTTCATTTCATAAAATATTCAAACTCATGCAAAATAATATGAATGTTAATGATTTAAATTTTATTTTATATTTATATTTTGTATTACAGATACTGTACATATCAACAGTTGATTGAAGGTTGGAAGTTCCCATCACACTTTGTCATCAAACCAGACAGCTTTCAACCAGAATCTTCCAGGTGTAAAAAAAAAAAGTAAAGTAATACATTAGTAATATGAAATGCATATATTTTGGGTTGTAAATCATTTCTTTATTTAAAAAAAAAAAAAAAAAATACATACAGTTCTGCACATGTACAAAATCACACACCCAAAATAATGTTTATAATTATATGGAAATTACATGTACACTGTAGGTTTAAATGTCACCCTTTATATTTTGCGATTAATTATAGGTTTTGTCGTCAGAATAGAAGATGATGTAAATCATAGCAGGGGAAAAAAAAAAGATTACCTTTTTTTTAAGTTGGAGAGGTTTTGTTGCATCCTCGATTCTATGGGTGACAAGGAGGGCTCAACACCAAAGTTATCTTGTAATACACATATCGATTTCAAGATTGCGTAAAGCCTTTCAATATGTTTTTATAGAGTTTGATAGCAAGTTTTGAGAAAATTGTAATTAATACACAAGTAGTCATTGGTCATTATACAAATGATGCACAGGTTTGAGTGCGTCGGTAGGGATTGTGTGTACAAGGTACCTTTGAATGGTTTTAGACCAAATTCAAAGGTAGCGCGTGTACACAATTGCACCGACCCACAAATTAAACCTGTGCATCATCTGTTTTATAAGATGGGACCCCCAAAATTGTCAAAAATACAAAATTTTGTTATTTTATAGATTTATTGGATGCATGGCAAAAGCATGCGTCTGGTAATTATAATTATTGGACGCATGATTTTTAAATTTGCATAATTTGTTTGTTGTTACTTAGTGCAATGGATTTAAACAAATGGAGAATGACTTAAGCCTAAACCTTAACAAAATAAAGTCAGGCCTAACTGACCTTTACATGAAACCCAAAAGAAAGTCATTAAATCAATAAAAACTTATTTTGCAAGCTTTTTTGAGTGTTAGAGAGGTGCAATCTAAATTAGAAGAGGTCTGGATCTTGTCCTTATCAAGTACAGATATTGAGGCTTTATGTGTGGTGCTTCCTGGCCCCTCTCGCTTCAGTTTCACCAACACAGCCTCGAGAAATTGAAATTTGTTACGGATATCTTAAGTACAGTGATCCAAAAAGTGGCGTTGTATGCCACAGCGAAGGTACTAAAGTCTAGGTTTACAACTCACCGTCGGTCTATGTACAGAAGCATAGAACTTAGTTTAGAACTATAACAGTTTGTCCAATTCTGGCGTAAAAATGTCTCCTAAATTGACGTTCTTGATTCATGCAAACTTTTCCAACTTTGAGAATCCATACTATAATTGAAATTTTCATGCTAGTCACATTTAAATCATCCAACAATTTAGATAATTCTTTTTCTTATAGAAGCTGGAAAATCAAATCGCCGCCGCGATTTCGCCATTTTGTTCGGGATATCGGTGTTATCGATTTCAATATTGCATATATCGTGTTGATATTGCGTGCATCCAGTAAAAATAATTACACGGTAATTGACCAATCAGATTGCAGGGATTCTTTTAACCATCTGATAGTACATTATGTGAATGAATCATAATTGAATGGCCTTTTTTATATTCAATATCAAAACAAAATATTAACTGATATATATCCAAACAATAATGATGGTTTAAAAAGCATTCCATCTACTTGTTTATGTCTCATGCATATCTTTTTCTTTTCTTTTCTTTTCTCTGTCTGCAGGTCCTGGATTTTCAGTACGGTATATGTTTTGTGTTCTTTGTATAAAAGACTTCTATACACTCCTTCCATTTTCAGACGTCTTGTTGGACTGAAATATTTTTCACTTCCACTCATTTCACCTCCCCTCTAAGAAGACATTTCCCATAAGCAAAAAAATCATTACATGTTCATTTTTCATAAGAATTTATCACAGCTGTGAGCTCATTTCACCCATTTCACCTCATTTTTTCATGAACGATTCATCCCAATAACGCTTGCAATAAGATCTGAACGAATTGGAAAAAATTTGGAACGAATTGGAAAAGACTTGGAACGAATATTAAATAACTGATTACAATTCCTTAAAAAGTGTAAACGTGTGAATTTCTTTAATTCTTGGTGTAAAAGTGAATGATATTTTGGTATACGAGTTGTTAAAGCTTAATGTAAATAAATTAATGATAAAGAGTGAATTTTCTGATATTAAAAAAACAACTTTGGGCTGTGGTGAGTTGCTTTGAATTATAAACTGGTGGAATTTTCAAAGATTGGTGAGAAGGTTGTGTGTGTATATTATATAAAACGTTAAAGACAATACAAATATTGCACACAAAAAACGGGAGATTGCATAAGAGACTATAGGAAAAGCGAGACTGACTGTCAAGAAACAGATAATTGAGCATAGTGGTATATTCGAGATTGTAAGAGAGACTAAATAAAGGAGTGAGTCTGATTCATTGAATAACGGCAAGATAGTCTTTGTGTAACTTACAGGAACGCAAATAATTTAGCAGAGTTGTTTGATAGAAGAGGCACAGTGTGATTGATTGTTGAGGAAAGAAATTTCAAGAACGTGAAACCAAAAGTGACGTAAAATTTGTTTATAATCGAGTAAACAAGGGGTTTTGTGAGAACGTGAAGATAATAAATAAGCAAAGTGTGCTAAGTACATATAAAAAAGAGTGACGGTGAGATAAACCTGATTACTAAAGTTCCGAGTATATGCACGAATGTGTGTAAGCCTATGTTATAATCATTAAAACAAAAAGAAAACGCATTATATATATTGAAGAACTATATATCATATAGATATAAGCCAAGAGATTGCATTTTTCCCGTCTAAATTATATACGTGAAGTTCTGAGCCAAATCGTATCAATTTGTACGGCTAATCATTAAAACCATGTTGGAAACGGACACATCACTTGGACCGAATAGTAACACGTATATCATGAAAGGCAATGGGGATTGTTGCGTCTGTGGCCTAGATATTCAAGAGAATGAGAGCAAAACAACCTGTGAAACATGCTTGAACCATTACCATGTGCCATGTATGGGATTACCTTCTGCAGAAGAGTTGACCAATGCTCAAGTAGTATGGATATGTTGCTATTGTGGTAACAACAATTTGTCTAAGCGCTTATACGACCAATTTGGTATCCCTATTGACGTAAACATGTACGAACATCTAACGAAAGACAATAATGATAATGACCACGCAGCACAGCTTAGTCCCATAACTCGTGCACAAGACAAGAGAAACAAATCTTCATCAAGCGGGAAAAAGCATATTCCTCGGGGCAAGAAAAGACTACTTTCGCCAAACCAATCAACCACAAAGAAAAGGAAATCTGATGAATGTCAGAATAGTAACAGAATCGAAGATAATGATTGCCAATCGTGTACAAGTGACATTAAAACGACATTCACAAGAACTACATTTAGGAAGAGAACCAATTATGATCGAACTGATGTAACTGCTGATGATAATGCCGAAATTTGGAGAACGGTAAAGACAAGGAGAACTAAGCCGCTTAATGAAAGAGGTGTGTCCCGTAAAGCAACGAATGCGAAAAATGACCCATATTCTAGCATGGACAAAGGCAAAGGTCGAGAGAAAGGTGTCACGTACATTGGGAAAGCAATGGCATACGTGTACACAAGATCAACAAGAAGAAAACAAAAATCACATTTGAAGCAATCTCAAAATGGAAATAATAAAGACCTTGCCAACGACTCAACAGAAAAGAACATCACCACCAATGAGAACGGCCTTGCCAACGATAAAACAGGAAAACACTCCACCAAAGAAAACGAAGATAACAATAGTAATAGAGTTTTTGTAAAGAGTTTGAGCACTCCTGTAAAAGAGAATGAACAAGAAAGTCAAATATCTTCCGACCATAGTTATCAAATTGGTGCGATGGCTACACTTTTTTCTAAGAACAACGACATGAGCAAATGGACCTCTTCAAATCTTGATACTATCGTGACATGTGCTAAAGACGCTGATATACCGGATGATCCACGTGAATCGGCCAACAATTCTAGTGGAAAGATAATTCATGCCTTTGACAAATGTTTTGAGTTAGAAATTTGTGAATCCCACACCGGTCCTCTTATACAAGAACACACTGAAACAAATGTACCCTCTGGTAAAGTTCCGTTGATCAATGCCTTACAAGATGCACTAGATACACAACAAAAGTCAGATGGATGCCTAGTCGAATTTAACGAACATACTTTTGTTATAATGCCTCATACCACTGGATATTATATCTTTGACACACATGCACAAACAGAAATAGGTGGACGACACATGTTGATGCACACGAACACATGGACAGGTGCTTACGCATTTTGTTTACAATTGGCACATATAACGAATCTTCCAAATAGTGTAGCATACAGACTCATCCAAGTGAAAGTACATGACCCTCAACAGGACAATATATCGCAATGTTCGAAGGACACAAACAAAGATGACGACAGTGAAACTGTACAAAAGAACACACTTGCATCTACAAGTAATCTAATTGAAGAAGGCAAAACCAACAACGCACCACAATGTCCCAAACAATTATCCACAGTGACATCAAATACAAATGAAAACCGCCCCATCGGTGATTCTCCAAAGATTAAAACCCCCACAGAAAGCATCGATGAAGAACAGGTATTTGCAGATGATAAGTCAAACCACCCGCAACAGAAAGAGGGAAAAGAAAAGAGTGAAATCAATACTTTCAAAGAACAATCCGAAGACAAAGCATTTGAAAGCACTTCCAACAAATCGAATGGGAGACAGAAATGGAATATCCTTGAGAATGAGACAGAATTTACATCAGACAGCAAAAAAATCACACATACGTCACATACAAGCATTTCTGGAACTCGCAAGAATAAAGCAGAATCCTCTCAGGATTCATCGCTCGATTTAAAGTTGGATGAACCAAACGTGACGGAAATGAGCACTACGAAAATAGAAAAGGATGTAACAAGTATGACTACAAGCATATTTGATGAAGACCCTGATGACTTGATAATACTAGGAGAAATACAAAAGTCTGTCTTGCACTTTTCACCTGTGAATGAAATGAAGAAGAAAGAATATTGCACAAAGTTAAACATTCAACAGATCACACCCACTTCTGATATTGAAGGTCAAACATGTCAACCTATTGAACATCCATGTACAATCAAACATGTAACGGGTGATGGAAATTGCTTCTTTCGTGCCATATCATTTTGTGTATCAGGAAACGAGAACAACCACTTACTTGTGAGAAAAGCTATTGTTGTTCATCTTTTGAAAAACAAGAACAGATTTGAGACACGTTTGAGAGATGGTTTTGCTAACGTTTCAGATTACGTGACAAAGAGCAAAGTATTTCAAAGGGGTACCTGGGCTACCGAAATGGAGATTATGGTTTTGGCAAATTTGATTGAAACTGATATATACATATATGACGAGCAGAACACTAAATGGAGTATATTTTCGGGCAAGGATGTACAACTTGGAATGGTTACCTCTGACAAAGGAATTTACTTGAGAAATACACAACGTATACATTACGATGTTGTTTTGTCAGTACAATCATTTCACTGCGATAATCCCAACGAAAAGCACAATGGAACTGAAAAGGAGAACACACTTGCATCTGATGCTCCACAATATCAAGAGAAATACACTACAAGCACACCACTATGTCCTAAAGAATTATCCAAAATGGCATCAAAAAATGATAGTGATAATATAAACATTCCCATCAATGGTTTGCAAACAGTTGAGGCTCCCCAAAAAAGCATCCATGTAGTTTCAGTGACCAATGAAAGTGAAAAGAAAATTGGGTCGTCTGTTGCTCCAAAAGTATCTATGTTAATTAGACAAAAGACATCGAATGTTTGTGAGACTTCTGAAAGAAAAGGCATGAAACAAACGAGTAAAACAAACAAGGTGGACAAAGCCTATAAGCAAAAGTGTCATGAAAGTCGTACAACAAATGACCCATCCCAGTTTCAGAAAAAAATACGCACAGAATACCACTTCAATCCTATATCCTATGAGAATGCCAGTCCTACGGATAAAACCCAGTCAAACGAACATAACAAAATGGGTACGAAGGTAAATTTCCAAAAGACGATTATTGCTCAGGGAACGTTCAATCAGGGCCATCCAAGATTTGGCAATTCAAGCGGGAAACAATGTGTTTGTAATTCTTTAATTGCAGTGTTAAACAGCAAGTCTAAGAAAGCCAACCAATGGAAGAGTTGTGATCTAGATCGAATCTTGACAATAGGTGATAATTTGTATACCAATATAAGTAAAAGCACTTCAGTCACAACGGATTACTTAGCCATGAATCAATTACCTACGGAATTGGATGGATATGATGACTGGAATGACTATTTTACGATTGTATACCACGAAACAATTCTAGGACATCTATTGGAAGTTGAATCGCATAATAAAGAACTTGGTTTTGTGACATTAGAACAGGCATTCGAACAACAACTGTGTAAGACTCGTGATGCCCATTTTGTGACTTTCGCCAACAACACATTTGTAGTTATAACAGGACATGAGGGGTATTTTATATTTGATTCGCATTCTAGAAGCAATCGAGGCTTTTTAAGTGAAAATGGGTACAGCATCTTACTTCATACACCAAGCTGGCAAGGGGTTTACAAACATTGTATGACATTAGCAAAGACATTGAGTTGTCATATGAACCATTATTTTGAAGTAACTGGTATATCAGTACAAGCAATATCCGGTAAGAATGAGACATTAACCGGATTTCCTATATTACAAGGCATCCCTACTTGTCAGAATATGTCCTCAACTACGCAATACAGCACAACGTCTCAATGCCCAACACATTCTGATGAAAAGAAACGGCAATATGAAGCACCAAGTCCAAATCCAAAAAAGGAACACATTATTGAGCTTACTCATGAAACGACTGATGATTTGCACAAAACGAGTAAAACTAAACTTCCCGATGCGCATAACTACAATGGCCAACTATTGTCATTAAAGAATGTAAGGGTTGAATTGAGAAAATTACAAGAAACGGAATTTGGAGACCATTGTTTTGCCAATAAAACGGAAGCGACTGTGACAATAGACAGCTCTGTAGATGAAAACTTAAAACACTCTAAAGTAGAAGATGGAAAAACCAAAAAAAGGATCACTAGTTTGGAAAAAGATGCAAAAGCCAAATCAATTGAAAGCGTTTCCAAGAAATCGAATGGAAAACGAAAATGGAGTAAACTTAAAAATGGAGCTCAACTTAGTTCTGACCGCAAAAAACTCAGACGAACGTCACAAAGAAACAATTCTAGAAAGCATGATTACCAAGCAGAATCCAATCGGGATATGACTGATTCAAAATTGAATGAACCGAAGGTCACCACAAGAGCCAGTGCTAGAAAAGAAAAAGAGATTAACATGAATCCTGAAGGAACAAAAAAGAAACGAAAAAAAAAAAAAGAGTTATGGTCAAAGGAACAAACAGAGCAGAGAGATCATGAGGGGAAAACGAGCTACAGCAAACAAAGAAACTAGTATCACGAAGGAAGAAATACGTTTACAAAGTACAATAGCTCGCAAAGCAAGGAAATCAAATGCAATGAAGGTTAGATATGCGAATGATAAAGCTTACAAAACACAACAAATTCTGAGCGCAAAGATTGCACAAAACCAAAAGTATCACGACAGACATTTCTTTGAAATAAACAAAGACAACAATGGAAATAAAATTCATATAAGTGGTGAAACTTTTAGGAACAGACATCTTAATGCAATGAAAGAAAAATATCACTCTGACTTAGAGTATAGAACCAGAAAAATCAAAATCGTAAAAGAAAAATATTTGTTAAATGAAAGGTTCAAGGAAAAAGTTAAGTCAACATCAAGAATTCGGTACAAGAATCCACAATTTAAAGGTGAACATAAAGCAAACATGAAAAATAGTATGAAAAAAAAAATGCCAATCCTCATTTCAGACAGCAGCAGCACAATGAAACCATTAGAAAAAGATATACAAATCCTCATTTCAGACAACAGCACAAAGCAACAATGGGAAATGTCATGCGAAAGAGATATGCCAATCCTCATTTCAGACAACAGCACAATGCAACTATTAGAAAAAAAATATGCAAATCCTCATTTCAGACAACAGCACAAGGCAACAATGGGAAATGTCATGAGAAAAAGATATGCCAATCCTCATTTCAGACAACAGCACAATGCAACTATTAAAAAAAAATATGCAAATCCTCATTTCAGACAACAGCACAAGGCAACAATGGGAAATGTCATGCGAAGGAGATATGCCAATCCCCATTTCAGACAACAGCACAATGCATTAATGAAGAGTGTTTCGAAAAACAACTATAGCAATACAGAATTCAAACAAAAAAGGTCAATGTCTTTAAAAATGAAATACCGAAGAATCGCTAAATTCAGGCAAAATGTACTCAAACGTAACTTGAAAAGAGCTGAACTTAATAAACTGAAAATGACCGATTTACATAATGTAATAAAGCACTTTCGACAAATTACTTGTGGTGGACCAGAATATGTGTGCTCTGTGTGTTTCAAACTTCTTTTCAAAAGCCAGGTAATGAAATGTATTAAAAGCAAATATGTGGACACTTCATGTATCAGTGAAAAATATCTGCATGTCTGTAATTCACAATGCAATTTAATATGTGACATAGCAAAATCTGATAGATCATTTTTATGGATTTGTTTCACCTGTCACAACAAATTACGAGCTGGAAAACTACCTGCAGAAGCAAATATAAACAATCTACAACTACATGATATTCCGGAAGAAATTGCACAGTTAAACAATTTAGAACAGCATTTAATTGGATTGCATATCCCTTTCATGAAATTAATGGCCTTGCCCAAAGGTGCTCAAAACGGAGTTCATGGTCCAGTTGTGTGTGTACCTTCAAACACAAATGAAACAGTGGAAATGTTGCCTAGACCAGAGACCGAAGACCAAACGATTCGTGTTAAATTAAAAAGGAAATTGTCATACAAAAGCTATTACAAATACAAGTATGTGAATAAATCTAAAGTGTTGAATGCACTACAGTACTTGAAAGAAAACAATAAGTGGTATTTTGATGTCGCCATTGATAACGAGTGGGAAAATTCCTTTTCACAGAATAATGACATACACGAAGACGATGTTGAAATAGAAGACTCAGCAATTGATGAACATATGTTGCCAAAAGACCCAAACCCTGAAGAAAACAATCCTATCGACAGTTTACATGATCAACCATTGCACAAAAACGATGTTGAAGATGATTCGGAAGAGCGGTTATGTGGGATTCAGTTAGATACATGTTTACAACCAGCAAATATTGGGCAGGACATTTTAGATCAATGTTTTGATGAAATACTTTGTTGTGCTCCTTGTGAAGGAAACAGTCCTGTATCAATACTGAAAGATGAAAGCAATGAAGCAAAATGCTTTCCGTCATTATTTCCAAAGGGTCAGCCAACATTCCATGATGTTAGAAGTGAAAACATAACCTTGGGTCGTTATTTGCAAAATAGATTGATGCATGTGGATAACAGATTTGCTCAAAACACTGATTATATTTTTTATGCCCAGTATATCTATGAAATGCAGCAAGTTTTGTCACAGGTTTCTATTGCATTAAGACAAAGTTCAAACAGGAAGGATGATTTCTCTTGTATCACTGCATCCGATTTCAAAAATGTGGATAAAGTTTGTGAAATACTAAAAGCGGACAAGGGGTACAGATTCTTGAAACAAATTCGTGGCACACCACCATACTGGCAAAATGCACAGAAAAATGTTCTGGCAATGGTGAGACAACTTGGTAAACCAACCTGGTTCGGATCATTTTCTTCAGCTGATTTGAGATGGCCTGAAATAATGAATACACTACTCAGACAAACGGGCGATGCAAGAAAGATAGACGATTTAGATTGGGCAGACAAATGCAATCTTCTAAAATCAAATCCAGTTACTGTTGCTAGAATGTTTGATAAACGATTTCACACTTTTTTGAAAAAAGTTATATTATCACCATCTAAACCCATTGGTAACGTCATAGATTACTTTTATCGTATTGAATTTCAACAAAGGGGATCACCTCATGTTCATATGTTGATATGGATTGAAAATGCACCGATATTAGGAGTTGATAAAGATGAAAATGTTGTACAGTTCATTGATAAGTACATTTCATGCGAGAAGCCTACAGAAAAGGAAGATCCAGAACTACATGAAATTGTTTCACACGTCCAGAGCCACAGTAAGAAACATTCTAAATCATGCAAAAAAAAGGGAACGACGTGTAGATTTAATTTTCCTAGACCAATATCCCAAAAAACGTTTATCACGAAACCAGTCGATGTTGGTGAAGGTAAAGATATGAAAACCGATCAAAAGAATGCCAAAGAATTGTTGGAATCTGTAAAAAATGAATTAGCAAACCATACCAACTATGAAAGTACAACTGACCTTTTTGGAAAACTTGGTATTACCCAAGAACAATTTGAGAAGGCATATGCTGAATTAGCATCCCAAGAAAGTATAATCCTCAAAAGAAAACCACAAGATGTCTGGATAAATCAATTTAATCCACACTTACTTAGATGCTGGAATGCTAACATGGATTTGCAATATGTTTCAAATGTATTTGCCTGTGTTTCTTATGTTGTATCTTACTTGTCAAAAGCTGAAAGAGAGGTGGGAATGTTATTGAGCCATACACTATCGGAAATAAAAGAAGGAAATAATGATGCAAAGCAAAGCATGAAAAAACTTGGTCAAGCGTATATGCATAACCGTGAAGTATCAGCACAGGAAAGTGTTTATCGTGTTTGCTCTCTGAGACTAAAAGAATGTTCAAGGAAAGTTGAATATATACCTGTTGGACCTGACCCTATCCGAATTTCTTTACCTCTTAAAGTAATACAAAACCGAACAGATGATAACGAGGAGAATATTTGGATGACAAGCAAGGTAGACAGATATAAAGCTCGACCAAATGGTTCCAAATTTGACAATATGTGCCTTGCTTCCTTTTGTTCTGAATACAGAATTGTAACAACTTCTCAAATGGACGCTTCACGTTGTAAAAGAAACAAAAATGTATTTGAATTAAAACAAAATCTAGGATACATTCAGAAAAGAACACGTTCAGATGATGCAGTTATACGATATGCCCGGTTCAATCCTAAAATATCGCCTGAAAATTATAATTTAAGCCTATTACAACTGTTTCTGCCGTATCGCACACAAGAGCAATTGAAACCTCCAGGATTCGAGACCTATGAACATTTTATTCAGAGAGGTTATGTTAACATATCTGGGGAAAAACTGGAAAAAGTGAGCTCGATTGTGATAAAAAAAACCGTGACAAATTTGAAAAGAATGCCGATGCCATTGACGAAGCAAAAGAGTTTTTATGCAAATTTGGACCACAAGAAAATGCTTGGGCTCTTTTATGTCCTGAAACTGAAGCGGAAAGACTTGAATATCACAAAGAAGATGTAGATATTGAAGATTTTGAGGCTGATCGTGATATTCCTGATTTAAAATCTACCAAAACAAAAGATGACCAAAGTGTTGAACTTCGATCTTCAAAAATTTCTAGACATGAAGGTCATTCTTTGATCAGAACCTTAAATGAAAAGCAAAAAATAGTTTTCTACAACATAAGACAATGGTGTCTTAACAAAGTAAATGGAGGAAAGAGTGAACCATTTCATATTTTTGTTACTGGTGGTGCTGGGACTGGAAAGAGTCATTTAGTAAAATGCATCTATTATGAAGGAACACGAATTCTAGGCCGAATGTTGCATAACCCAGATGATATACCGATACTTAAGATTGCTCCAACTGCTGTAGCTGCATTCAATATTAACGGTTCTACCATACACAGTGCACTCTCTATTCCGCTTCAAATACAATTACCTTACCAGCCGTTAAGTGAAGACAAAATAAGTGCCCTTCGAAATAAACTGGCGCACATACAAGTTATAATCATAGACGAAATATCAATGGTACATCAAAAGTTAATGTGTTATATCCATGGTCGCCTAAGACAAATCAAACAATCACGAAACCAAATGCCTTTTGGTGGTATCTCTGTTATAGCTGTTGGCGACTTTTATCAACTTCCTCCTGTTTTTGGTACGCCCTTATATAAAGACACTCTTGAAGGTGCAATATGGATAGATCATTTCAAAAAGGTGGAGCTCGACGATATAATGAGGCAGAAAGATGATTCAAAATTTGCACTCCTTCTAAATAAATTACGTGTAAAATCCAAAGAGGATAAACTATGTGATGAAGATATAGAAACACTTCAATCCCGTGAAACAGGCGAAGATTGTGAAAATGTTCTCCACATCTATTCCACTAACAAACATGTACAAGACTGGAACAAACAGGTATTACATAAGAAATGCACAGGTATCGTTTGTATTCTGGCTGAAGACACCCAAAATACGTCAAAGGATAGGACTAAAGTACGTGACAAGCCATTAGCAAATTTGAAAAGTTCATTAGCACCTTACTTATGGATTGCAGTTAAAGCAAGGGTTATGTTGACGAAGAACATTGACGTTGAAAAAGGCTTAACCAACGGATGTTTTGGTAATGTGGACGAAATAGTGATGGACAGCACGAACTCTAAACCAGTGTGTATCAAAGTGGAATTTGACAAATCTGATATTGGTATTTACGCTATTGAAAAGCATCAAGAATCGGTTAAAAAATATGTTAGGCAACAATTCCCACTGAAACTTGCATACGCATGCACAATTCACAAAGTACAAGGTATGTCATTAGACGAAGCTGTTGTCTCGTTGAAAAACATGTTTGAATATGGCCAAGCTTATGTCGGTCTTAGTCGTGTTACATCATTATCTGGACTTGTTGTTCAAGACTTTCATGAAGATCGTATATACTGTAACCCTGAAATAAAAGAAAGCCTTGAAAATATGCATTCATTCATACAACCACCTACAACTACTGATGTTAGTGATCACAACATTTCCATAATTCTTCACAATGTACAAGGATTAAAACAACATTATAGGGATTTGAAATGCAATACTGACTTCTCCAATGCAGATTTGATATGTCTGACAGAGACATGGCTTAATAACGAAGATGACATAATTGATACACTTTTAGATGATTTTAAATTCTACCATCAGCCGAGATATCTTTCATATTGCGCTACCAATCAACTTAGAGAGCAGTCACACGGGGGTGTTGCAATATACACTAAAATCAAATTTTCAAGTAGATTGAACATAGCTGTCGACAACCTAGAATCTATTGCTATTATCATAACCAATCCCGTCTCTTTCGTTATTTCAGTTATATATCGACCTCCATCCTACAACATAAAACAGTTTTGTGAATGCTTACTCAATTATCTCAATGAATTGCACAAAATAAGTACCAGATGCATAGTGATGGGTGATTTTAACGAAGATTTAATAAACACAATTCGCAGGTAAACAGAATAATGTGTGATAATGGTTACAAACAATATGTTTCAAAACCCACGACAGAGAACGGTACATTGATCGATCATGTTTACAGCAAAGGACTAGATATATTAGACGCAGACGTGATTCCTATTTATTACAGTTACCACGAAGCTATTAGGATTACACTGTAAATGTAATGTGCAGATATCAGACCTTGATCATTTTTTCGTTTACTCAGTTAAGTGATAATATAAAAGAACAGCCAATGGAAAACAAAAATGGCAGAAGCCCCACAAAATGTTTTTTCCCTTAGTTACACATTACAAATCATTAATACAACAAAATTAATATATAACACAGTAAATGATTGCTTAGTTCCTGCCATTCAAAATGTACCCACCCAAGTTTAATTTGCGGGAAACAAATTAACAAATTGGTGTATTGTGTGTTTTTCACCATCTTGATATTGTTTTATTGTACATGCAATCGCAATTCTGTCAATTAAGCCTACCACTACTTTTTTCTTTACAAAAATCTGTAATTCATCGCGGATATATCATGGATGATATAAATATTTTGAAATAGGATTTTTTTTTTTGTAATAAAAAAAAAAATCCGTACAGCCAGGACCAGACATGCATTGTGTGTCTGGTTCAGAAACGGATTATTTTTTCTTCATTAGATGGTGACAGCTTTAAATAGGTATTATGCCCGATAATAATTGCCTAAATAAAAAACATGGGTATTTAATTTGTTTAGTTTAATTATTGCACCCTGGCTGCTGATGAAGAGTGCAATAATTATCACACGTACATATCTCATGGCATAATAATAACAATAATAATAATAATAATCTTTTAAAGTCCACTCCAAATTTTATTAAGTTAAACCGAAAATGGAAATTCTTTTTGCCCAATTGGTCGTGAGCCCGGCAGCGTATTTTTTATTTACACGGCAGGGAGGGGAAAAGCTTGATTAATTCCAATGAAACCGCTCGCGGTGAGTCTAGTCTGGAGTGTGTGTGCATGCAGTGATGATGTACTGAATACATAGAGATAGCTCTATGACTGAATATGACTTGTGTTGTCGATGTACTTGTTGGTACGTGACCGAGGGCATGTACATCTTCACGCCCTCTGTGCCATGTCGCATATAATATCATTCTACCGTCTCTGAGCTCTGTTTGTTGCATAAGAGATCTATCTATTTTGTTTTCTTGTTTTCCTTGTGATGTCTTTCTCCATTTCCTTCTCTAGATCTACATCATGTTAAGTACACTGCACTGCTAGGTACTCGTACTCCGATTCGGTCTAGTCTAGACTCTTCGCGAGCGGTTTCATTGGAATTAATCGAGAAATTCCCCTCGCTGCCGTGTAAATAAAAAATACGCAGCCCGGCAGCCACTGAGCAGCGCCAGATCGACGTTGCTCTATCCCTTATTGTTGAACGCCAAACAAAGTAGCAGCAACTCTTGTCTTTTAACGTCTTTTGGTATGACGCGGCCGGGGTTCGAATCCACGGCCTCCCGGTTGTGAGGCGGACGCTCTACCGACTGACTGGCTGAGCCAACACACATGCATCACAATATGTCTGAAAACATTTATGGGGAGAAAATTTAAGATACAAAAATGTTGTGTACAAACAAATGGAGAGCTGCTTATCAGTGACATCACTCACAGTTGCCAATTTGTTTTACACTCTAAACTTTCACAAGATATAACTCTTTTATTATGTGTAGGCCTACGACTTTTTTCAAATTTTCACTTATATCTGCATTTCTAATTTTTCTGCTTTCATACAAAGCAACAAAATATGAGAGTGATTTTATATCTCCGACTCAGACTCTGACTATCCAAATATGGAAAACATTGAGGGTCCCGGTGCATCACAAAGATCTATTATGGATTTTGTAAAGACATGTTAATTGTGATGTCTGAGCTTGTAGAGAATTGTCTTAGCTACAACATATCGAAATTTGGAAGAAAATTGATCAATATTTACAGAGATACAATCAATTTTACATAAATATGCTGACGTCATAATATGCAAATTCGTATTTTGAGTTCCAAGGCCATTGTGATGATGTCACGATACACTTAATGGCCAAATGAGACATGGAATCATATTTCCGACTCATACTCTATCTTAATATGAAAAAAAATTGAGTATCCCGGTGCATTCCAAAGAGCTATAACGGATTTTGTATAGGCATGTTTTTGCCCATATATGCTATGTATTAAAAGACCTAGCGCGCACTGACATTTATCTTGAATTTACGCTAATCTTGTTAATAATGGTCATAAAGAGATAAAAATGGAATCAAATTCCTTGAAAAAATATGAGAAATATCATGAAAGAAAAACAAATGGCGATTCTATGTGTTTTAATGGTGTTACGCGCGAAAACGCGCGCGCATGCTCGTACGCGCGATTTTTTATAAAATGCTTTAAATGACCTGAAACGTATGCAAAATAAATTTGAGACGATTTTGAGCATTTATTTTTTTTTGCGCGCGCACTGACGCGCGGACGTACGCGCACGCGCGCGTTTTTTGACCTGAAATTGACTGGACTGATATTGACCTTGATCATAATAAATATGAATGAGAAATACCTTTTGGTTATGAAGATATGATCATGAGTTTTTTTTCAGAAAATTTCACAAAATGGCGCCTAGATGACGTCATCAGTCAAGGTCAAGGTTGAAAACCTTACTGTGTTTTGTCCATATGCCTATACATATGTGTGCCAAATTTCAAAGCATTTGATTGAATAATTTCAAAGATATATTGCTAACAAAAAGTGGGTCGAAATAAGAAAAATAAACTAGATTTGTAATACTTGTTTGGAACAAGTATAGGTGGGCTGATCCAACAAAAAATTGAGACAAAATAAAGGGTACATTTGAGATAGTTTTTTGTCTCATCTACAACATACTCGAAGTTCAGCGTAAACGAAGCTAAAACGACGTAGATATTGCTCGCGAAAGACGGGAATGTAGAATCGAGTTTTGAGAAAAAGTCATGTCCCTTAGAGAATACACGCAAAAAGTAAAAAAATTGACATGCCTCCTTTGATGCCATGATGCCTTTGTCAAAATGAAAAATAATAGTATCTTCATTTGTAGAAAATTGTCTCAGCTAGAACATATCAAAATTTGGAAGAAAATCGATCAATATTTACAGAGATACAATCAATTTTCCATAAATATGCTGACGTCATAATATGCAAATTGGAATTTTGTGTTCGGAGGCCATTATGATGTGGTCATGAGTTAATTGAGGGTCAAATGAGACATGAAACAATATCTCCGAATCATACTCTATAAAAATATGAAAAAAAATTGGGGTCACCTTGCATCCTAAAGAGCTACAATGGATTTTGTATAGGCATGTTTTTGCCCATATATGCTATGTATTACAAGAGCTCGCGCGCACGGAAATTTTTGTTAAACGGTCGATCAATCCGTTTTTTAATAGTCATAAAGAGACAAACGTGGTATCAATTTGTTTGTAAAGATATGTGGAATATTATGAAAGAAAAAAAAGGCAATTCTATGTTGTGCAATAGTTTTACGCGCGAAAACGCGCGCGCATGCGCGTGTGCGCGATTTTTTATAAAATGCTTAGAATGGCCTAAAACGTATGCAAAATGATTTTGAGACGATTTTGAGCATTTTAAAATTTTGCGCGCGCATTGACGCGCGGACGTACGCGCACGCGCGCGTTATTTGACCTGAAATTGACCGGACGGATATTGTCCTTAATCATGGTAATTATGAATGAGAAATACCTTTTGGTTATGAAGATATGATCATGAGTTGATTTTCGTAAAATTTTACAAAATGGCGCCTAGATGACGTCATCAGTGAAGGTCAATGTTGAAAACGTTATTGTGCTTTGTACATATGCCTATACATATGTGTGCCAAATTTCAAGGCATTTGATTGAGCCATTTCCAAGTTATCTTGCCAACAAAAAAGTGGTTAGAAATAAGAAAAATAAATAATAAATAAATAAATAAATAAAGGCAATTCTAACGAAATTATAAGGTGGTCTGTACGTTATACAGCCCACCTGATAATAAACTAGACATATAATACTTGTTTGGAACAAGTATAGGTGGGCTGGTCAACTAAAATTTGAGACAAAATAGAGCAAAAATAAGCGACATACTGCTTACAAATTCTTAAAAAACAATATCATGTAGATTCATAACGTGAACTAAATTCACCTTCTATAGGCATAACACGCAAATTATGAAGTTTTTGACATGAGGCCTTTAATCAAAATTTTCACTATGATGACGTCATCAAAATGAAAAATAGTTATTACTGCGCTTGTAGAGAATTGTCTTAGCCACAACATATCGAAATTTTGAGGAAAATTGATCAATATTTACAGATATACAATCAATTTTACATAAATATGCTGACGTCATAATATGCAAATTCGTATTTTGAGTTCCAAGGCCATTGTGATGATGTCACGATACACTTAATGGCCAAATGAGACATAGAATCATATTTTCGACTCATACTCTATCTAAATATGAAAAAAAATTGAAGGTCACAGTTCATTCCAAAGAGCTATAATGGATTTTGTATAGGCATGTTTTTGACCATATATGCTATGTAATAAAAGAGCTCGCGCGCACGGACATTTATCTTGAATTGACGCTCATCTTGTTATTAATGGTCATAAAGAGATAAACATGGTATAAAATTCCTTGAAAACATATGAGAAATATCATGAAAGAAAAAAAAATGGCGATTCTATGTTGTGTAATGGTGTTACGCGCGAAAACGCGCGCGCATGCTCGTACGCGCGATTTTTTATAAAATGCTTAAAATGACCTGAAACGTATGCAAAAAAAATTTGATACGATTTTGAGCATTAAAATTTTTTGCACGCGCACTGACGCGCGGACGTACGCGCACGCGCGCGTTTTTTGACCTATAATTAACCGGACTGATATTGACCTTGATCATGATAAATATGAATGAGAAATATCTTTTGGTTATGAAGATATGATCATGAGATGATTTTCAGAAAATTTCACAAAATGGCGCCTAGATGACGTCATCAGTCAAGGTCAAGGTTGAAAACCTTACCGTGTCTTGTCCATATGCCTATACATGTGTGTGCAAAATATCAAAGCATTTGATTGAACCATTTCAAAGTTATCTTGCTAACAAAAAAGTGGGTCGAAATAAGAAAAATAAACTAGATTTGTAATACTTGTTTGGAACAAGTATAGGTGGGCTGGTTCAACTAAAATTTGAGACAAAATGAAGGGCGCATTTGAGATAGCTAATCGTCTCAGCTACAACATACTCATGGTTCATTTTTAACGAAGCTAAAACGACGGAGATATTGCTCGCGAAAGACGGGAATGTAGAATCCAGTTTTGAGAAAAAGTCATGTCCCGTAGAGAATACACACAAAAAGTGAAAAATTGACATGCCTCCTTTAATCGCAACAATACGCCATGATTCCTTTGTCTAATTGAATGTTTTTGTAGTAAATTGTCTCAGCTAGAACATATTAAAATTTGAAAGAAAATTGATCAATATTTACAGAGATACAATCAATTTTCCAAATATATGATGACGTCATAATATGCAAATTGAAATTTTGAGTTCGGAGGCCATTATGATGAGGTCATGAGTTAATTGAGGGTCAAATGAGACATGAAATCATATCTCCGACTCATACTTTATCAAGATATGAAAACAAATTGAGGTCATCTTGCATCCTAAAGAGCTACAATGGATTTTGTATAGGCATATTTTTGCCCATATATGCTATGTATTACAAGAGCTCGCGCGCACGGAAATTTATGTTTAACGGTCGATCATACCGTCATTAATAGTCATAAAGAGATAAACATGGTATCAATTTGTTTGTAAAAATATGTGGAATATTATGAAAGAAAAAAATGGCGATTCTATGTTGCGTAAAAGTTTTACGCGCGAAAACGCACGCGCATGTGCGTGTGCGCGATTTTTTATAAAATGCTTAGAATGGCCTAAAACGTATGCAAAATGATTTTGAGACGATTTTGAGCATTTTAAAATTTTGCGCGCGCATTGACGCGCGGACGTACGCGCACGCGCGCGTTTTTTGACCTGAAATTGACCGGACGGATATTGACCTCGATCATGATAAATATGAACGAGAAATAGCTTTTGGTTATGAAGATATGATCATGAGTTGATTTTTACAAAATGGCGCCTAGATGACGTCATCAGTGAAGGTCAATGTTAAAAACGTTATTGTGCTTTGTGCATATGCCTATACATATGTGTGCCAAATTTCAAGGCATTTAATCGAACCATTTTCAAGTTATCTTGCTAACAAAAAAGTGGTTAGAAATAAGAAAAATATTTAACTAGATTTGTAATACTTGTTTGGAACAAGTATAGGTGGGCTGATCCAACAAAAAATTGAGACAAAATAAAGGGTACATTTGAAATAGCTTTTTGTCTCAGCTACAACATATTCGGAGTTCAGCGTAAATGAAGCTAAAACGACGTAGATATTGCTCGCGAAAGACGGGAATGTAGAATCAAGTTTTGAAAAAAAGTCATGTCCCATAGAGAATACACGCTAAATGTGAAAAATTGACATGCCTCCTTTAATCGCAAAAATACGCCATGATGCCTTTGTCAAAATAAAGAATAATTAGAACTGCATCTGTAGAAAATTGTCTCAGCTAGAACGTATCAAAATTTGGAAGAAAATCGATCAATATTTACAGAGATACAATCAATTTTCTATAAATATGCTGACGTCATAATATGCAAATTTGAATTTTGAGTTCGGAGGCCATTATGATGACGTCATGAGTTAATTGAGGATCAAATGAGACATGAACAAATATCTCCGAATCATACTCTATTAAAGTATGAAAAAAATTGGCGTCACCTTGCATTCTAAAGAGCTACAATGTATTTTGTATAGGCATGTTTTTGCCCATATATGCTATGTATTACAAGAGCTCGCGCGCACGGAAATTTTGTTTAACGGTCGATCATTCCGTTTTTAATAGTCATAAAGAAACAACCATGGCATCTATTTGTTTGTAAAAATATGTAGAATATTATGAAGAAAAAAAAATGGCGATTCTATGTTGTGTAATAGTTTTACGCGCGAAAACGCGCGCGCATGTGCGTGTGCGCGATTTTTTATAAAATGCTTAAAATGGCCTCAAACGTATGCAAAATGATTTTGAGACGATTTTGAGCATTTTAAAATTTTGCGCGCGCATTGACGCGCGGACGTACGCGCACGCGCGCGTTCTTTGACCTGAAATTGACCGGACGGATATTGACCTTGATCATGATAAATATGAATGAGAAATAACTTTTGGTTATGAAGATATGATCATAAGTTCATTTTCGTAAAATTTTACAAAATGGCGCCTAGATGACGTCATCAGTAATGTTTAATGTTGAAAACGTTATTGTGCTTTGTACATATGCCTATACATATGTGTGCTAAATTTCAAGGCTTTTGATTGAGCCATTTTCAAGTTATCCTGCCAACAAAAAAGTGGTTAGAAATAAGAAAAATAAATAATAAATAAATAAATAAATAAAGGCAATTCTAACGAAATTATAAGGTGGTCTGTACGTTATACAGCCCACCTGATAATAACTAGAAATTTAATTCGTCATGGAGACGAATTAGGTGGTCTGTCTTCAAGTCTTATGAGAGATTATAATATTTACTATATTGAGAAAGGGAGAAGTTATATATACATGTAAACAATGATGATCATCATGATGATCATGATGATGATGATCTTGATAGTAATGGTGATGACGATGATGATGATGATGATGATGTTGATGATTATCATCAACAGACCACGATGACAGACTGAACAAAATTAGAGAACATTTAGATAGCGTATAGTCTCAGCTACAACATACTCAAAAATCAACAAAAACCAAGCCGAAATAACGGCGATATTGCTCGCAAAAGACAAGAATGTAGAATCCAGATTTGAGAAAAAGTCATCTCCCATAAGGATTACACGCCAAAAGTAATGGATCTAGTGATAATAGGGTAATAATAAAGTAAATATGGTTGTTTATTACATTATTTGCGATTGTACGTGTTTTAATATTCAAAGGAGATGGTACAGTGAAAGGTCAAAAAGAAAAAAAAGTGAAGAAAAAAAATTGTTGGAGACGCCCGGACTCGAACCAGGGACCTTGAGGTCGGAAGTCAAGTGCGTTACCGATATACCAAAACATTTCCCATAGAGATTACACGTAAACGGAAAATGGAATTATCAAATCCCACTTTGTAAGTGAAATATGAGCATGATCCCGGCATCTGATCGAAAAATAAAGGACACATTTACGATAGCTTATTTTCTCAGCTACAGCATACTCAAAGCTCAGCGTAAACAAAGATAAAACGACGGAGATATTGCTCGCGAAAGACGAGAATGTAGAATCAAGTTTTGAGAAAAAGTCATGTCCCATAGAGAATACACGCAAAATGTGAAAAATTGACATGCCTCCTTTAATCGCAAAAAACGCCATGATACCTTTGTCAAAATGAAATCTTGTGACGACTGCATTTGTAGAGAATATTCTCAGGTAGAACATATCAAAATTTGAAAGAAAATTGATCAATATTTACAGAGATACAATCAATTTTCCAAAAATCTGCTGACGTCATAATATGAAAATTGAAATTTTGAGTTCGGAGGCCATTATGATGACGTCATGAGTCAATTGAGGGTCAAATGAGACATGAAATCATATCTCCAATTCATACTCTATCAACATATGAAAACAAAATTTGGTTCATCTTCCATCCTAAAGCGCTACAATGGATTTTGTATAGGCATGTTTTTGCCCATGTATGCTATGTATTAAAAGACCTCGCGCGCAAATTGATCAATATTTACAGAGATACAATCAATTTTCCAAAAATCTGCTGACGTCATAATATGAAAATTGAAATTTTGAGTTCGGAGGCCATTATGATGACGTCATGAGTCAATTGAGGGTCAAATGAGACATGAAATCATATCTCCAATTCATACTCTATCAACATATGAAAACAAAATTTGGTTCATCTTCCATCCTAAAGCGCTACAATGGATTTTGTATAGGCATGTTTTTGCCCATGTATGCTATGTATTAAAAGACCTCGCGCGCACTGACATTTATCTTGAATTTACGCTCATCTTGTTAATAATGGTCATAAAGAGATAAACATGGAATCAAATTCCTTGAAAAAATATGAGAAATATCATGAAAGAAAAAAAAATGGCGATTCTATGTTTTTTAATGGTGTTACGCGCGAAAACGCGCGCGCATGCTCGTACGCGCGATTTTTTATAAAATGCTTAAAATGACCTGAAACGTATGCAAAATAAATTTGAGACGATTTTAAGCATTTAAAAATTTTGCGCGCGCATTGACGCGCGGACGTACGCGCACGCGCGCGTTTTTTGACCTGAAATTGACTGGACTGATATTGACCTTGATCATAATAAATATGAATGAGAAATACCTTTTGGTTATGAAGATATGATCATGAGTTTATTTTCAGAAAATTTCACAAAATGGCGCCTAGATGACGTCATCAGTCAAGGTCAAGGTTGAAAACCTTACTGTGTTTTGTCCATATGCCTATACATATGTGTGCCAAATATCAAAGCATTTGATTAAACCATTTTCAAGATATCTTGTTAACAAAAAAGTGGGTAGAATTAAGAAAAACTAGACATATAATACTTGTTTGGAACAAGTATAGGTGGGCTGGTCAACAAACATTTGAGACAAAATAAGGCAAAAATAAGCGACATACTGCTTACAAATTCTTAAAAGACAATATCATGTAGATTCATAACGTGAACTAAATTCACCTTCTATAGGCATAACACGCAAATTATGAAGTTTTTGACATGAGGCCTTTAATCAAAATTTTCACTATGATGACGTCATCAAAATGAAAAATGGTTATTACTGCGCTTGTAGAGAATTGTCTTAGCTACAACATATCGAAATTTTGAAGAAAATTGATCAATATTTACAGAGATACAATCAATTTTACATAAATATGCTGACGTCATAATATGCAAATTCGTATTTTGAGTTCCAAGGCCATTGTGATGATGTCACGATACACTTAATGGCCAAAAGAGACATGGAATCATATTTCCGACTCATACTCTATCTTAATATGAAAAAAAATTGAGGATCCTGGTGCATTCCAAAGAGCTATAACGGATTTTGTATAGGCATGTTTTTGCCCATATATGCTATGTATTAAAAGACCTCGCGCGCACTGACATTTATCTTGAATTTACGCTCATCTTGTTAATAATGGTCATAAAGAGATAAACATGGAATCAAATTCCTTGAAAAAATATGAGAAATATCATGAAAGAAAAAAAAATGGCGATTCTATGTTTTTTAATGGTGTTACGCGCGAAAACGCGCGCGCATGCTCGTACGCGCGATTTTTTATAAAATGCTTAAAATGACCTGAAACGTATGAAAAATAAATTTGAGACGATTTTGAGCATTTAAAAATTTTGCGCGCGCATTGACGCGCGGACGTACGCGCACGCGCGCGTTTTTTGACCTGAAATTGACTGGACTGATATTGACCTTGATCATAATAAATATGAATGAGAAATACCTTTTGGTTATGAAGATATGATCATGAGTTTATTTTCAGAAAATTTCACAAAATGGCGCCTAGATGACGTCATCAGTCAAGGTCAAGGTTTAAACCCTACTGTGTTTTCTCCATATGCCTATACATATATGTGCCAAATTTCAAGGTATTTCATTCAACCATTTTTAAGTTATCTTGCTAACAAAAAAGTGGGTCGAAATAAGAAAAATAAACTAGATTTGTAATACTTGTTTGGAACAAGTATAGGTGGGCTGATCCAACATAAAATTGAGACAAAATGGAGGGTACATTTGGAATAGCTTTTTGTCTGAGCTACAACATACTCGAAGTGCAGCGTAAATGAAGCTAAAACGACGTAGATATTGCTAGCGAAAGACGGGAATGTAGAATCAATTTTTGTGAAAATTTCAGGTCTCATAGAGAATACACGCAAAATGTGTGAAATTGACATGCCTCCTTTAATCGCAAAAATACGCCATGATGCCTTTGTCAAAATGTAAAATTGTGACCACTGGATCTGTAGGGAATTGTCTCAGTTAGAACATATCAAAATTATGAAGAAAATCGATCAATTTTTAGAAAGATACAACCAATTTTCCAAAAATATGCTGACGTCATAATAGGCAAATTGGAATTTTGAGTTTAGAGGCCATTTTGTTGACGTCATGAGTTAATTGAGGGTCAAATGAGACATGAAATCATATCTCTGATTTATACTCGCTCAAAATATGAAAAAAAATTGGGGTCACCTTGCATCCTAAAGAGCTATAATGGATTTTGCATAGGCATGTTTTTGCCCATATATGCTATGTATTACAAGAGCTCGCGCGCATTGAAATTTATGTTAAACGGTCGATTATTCAATTATTTATAGTCATAAAGAGACAAACATGGTATCAATTTGTTTGTAAGAATATGTGGAATATTATGAAAGAAAAAAAATGTCGATTCTATGGTGTCTAATAGTTTTACGCGCGAAAACGCGCGCGCATGCGCGTGTGCGCGATTTTTTAAAAAATGCTTAGAATGGCCTAAAACGTATGCAAAATGATTTTGAGACGATTTTGAGCATTTCAAAATTTTGCGCGCGCATTGACGCGCGGACGTACGCGCACGCGCGCGTTATTTGACCTGAAATTGACCGGACGGATATTGACCCTGATCATGATAAATATGAATCAGAAATACCTTTTGGTTATGAAGATATGATCAGGAGTTGATTTTCGTAAAATTTTACAAAATGGCGCCTAGATGACGTCATCAGTGAAGGTCAATGTTGAAAACGTTATTGTGCTTTGTACATATGCCTATACATATGTGTGCCAAATTTCAAATTATTTGATTGAGCCATTTCCAAGTTATCTTGCTAACAAAAAAGTGGTTAGAAATAAGAAAAATATTTAATAATAATAAATAAATAAAGGCAATTCTAACGAAATTATAAGGTGGTCTGTACGATATACAGCCCACCTGATAAATAAATAAATAAAGGCGATTTTAACAAAAATATAAGGTGGTCTGTATTAGATACAGCCCACCTGATAATAAAGGCGATTTTAACAAAAATATAAGGTGGTCTGTATTAGATACAGCCCACCTGATAATAAATAAAGGCGATTTTAACAAAAATATAAGGTGGTCTGTATTAGATACAGCCCACCTGATAAAGAAAAAAAATTCTGACGAAAACAATAGGTGATCTGTTTTCAACAGACCACCTAACTAGACTTTAATTCGTCACTTTGACGAATTAGGTGATACGTTATTATGCTCATGTGTAACATAATGAAGAACGCATTTTCACGATTTCATCTTTCGTTATAAAATACTTCTCCCATTTATGGTCTATCCATGAGTCAAGTTTCAACTGTGTAGGGCAGAGGGAGACAGAGCAATAGAATAAGAGGGAGGCAAGGCAAGAGAGAGAAAGAGACAGGCAGAGGGTGAAAGAGTAGAGAGAGAGAGAGAGAGAGGGGGAGAGGGTGAAAGAGTAGAGAGAGAGATATAGATAGATGCAGAGACAGACCAACAAAAGGGAGAGGGGCAGAACATGAAACCAAGTAACACAACAATCCATTGATATTAAGAAACTGAAACATCTTTAAATTGTTTTCCACCTCATTCCATATTCTGGACCCTTCAGAACATTCAAAGAAGATAGGACGATAGGTTTCTACCTCTTTTCTACAAAAGGAACATACATTTGACTGTGTTAATCCAAAAAGATACAGTTTATCATTACAAAATATGATGTTATGAAAAGTTTACACTGAAATTTTCTGGTGGCCATGATTAAAAGTGGTATAGCGCCCCCTTCAGGTATTTGATAGAGATTTGTAGAATCAGAATTTCAGAAAAAGTCGCTTAACAAGCAAACTAAGAAAATTCTGACCTTTAATTTAATTTTTCACTACGATGATGTCATCAAAATGATAAATAATGTACGTCATTCTTGTAGATAATTTTCTTAGCTACACCGTATCAAAATTTGGGAGAACATAGAGCACAAAATAAGCTAGATCGTGCTCAAAGATCAATGTCATGTAGATCCATGATGTGAACGAAATTCACCTTACATAGGCATAACACGCAAATTGAGAAAATTCTGACATGTGGCCTTTAATTCAATTTTGTACTATGATGACATCAATGAAATAAAAAGCAGTGTGTATTTATCTTGTAGGCAATTGCCTCAGCTACAAGATACCGCAATTTAAACGAAAATCAGTCAATATTATGAGAAATACACTAAATTTTCCATAAATATAATGACGTCATAATATGCAATTTTGTATTTTGACTTCCAAGGACATTATGATGACGTCAAGATGTATTTAATGGCCAAGTGAGCTATGAAATCATATCTCCGACTCATACTCTATCAAAATATGAAAAAAACTTGGCAGTCCTTATTCATCCCAATGGACTTTTTATAGACATGTTTTTGCCCATATATACTATGTAATACATGAGCTCGCGCGCACGGATATTATCTTGAACGGACGCTCATTCCGTTTTTATTAGTGATAAAGAGATGAATATGGTATCAAAATGCTTGGAAAAATGTGCTAAACATGATGACAGAGAAAATTTGGCGATTATATGTTGCAAAATGCCAGAACGCGCAAAAAACGCGCGCGCATTCGCGTTTGAGTGATTTTTTGTCAAATGCTCCATATGGCTTGAAACGTATGCCAACAAAATTGGGGATGATTTGGAGCATTTTTAATTTTTTGCGCGCACGTAAACGCGCACACGAACGCGTACGCGCGGATTTGCGCACGTTTTTTGATCTGAAATTGACAGGAAGGATATTGATCTTATTCATGATAAATATGAATGAAAAATTAGTTTCCGTTATGAAGATATGATCATAGGTTGATTTTCACAAAATGGCGCCTGGATGACGTCACGATAATTTTGAGTCTTTGAAAAGTCATGCAGTTCTAAGTTAGACTAAGATCTATCATTTTTGAAAGTTTCATGACAATGGCTTTTGCCATTCTTGAGATATCCTGCGAACAAAATTGAGGAAGAATAATAATAAATAATAACTAGAATTTAATTCGTCACAAAGACGAATAAGGTGGTCTGTCTAAGTCTTATGATAGATTTGAGAATGGGAGAAGTTATATAGACATGTAAACAATGATGATCATGATGAACATGATGATCATGATAGTAAAGGTGATGATGATGATGATAATGATAATGTTATATGACGATAAAAACGATAATGTTAATGATGATCATGATCATGATGAACATGGTGATGATCATGATAGTAAAGGTGATGATGATGATGATAATGATAATGTTATATGATGATAAAAACGATAATGTTAATGATGATGATGATAATGATCATGATCATGATGATGTTGAAGATGATCATCTTCAGACCATGATGATGATGATGGTGACATTGATGATGATGATGATGATGATGAGCATGAGCATGATCATGACATCTGATTGAGAAAATGAGGAAATATTTAGATAGCAAATAGTCTCAGCTACAACATACTAAAATTTGGGAGAAAACTGTTGAATAATAACCGAGACACTGGTCAAAACACATTGAAAAGCAGATTCATGTTTAGAAAAAAGTAACCTCCCTTAGACATAACACGCAAATATGACAAATTATGCATTGTCGCCTTTAATCGAATATTTCACTATGATGACGTCATCTAAATGAAAAATAAATGACATATTTCTGATAGAGAATTATCTCAGCTAAAAAAAAAATTAAAATCTGGGAGAAGATCGATCACCGATAAGTGAGATAATCTCAAATAAACAAAGACAAAAATGACGTCATCAACAAAATACATTTTTTTGAGTTTAGATGCCAATATAATGACTTTATTTCACTTTGTACGAGTCAGGGTGGTATGAAATCATATCTCCAACTCATGCTTTCTCCAACCATGATATAAAAATTGGGGGTCAACGGACTATCTGAAGAGCTATTTCGATTTTTAAAATGGCATGTTTTTGATCAAATTTGCATTATATTGCCCATAGCAGCACGCGCAGATTTTGAACTTTGACGCGCGCTCACGGCCTTATGAAAGGTCAAGAGTGACTGAAATTAATGTAAATTGTCATTTACGGTAAGAGGAATCTAAATCATGTAAACAATTTGAATTTGACCTTTTCCGCGCGTTGTGAGCGCGCGCAACGCGCCCGGTGACACGTACGGACGGAAAATTTCGAAATGCTTAAAATGACCTGATTCGTACTCTCGCTTAATAGTTAAGTGATTTTGAGCATTTTAAAATTTTGACGCGCGCGTACGTGAGCGTCATGACCTTTATGTGACCTTTGATGACATGACTTGTTGACCCTTGACGTGAAGTATATGTGATATGAATATGAATGACCTTTGCTTCGGCATCATGAAGATATGATGGATAACGTGATTTCACAAAATGGCGCCTGGATGACGTCACGATGACCTGATGACCTTGAAAAGGTTACTGTCACGTCTCATGACAATGACCTATGACTGTGTCAAAATTGAAAAAAATTAACACAACCGATCTTGAGTTAACCGATGAAGAAAAAACGGGGAGAAATAAAAATAAATAACTAGAAATTTAATTCGTCACGAAGACGAATAAGGTGGTCTGTCTAAGTCTTATGATAGAATTGAGAATGGGAGAAGTTATATCGACATGTAAACAATGATGATCATGATGACCATGATGATGATCATGATAGTAAAGGTGATGATGATAATGATAATGTTATATGATGATAAAAACGATAATGTTAATGATGATGATGAGCATAAGCATGATCCTGACATCTGATTGAAAAAAAATAAGGAAATATTTAGATAGCAAATAGTCTCAGCTACAACATGCTAAAATTTGGGAGAAAGAAAACTGTTGAATAACAACCGAGATACTGGTCAAAACACCTTGTCATGCAGATTCATGTTTTGAAAAAAGTGACCTCCCATAGACATAACACGCAAATATGACAAATTATGCATTGTCGCCTTTAATCGAATATTTTACTATGATGACGTCATCGAAATGAAAAATGAATGACATATTTTTGATAGAGAGTTATCTCAGCTACAACATATTAAATTCTGGGAGAAAATCGATCACCGATAAGTGAGATAACCTCAATTAAACAAAGACAAAAATGACGTCATCAACAAAATACATTTGTTTGAGTTTAGATGCCAATATGATGACTTTGTTTCACTTTGTACGAGTCACGGTGGTATGAAATCATATCTCCAACTCATGCTTTCTCCAACCATGATATAAAAATTGGGGGTCGATGGACTATCTGAAGAGCTATTTCGATTTTTAAAATGGCATGTTTTTGATCAAATTTGCATTATATTGCCCATAGCAGCACACGCGGATTTTGAACTTTGACGCACGCTCACGGCCTTATGAAATATGAAGAGTAACTGAAATTAATGTAAATTGTCAATTACGTTAAGAGGAATCCAAATCATGTAAAATTTTTGAATTTGACCTTTTCCACGCGCTGTGAGCGCGCACACCGCGCGCGGGGACATGTACGGACGGAAAAATTTGAAATGCTTCAAATGAGCTGATTCGTACTCTCGTTTAATAGTTAAGTGATTTTGAGCAATTTTAAATTTTGACGCGCACATACGCGCGCGTCATGACCTTTATGTGACCTTTGATGACATGACTTGTTGACCCTTGACCTGAAGTATATGTGATATGAATATGAATGACCTTTGCTTATGCATCATGAAGATATGATGGATAACGTGATTTCACAAAATGGCGCCTGGATGACGTCACGATGACCTGATGACCTTGAAAAGGTTACTGTCACGTGTCATGACAATGACCTATGACTGTGTCGAAATTGAAAGAAATTAACACAACCGATCTTGAGTTAACCGATAAACAAAAAACGGGAAGAAATAAAAATAAATAATAACTAGAAATTTAATTCGTCATGGGGACGAATTAGGTGGTCTGTCTTCATTTTTTATGATCATTGAAAGGTCAAAAAGAAAAAAAAAAGTGAGGAACAAAAATTGTTGGAGACGCCCGGACTCGAACCAGGGACCTCGAGGTCGGAAGTCAAGTGCGTTACCGATCTACCGAAACATTTCCCTTGGAGATTACACGTAAACGGAAAATGGAATTCTCAAATCCCACTTTGTAAGTGAAATATGAGCATGATCTTGGCATCTGAACGAAAAATAAAGGGCACACTTATGATAGCTTATTGTCTCAGCTACAACAAACTCAAAGCTCAGCGTAAACTAAATTAAAGATAAAACGACGGAGATATTGCACGCGAAAGATGAGAATGTAGAATCCAGTTTTGAGAAAAAGTCATGTCCCATAGAGAATACACGCAAAATGTGAAAAATTGACATGCCTCCTTTAATCGCAAAAATACGCCATAATACCATTGTCAAAATGAAATATCATGATGACTGCATTTGTAGAGAATATACTCAGGTAGAACATATCAAAATTCGAAAGAAAATTGATCAATATTTACAGAGATACAATCAATTTTACACAAATATGCTGACGTCATAATATGCAAATTGAAATTTTGAGTTTGGAGGCCATTATGATGACGTCATGAGTTAATTGAGGGTCAAATGACACATGAAATCATATCTCCAACTCATGCTTTTTCCAACCATGATATAAAAGTTGGGGTCAATTGACTATCTGAAGAGCTATTTTGATTTTTTAAATGGGATGTTTTTGATCAAATTTGCATTATATTGCCCATAGCAGCACGCGCGGATTTTGAACTTTGACGCGCGCTCACGGCCTTATAAATGGTCAAGAGTGACTGAAATTAATGTAAATTGTCATTTACGGTAAGAGGAATCTAAATCATGTAAAAAAAAAATGAATTTTACCTTTTCCGCGCGTTGTGAGCGCGCGCAACGCGCGCGTTGACACGTACGGACGGAAAATTTTGAAATGCTTAAAATGACCTGATTCGTACTCTCCTTTAATAGTTTAGTAATTTTGAGCATTTTTTAATTTTGACGCACGCGTACGCGCGCGTCATGACCTTTATGTGACCTTTGATGACATGACCTGTTGACCCTTGACCTGAAGTATATGTGATATGAATATGAATGACCTTTGCTAATGCATCATGGAGATATGATGGATAACGTGATTTCACAAAATGGCGCCTGGATGACGTCACGATAAGCTGATGACCTTGAAAATGTTCCTGTCACGTCTCATGACAAAGACCTATGACTGTGTCAAAATTGAAAGAAATTAACACAACCGATCTTGAGTTAAACGATAAACAAAAAACGGGAAGAAATAAAAATAAAGAATAAATAAATAAAGAAAATTCTGACGAAAACAATAGGTGATCTGTCGTTGACAGACCACCTAATAATAATAACTAGAAATTTAATTCGTAATGGAGACGAATTAGGTGGTCTGTCTTCAATTTTCATGATCATTGACAAATCAAAAAGTAAAAAAAAATGAAGAAAAAAATTGTTGGAGACGCCCGGACTCGAACCAGGGACCTCGAGGTCGGAAGTCAAGTGCGTTACCGGTATACCAAAACATTTCCCATAGATATTACACGTAAACGGAAAATAGTTCTCAAATCCCACTTTGTTCGTGAAATATGAGCGTGATCCCGGCATCTGATCGAGAAAAAAAGGGGCACACTTATGATAGCTCATTGTCTCAGCTACAACATAATCAAAGCTCAGCGTAAATAAAGATAAAACGACGGAGATATTGCTCGCGAAAGACAAGAATTTAGAATCCAGTTTTGAGAAAAAGTCATGTCCCATAAAGAATACACGCAAAATGTGAAAGATTGACATGCCTCCTTTAATCACAAAAATACGCCATGATGTCATTGTCAAAATGAAAAATACGTCGGGACTTTATTTGTAGAGATTTGTCTCAGCTAGAACATATCAAAATTTGGATGAAAATTGATCACTATTAACAAAGATACAATCAATTTTCCAAAAATATGCTGACGTCATAATATGCAAATTGAAATTTTGAGTTCGGAGGCCATTATGATGACGTCATGAGTTAATTGAGGGTCAAATGAGACATGAAATCATATCTCCGACTCATAATCTATCCAAATATGAAAAAGAATTGGGGGTATCTATCCATTCTGAAGAGCTACAATGGATTTTGTATAGGCATGTTTTTGCCCATATATGCTATGTATTACAAGAGCTCGCACGCACGGTTATTTACCTTGAACGGAGGCAATCATGATGACGTCATGTGTTAATTGAGGGTTCGAACGGACATTTACCTTGAACGGACGCTCATTTCGTTATTAATGGTCATAAAGAGATAAACATGGTATAAAATTGTTCGGAGTAAAATGGGCAATACTATTAAACACCAGAAAAGGCGATTCTAAGTTGCGTACGACCATTGCGAACACAAACGTGCGCGCAAATTTGCAAAAGTGTGCCCACGCAAAATTTTCGAAATGCTTGAAATGGCCTAAAACGTACTCTAATTTGAAAAAAATATGATTTTGAGCATTTTTTATTTTTGCGCACACCGACGCGCAGGCGTACGCTTACGCGCGCGTTTTTTTAACTTTAAGTTGACCGGACGGATATTGATCTCAATCGTTTAAAATATGAACGAGAAATGAGTTACGGTTATGAAGATATGATCATGAGTTGTATTTTAGAGTACTTCACAAAATGGCGCCTGGATGACGTCACGATATTTTGATGAACTTGAAAATGTTCCTGTCACGTCTTGAGACAATGACCTATGACTGTGTGAAATTTAAAGGAAATTGGACAGTTCAATTTTGAGTAATCGTGCACACAAAAAAGTGGTCACAAATTTATTTTAATTGAATTGTGTTTTTGTACAAATTCAATTAAAATACTAGAAATTTAATTCGTCATGGGGACGAATTAGGTGGTCTGTCTTAAATTTTTATGATCATTGACACGTCAAAAAGTAAAAAAATTGATGAAAAAAAATTGTTGGAGACGCCCGGACTCGATCCAGGGACCTCGAGGTCGGAAGTCAAGTGCGTTACCGATATACCAAAATATTTCCCATAGAGATTACACGGAAACGGAAAATACAATTCTCAAATCCCACTTTGTAAGTGAAATATGAGCATGATACCGGCATCTGATCGAAAAATAAATGGCACACTCATTATAGCTTATTGTCTCAGCTACAACATACTCAAAGCTCAGCGTAAACGAAGATAAAACGACGGAGATGTTGCTCGCGAAAGACAAGAATGTAGAATCCAGTTTTGAGAAAAAGTCATGTCCCGTAGAGAATACACGCAAAATGTGAAAATTGACATGCCTCCTTTAATCACAAAAATACGCCATGATGCCATTGTCAAAATGAAAAATACGTCATGACTTTATTTGTAGACATTTGTCTCAGCTAGAACATATCAAAATTTGGATGAAAATTGATCAATATTTACAGAGATACAATCGATTTTCCAAAAATATGCTGACGTCATAATATGCAAATTCAAATTTTGAGTTCGGAGGCCATTATGATGACGTCATGAGTTAATTGAGTGTCAAATGAGACATGAAATCATATCTCCGACTCATAATCTATCCAAATATGAAAAAGAATTGGGAGTATCTATCCATTCTGAAGAGCTACAATGGATTTTGTATAGGCATGTTTTTGCCCATATATGCTATGTATTACAAGAGCTCGCACGCACGGACATTTACCTTGAACGGAGGCATTCATGATGACGTCATGAGTTAATTGAGGGTTCGAACGGACTTTACCTTGAACGGACGCTCATTTCGTTATTTATGGTCATAAAGAGATAAACATGGTATCAAATCGTTTGGAATAAATTGGGCAATACTATGATAGACAAAAAAAGGCGATTCTCGGTTGCGTACGACCATTACGAACACAAACATGCGCGCAAATTTATGCTTGCGAAAATTTTCGAAATTCTCGAAATGCTTGAAATGGCCTAAAACGTACTCTAATTTGATCAAAAAGTGATTATGAGCATTTTTTATTTTTGCGCGCACCGACGCGCGGACGGACGCGTACGCGCGCGTTAATTGACCTTAAGTTGACCGGACGGATATTGACCATAATCGTTATAAATATGAATGAGAAATGATTTACTGTTATGAAGATATGATCATGGGTTGATTCTCAGAGCACTTCACAAAATGGCGCCTGGATGACGTCACGATATTTTAATGAACTTGAAAATGTTTCTGTCACGTCTCAAGACAATGACCTATGACTGTGTCAAATTTAATTGAATTTGCACGGTTCAATTTTGAGTAATCGTGTGAACAAAAAAGTGGTCACAAATTTATTTTAATTGAATTGTGTTTTTGTACAAATTCAATTAAAATACTAGAATTTAATTCGTCACGAAGACGAATAAGGTGGTCTGTCTAAGTCTTATGATAGATTTGAGAATGGGAGAATTTATATAGACATGTAAACAATGAGGATCATAATGAACATGGTGATGATCATGATAGTAAAGGTGATGATGATGATGATAATGATAATGTTATATGACGATAAAAACGATAATGTTAATGATGATGATGAGCATAAGCATGATCCTGACAACTGATTAAAAAAATGAGGAAATATTAAGATAGCAAATAGTCTCAGCTACAACATACTAACATTTGGGAGAAAACTGTTGAATAACAACCGAGATACTGGTCAAAACACCTTGTCATGCAGATTCATGTTTTGAAAAAAGTGACCTCCCATAGACATAACACGTAAATATAACAAATTATGCATTGTCGCATTTAATCTAATATTTATGATGTATGATATATATCTATGATGACGTCATCTAAATGAAAAATAAATGGCATATTCTGATAGAGAAATATCTCAGCTACAATATATCAAAATCTGGGAGAAAATCGATCACCGATAAGTGAGATAATCTCAATTAAACAAAGACAAAAATGACGTCATCAACAAAATACATTTGTTTGAGTTTAGATGCCAATATGATGACTTTGTTTCACTTTGTACGAGTCAGGGTGGTATGAAATCATATCTCCAACTCATGCTTTTTCCAACCATGATATAAAAATTGGGGGTCGATGGACTATCTGAAGAGCTATTTCGATTTTTAAAATGGCATGTTTTTGATGAAATTTGCATTATATTGCCCATAGCAGCACGCGCGGATTTTGAACTTTGACGCACGCTCACGGCCTTATGAAATATGAAGAGTGACTGAAATGAATGTAATTTGTCAATTACGTTAAGAGGAATCTAAATCATGTAAACATTTTGAATTTGACCCTTTCCGCGCGCTGTGAGCGCGCACAACGCGCGCGGGGACAAGTACGGACGGAAAATTTTGAAATGCTTCAAATGACCTGATTCGTACTCTCGTTTAATAGTTAAGTGATTTTGAGCAATTTTAAATTTTGACGCGCACATACGCGCGCGTCATGACCTTTATGTGACCTTTGATGACATGACCTGTTGACCCTTGACCTGAAGTATATGTGATATGAATATGAATGACCTTTGCTGATGCATCATGAAGATATGATGGATAATGTGATTTCACAAAATGGCGCCTGGATGACGTCACGATAACTTGATGACCTTGAAAATGTTCAAGACACGTGTCATGACAATGACCTATGACTGTGCCAAAATTGAATCAAAATGACTAAACCAAACTTGAAGTTATCCTGGGCACAAAAAACGGGAAGAAATAAAAATAAATAATAATAATAAATAAATAAATAAAGAAAATTCTGACGAAATCAATAGGTGGTCTGTTGATAACAGACCACCTAACTAGAAATTTAATTCGTCACGAAGACGAATAAGGTGGTCTGTCTTCAAGTCTGATGATAGATTGTATTATTTACTATATTAAAAAAGGGAGAAGTTATATAGACATGTAAACAATGATGATCATGATGATCTTGATAGTAATGGTGATGACGATGATGATGATGATGATGATGTTGATGATCATCATCAAAAGACCATGATGACATCTGTTTGAAAAAAATGAGGGGACATTTAGATAGCATATAGTCTCAGCTACAACATACTCCAAAATCAACAAAAACCAAGCGGAAATAACGGCGATATTGCTCGCAAAAGACAGGAATGTAGAATCCAGATTTGAGAAAAAGTCATCTCCCATAGGGACTACACGCAAAAAGTAACGGATCAAGTGATAATAGGGTAATAATAAAGTAAATATGGTTGTTTATTACATTATTTGCAATTCTACGTGTTTTAATATTCAAAGAAACGGTACAGTGAAAGGTCAAAAGGAAAAAAAAGTGAAGAAAAAAATTGTTGGAGACGCCCGGACTCGAACCAGGGGTCTCGAGGTCGGAAGTCAAGTGCGTTACCGATATACCAAAACATTTCCCATAGAGATTACACGTAAACGGAAAATGGAATTATCAAATTCCACTTTGCAAGTGAAATATGAGCATGATCCCGGCATCTGATCGAAAAATAAAGGGCACACTTACGATAGCATATTGTCTCAGCTACAACATACTCAAAGCTCAGCGTAAACGAAGATAAAACGACGGAGGTATTGCTCGCAAAAGACAAGAATGTAGAATCCAGTTTTGAGAAAAAGTCATGTCACATAGAGAATGCACGCAAAATGTGAAAAATTGACATGCCTCCTTTAATCGCGAAAATACGCCATGATACTATTGTCAAAATGAAATATCGTGATAACTGCAGTTGTAGAGAATATTCTCAGGTAGAACATATCAAAGTTTGGAAGAAAATTGATCATCATTTACAGAGATACAATCAATTTTCCAAAAATATGCTGACGAATTTTCGATACACTGCAATCAGTTTGCCTAGGGTGTGATTGTTACGTCACAACGGAGTTCGGGCATAGTGCGCATTTTGTTATACACGTAATATACATTGTCATTGTCACCAGCAGCTGGTGCGCGATGTTATTTACAACTGGCTCGATTATTTCTCACGAGTTTGACACGCAAAAAATTGTGGGGTCAACTTGCATCCTAAAGAGCTATAATGTATTTCGTATAGGCATGTTTTTGACCATATATGCTATGTATTACAAGAGCTCGCACGCACAGACATTTACCTTAAACGGACGCTCATTTCCTTATTAATGGTCATAAAGAGATAAACATGGTATCAAATTGTTCGGAAAAAAATGGGAAATACTATGATAGACAAAAAATGACGATTTAAGGTTGCGTTCGACCATTACGAACAAAAACGTGCGCGCAAATTTATGCGCACGGAAAGGTGTGCGCACGCAAAATTCTCGAAATGCTTAAAATGGCCTAAAACGTACTCTAATTTGATCAAAAAGTGATTATGAGCATTTTTTTTTTGCGCGCGCCGACGCGCGGACGGACGCGTACGCGCGCGTTAATAGACCTGAAGTTGACCGGACGGATATTGACCATAATCGTTATAAATATGAATGAGAAATGATTTACGGTTATGAAGATATGATCATGAGTTGATTTTCAGAGTACTTCACAAAATGGCGCCTGGATGACGTCACGATATGTTGATGAACTTGAAAATGTTCCTGTCACATCTTAAGATGATGACCTATAACTGTGTTAAATTTGAAAGAATTTGGACGGTTCAATTTTGAGTAATCGTGCACACAAAAAAGTGGTCACAAATTTATTTTAATTGAATTGTGTTTTTGTACAAATTCAATTAAAATACTAGAAATTTAATTCGTCACGAAGACGAATAAGGTGGTCTGTCTAAGTCTTATGATAGAATTGAGAATGGGAGAAGTTATATACACATGTAAACAATGATGATGACCATGATGATGATCATGATAGTAAAGGTGATGATGATGATGATAATGATAATGTTATATAATGATAAAAACGATAATGATGATGATGAGCATGAGCGTGATTCTGACATCTTATCGGAAGAATGAGGGTGATTTAGATAACATATAGTCTCAGCGACAACATACTAACATTTGGGAGAAAACTGTTGAATAACAACTGAGATACTGGTCAAAACACCTTGTTATGCAGATTCATGTTTTGAAAAAAGTGACCTCCCATAGACATAACACGCAAATATGACAAATTATGCATTGTCGCTATTAATGGCATATTTAACTATGATGACGTCATCTAAATGAAAAATGAATGACATATTTTTGATAGAGAATTATCTCAGCTACAACATATCAAAATCTGAGAGAAAATCGATCACAGATAAGTGAGATAATCTCAATTAAACAAAGACAAAAATGACGTCATCAACAAAAAACATTTGTTTGAGTTTAGATGCCAATATGATGACTTTGTTTCACTTTGTACGAGTCAGGGTGGTATGAAATCATATCTACAACTCATGCTTTTTCCAACCATGATATAAAAATTGGGGGTCGATGGACTATCTGAAGAGCTATTTCGATTTTTAAAATGGCATGTTTTTGATCAAATTTGCATTATATTGCCTAAAGCAGCACGCGCGGATTTTGAACTTTGACGCACGCTCACGGCCTTATGAAATATGAAGAGTGACTGAAATTAATGTAAGTTGTCAATTACGTTAAGAGAAATCCAAATCATGTAAACATTTTGAGTTTGACCTTTTCCACGCGCTGTGAGCGCGCGCAACGCGCGCGGGGACACTTACGGACGGAAAATTTTGAAATGCTTAAAATGACCTGATTCGTACTCTCCTTTAATAGTTAGGTGATTTTGACCATTTTAAAATTTTGACGCGCACATACGCGCGCATCATGACCTTCATGTGACCTTTGATGACATGACCTGTTGACCCTTGACCTGAAGTATATGTGATATAAATATGAATGACCTTTGCTGATGCATCATGAAGATATGATGGATAATGTGATTTCACAAAATGGCGCCTGGATGACGTCACGATAACTTGATGACCTTGAAAATGTTCTAGTCACGTGTCATGACAATGACCTATAACTGTGCCAAAATTGAATCAAATTGACTAAACCAAACTTGAAGTTATCGTGGGCACAAAAAACGGGAAGAAATAAAAATAAAGAATAATAATAATAACTAGAAATTTAATTCGTCACGAAGACGAATAAGGTGGTCTGTCTAAGTCTTATGATAGAATTGAGAATGGGAGAAGTTATATAGACATGTAAACAATGATGATCATGATGACCATGATGATGATCATGATAGTAAAGGTGATGATGATAATGATAATGTTATATGATGATAAAAACGATAATGTTAATGATGATGATGAGCATAAGCATGATCCTGACATCTGATTGAAAAAATGAGACAATATTTAAATAGCAAATAGTCTCAGCTACAACATACTAAAATTTGGGAGAAAACTGTTGAATAACAACCGAGATACTGGTCAAAACACATTGTCATGCAGATTCATGTTTTGAAAAAAGTGACCTCCCATAGACATAACACGCAAATATGACAAATTATGCATTGTCGCATTTATTCTAATATTTAACTATGATGACGTCATCTAAATGAAAATTAAATAGCATATTTCTGATAGAGAATTATCTCAGCTACAACATATCAAAATCTGGGAGAAGATCGATCACCGATAAGTGAGATAATCTCAAATAAACAATGACAAAAATGACGTCATCAACAAAATACATTTGTTTGAGTTTAGATGCCAATATGATGACTTTGTTTCACTTTGTATGAGTTAGGGTGGTATGAAATCATATCTCCAACTCATGCTTTCTCCAACCATGATATAAAAATTGGGGGTCAATGGACTATCTGAAGAGCTATTTCGATTTTTAAAATGGCATGTTTTTGATCAAATTTGCATTATATCGCCCATAGCAGTACGCGCGGATTTTGAACTTTGACGCACGCTCACGGCCTTATGAAATATGAAGAGTGACTAAAATTAATGTAAATTGTCAATTACGTTAAGAGGAATCAAAATCATGTAAATATTTCGAATTTGACTTTTTCCGCGCGTCATGAGCGCGTGCAACGCGCGCGGGGACATGTACGGACGGAAAATTTTGAAATGCTTAAAATGACCTGATTCGTACTCTTCTGTAGTAGTTAAGTGATTTTGAGCTTTTTAAAATTTTGACGCACACGTACGCGCGCGTCATGACCTTTATGTGACCTTTAATGACATGACCTGTTGACCCTTGACCTAAAGTATATATGATATGAATATGAATGACCTTTGCTGATGCATCATGAAGATATAATGGATAATGTGATTTCACAAAATGGCGCCTTGATGACGTCACGATGACTTGATGACCTTGAAAATGTTCTAGTCACGTGTCATGACAATGACCTATGACTGTGCTAAAATTGAATCAAATTGACTAAACCAAACTGTGAGTTATCCTGGGCACAAAAAACGGGAAGAAATAAAAATAAATAATAATAATAATAATAAATAAATAAAGAAAATTCTGACGAAATCAATAGGTGGTCTGTTGATAACAGACCACCTAACTAGAAATTTAATTCGTCATGGGGACGAATTAGGTGGTCTGTCTTCAAGTCTTATGATGTATTATAATATTTACTATATTGAGAAAGGGAGAAGTTATATAGACATGTAAACAATGATGATCATGATGATGATGATGATCTTGATAGTAATGGGGATGACGACGATGATGATGATGATCATCATGATGATGTTGATGATTATCATCAACAGACCACGATGACATCAGACTGAAAAAAATGAGAGAACATTTAGATAGTATATAGTCTCAGCTACAACATACTCAAAAATCAACAAAAATCAATCCGAAATAACGGCGATATTGCTCGCAAAAGACAAGAATGTAGAATCCAGATTTGAGAAAAAGTCATCTCCCATAAGGATTACACGCAAAAAGTAATGGATCTAGTGATAATAGGGTAATAATAAAGTAAATATGGTTGTTTATTACATTATTTGCGATTGTACGTGTTTTAATATTCAAAGGAGATGGTAGAGTGAATGGTCAAAAAGAAAAAAAAGTGAAGAAAAAAAAATTGTTGGAGACGCCCGGACTCGAACCAGGGACCTCGATGTCGGAAGTCAAGTGCATTACCGATATACCAAAACATTTCCCATAGAGATTACACGTAAACGGAAAATGGAATGCACAAATCCCACTTTGTATGTGAGATATGAGCATGATCCCGGCATCTGATCGAGAAATAAAGGGCACACTTGTGATAGCTTATTGTCTCAGCTACAACACACTCAAAGCTCAGCGTAAACAAAGATAAAACGACGGAGATATGGCTCGCGAAAGACGAGAATGTAGAATCCAGTTTTGAGAAAAAGTCATGTCCCATAGAGAATACACGCAAAATGTGAAAAATTGACATGCCTCCTTTAATCGCAAAAATACGCCATGATGCCTTTGTCAAAATGAAATATCGTGGCGACTGCATTTCTTGAGAATTGTCTCAGCTAGATCATTTTAAAATTTGAAAGAAAATTGATCAATATTGACAGAGATACAGTCTATTTTCCAGAAATCTGCTGACGTCATAATATGCAAATTGAAATTTTGAGTTGGGAGGCCATTATGATGACGTCATGAGTTAATTGAGGGTCAAATGAGACATGAAATCATATTTCCAATTCATACTCTATCAAAATATGGAAAAAAAATTGGGTTCAACTTGCATCCTAAAGCGCTACAATGGATTTTGTATAGGCATGTTTTTGCCCATGTATGCTATGTATTACGAGAGCTCGCACGCACGGACATTATCTTAAACGGACGCTCATTCCGTTATTACTGGTCAGAAAAAGGTGAACAAGGTATCAAAATGCTTGGAAAAATGTGTCAAACATGATGACAGAAAAATTTCAGCGATTCTATGTTGCAAAATATCAGTACGCGCGAAAACGCGCGCCCATCCGCGTGTGCGCGTTTTTTTGCAAAATGCTTGAAATGGCCTGAAACGTATGCAAAATTAATTTGAGACGATTTGGAGCATTTTTATTTTTTGCGCGCGCGCTTACGCGCAGACGTACGCATGCGCGCGCGTTTTTTGACCTGAAATTGACCGGACGGATATTGACCTTAATCATGATGAATATGAATGAGAAATGCCTTTCCGTTATGAAGATATGATCATGAGTAAAAAGTACCAAAAAAAACACAAAATGGCGCCTGGATGACGTCATGGAAATTTGATGACCTTGAAAATGTTACTGTCACAGTCAGACCGCAGCGCGCGCGTTAATGAGGCTGAAAGCTGATTTTTATTCAGCGATATCGGGCGATCACATAACATTTACGTCTGCTGAATTTCCATGCGCTTTTCAGTGAGATTTGTAGGGGTGTACATGTAGCTGCGTTTTTGGTCGTTAACTTCATTCAACATGGCAGCATGCAACGGAAAGTCACTCTCGAGATTTTCAGCATCAGTTTGATATGTAATTTGCCATATTTCGCAATTTGTAAACAATAATTTTCACAACTTTTATTGACGCTATTTTTGTAACATTTCAACTGCTGTTTTGACCCGGGAATTTCACTTTTGGTTCCTGACTTTGGGACAAAATAAATTTGTCCACTTTGAGATTCGTTCGAAAGATGAAAAGTCACTGATAAAATATATGTCAAAACCTAATTGACGCAAAATCATGTTCTTTTTATAATCATAGTAATTAAGACCCTAAAAACCCGGAAATTACCAATTTGTTCTTTTTATGATAGCGCGAAATTGTGTGATTTCATACTCGTGCACGCTCGCCGTCTGAGCAATGGCAATGCATAACTGATTATTAAACTCCAGGGAGCTCCGCCGCGCCATCGACTAGCCGAAATTTTTTTAGAAAAATGATTAAAAAAGAAATACAGTAGAACAGAAACATCTACATGGCATGTGAGGTATTTGATCTCGGGTCCTTAGTTTGTTGTCAAGACGGCTTACGCGCACGTGCATTACAGGCGCACGCCACAACGCATGGTTACCAAGATGTGGTATTCAGAATGTTAATAAACCAAAGCGAAACATATGTGACGTAGTTGACGTAGTTGACCAATCAGAACTCTCTATTATCACATCGGCAAAATTTACTACTTTTTTTAATTATTCATGAACATGAGCGTGATCTTTTTTGGTTCCTGACTTTGGCACAGCGTAAAATATAATAATTTTGATATCATTGTAAAGAAAAATATTTATGCTTTATGCTGATTATAACATCTTCTTGACGCAAGAATGATTTCTATGTGAAAATTAGCCCTACTCTTTAGATAGATTTATCGTCGAAAAACCCCATTTTCAAGGCGAAATATCTGTTTCCAAAATATATCTAACATGATTGTCATATAAGTATATAGAGAGTGCAACTTCTTATCTTTAAAATAAGACCCATTTCATGAGAAATGAACAATTATAAAGGCAAAAACTGCCGATCGGGAAGACCGTCTGCACTACTCATTACGTATGCGAGACACGTAAATTCTTGCATACGTGCTGAATAAAATAGAGGGTTTTCGCACCGGCTGCGGTCTGACTGTGTCACGTCTCATGACAATGGCCTATGACTGTGCCAAAATTGAAGGAAATTGATTGAACCGATCTTGAGTTATCCTGTGAACAAAAAAGTGTGAAGAAATAAATAAAAATAAAGAATAACTAGACATATAATACTTGTTTGGAACAAGTATAGGTGGGCTGGTCAACTAAAATTTGATACAAAATAGAGCAAAAATAAGCGAGATACTGCTAAAAACAATGTCATGTAGATTAATGATGTGAACGAAATGCACCTTCTATAGTCATAACACGCAAATTGTGAAATTTCTGACATGAGGCCTTTAATCGAAATTTTCACTCTGATGACGTCATCAAAATGAAAAATGATTATTATTGAACTTGTAGAAAATTATCTTAGCTACAACATATCGAAATTTTGAAGAAAATCGATCAATATATACAGAGATACAATCAATTTTACATAAATATGCTGACTTCATAATATGCAAATTCGTATTTTCAGTTCCAAGGCCATTATGATGATGTCACGATACATTTAATGGCAAAATGAGACATGTAATCATATCTCCGACTCATACTTTATCTAAATATGAGAAAAAAATGAAGGTCACGGTTCATTTCAAAGAGCTATAATGGATTTTGTATAGGCATGTTTTTGCCCATATATGCTATGTATTAAAAGAGCTCGCGCGCACGGACATTTATTTTGAATTGACGCTCATGTTGTTATTAATGGTCATAAAGAGATAAACATGGTATCAAATTCCTCGAAAAGATAGGAGAAATATCATAAAAGAAAAAAAAATGGCGATTCTATGTTTTTTATTGGTGTTACGCGCGAAAACGCGCGCGCATGCTCGTACGCGCGATTTTTTATAAAATGCTTAAAATGACCTAAAACGTATGCAAAATAAATTTGAGATGATTTTGAACATTTAAAAAATTTGCGCGCGCATTGACGCGCGGACGTACGCGCACGCGCGCGTATTTTGACCTAAAATTAACCATACTGATATTGACCTTGATCATGATAAATATGAATGAGAAATGCCTTTTGGTTATGAAGATATGATCATGAATTGATTTTCCGAAAATTTCACAAAATGGCGCCTAGATGACGTCATCAGTCAAGGTCAAGGTTGAAAACTTTACCGTGTTTTGTCCATATGCCTATACATATGTGTGCCAAATATCAAAGCATTTGATAGAACCATTACAAAGTTATCTTGCTAACAAAAAAGTGGGTGGAAATAAGAAAAATAAAGAAATAAAGAAATAAATAAATAAATAAAGGCAATTTTAACAAAAATATAAGGTGGTCTGTATTAGATACAGCCCACCTGATAATAATAATAACTAGAAATTTAATTCGTCATGGGGACGAATTAGGTGGTCTGTCTTCAAGTCTTATGATGTATTATAATATTTACTATATTGAGAAAGGGAGAAGTTATATAGACATGTAAACAATGATGATCATGATGATGATGATGATCTTGATAGTAATGGGGATGACGACGATGATGATCATGATGATCATGATGATGTTGATGATTATCATCAACAGACCACGATGACATCAGACTGAAAAAAAATGAGAGAACATTTAGATAGTATATAGTCTCAGCTACAACATACTCAAAAATCAACAAAAATCAAGCCGAAATAACGGCGATATTGCTCGCAAAAGACAAGAATGTAGAATCCAGATTTGAGAAAAAGTCATCTCCCATAAGGATTACACGCAAAAAGTAATGGATCTAGTGATAATAGGGTAATAATAAAGTAAATATGGTTGTTTATTACATTATTTGCGATTGTACGTGTTTTAATATTCAAAGGAGATGGTAGAGTGAATGGTCAAAAAGAAAAAAAAGTGAAGAAAAAAAAATTGTTGGAGACGCCCGGACTCGAACCAGGGACCTCGATGTCGGAAGTCAAGTGCATTACCGATATACCAAAACATTTCCCATAGAGATTACACGTAAACGGAAAATGGAATGCACAAATCCCACTTTGTAATTGAAATATGAGCATGATCCCGGCATCTGATCGAAAAATAAAGGGCACACTTTTGATAGCTTATTGTCTCAGCTACAACATACTCAAAGTTCAGCGTAAACAAAGCTAAAACGACGGAGATATTGCTCGCAAAAGACAGGATGTAGAATCCAGTTTTGAGAAAAAGTCATGTCCCATAGAGAATACACGCAAAATGTGAAAAATTGACATGCCTCCTTTAATCGCAAAAATACGCCATGATGCCTTTGTCAAAATGAAATATCGTGGCAACTGCATTTGTAGAGAATTGTCTCAGCTAGATCATATCAAAATTTGAAAGAAAATTGATCAATATTGACAGAGATACAGTCTATTTTCCAGAAATCTGCTGACGTCATAATATGCAAATTGAAATTTTTAGTTGGGAGGCCATTATGATGACGTCATGAGTTAATTGAGGGTCAAATGAGACATGAAATCATATTTCCAATTCATACTCTATCAAAATATGGAAAAAAAATTGGGTTCAACTTGCATCCTAAAGCGCTACAATGGATTTTGTATAGGCATGTTTTTGCCCATGTATGCTATGTATTACGAGAGCTCGCACGCACGGACATTATCTTAAACGGACGCTCATTCCGTTATTACTGGTCAGAAAAAGGTGAACAAGGTATCAAAATGCTTGGAAAAATGTGTCAAACATGATGACAGAAAAATTTCAGCGATTCTATGTTGCAAAATATCAGTACGCGCGAAAACGCGCGCCCATCCGCGTGTGCGCGTTTTTTTGCAAAATGCTTGAAATGGCCTGAAACGTATGCAAAATTAATTTAAGACGATTTGAAGCATTTTTATTTTTTGCGCGCGCGCTGACGCGCGGACGTACGCATGCGCGCGCGTTTTTTGACCTGAAATTGACCGGACGGATATTGACCTTAATCATGATGAATATGAATGAGAAATGCCTTTCCGTTATGAAGATATGATCATGAGTAAAAAGTACCAAAAAAAACACAAAATGGCGCCTGGATGACGTCATGAAAATTTGATGACCTTGAAAATGTTACTGTCACGTCTCATGACAATGGCCTATGACTGTGCCAAAATTGAAGGAAATTGATTGAACCGATCTTGAGTTATCCTGTGAACAAAAAAGTGTGAAGAAATAAATAAAAATAAAGAATAATAATAATAAACTAGAAATTTAATTCGTCATGGGGACGAATTAGGTGGTCTGTCTTCAATTCTTATGATCATGCTCATCTTCAATTCAATTACCCCATGAAATGATGTTAATGTAAAATGATGTATTAAGATATGAATTGATGAATGAAGTACTGATAAACTGATGAACTGATAAATTAAACTGAGGTAAAATGAACTGAATTGATGAGCTAAACGGATGAACTAATGAACTGAACTAAACTGATGAGCTGAACTGATGATCGAAATATTGAGCAATTATCATGATGATGCACAATTAAGTTATATTGACTGCCTTCTGGGCAATACGACGTATATCGCCCGAACTGAAGGTGAGGATGATATATGGCAAGTCGTATTGCCCTGAATTAGGCAGTAAATATTACTAATATTAACCACATCAGACATCTAGAGCAAACAAGAAACTCTCACTATCTTATACCAGCTCATGAATTATAAATTATAAATTACTATCTTATAAATTATATAGCCTACACTCCACAGGATTCCCTAGCATTAGACGTTGCAAAAACATCGTCAAACAAACACTGTGCCTCCAGTGATTGACGAATTTTCGATACACTGCAAACAGTGTGCCAAGGGTCTGATTATTACGTCACAATGGAGTTCGTGCATGGTGCGCATGTTGTTATACGCGTAATATACATTGTCATTGTCACCAGCAGCTGGTGCGCGATGTTATTTACAACTGGCTCGATTATTTCTCACGAGTTTGACACGCAAAAAATTGTGGGGTCAACTTGCATCCTAAAGAGCTATAATGTATTTCGTATAGGCATGTTTTTGCCCATATATGCTATGTATTACAAGAGCTCGCACGCACAGACATTTACCTTGAACGGGCGCTCATTTCGTTATTAATGGTCATAAAGAGATAAACATGGTATCAAATTGTTCGGGAAAAAATGGGCAATACTATGATAGACAAAAAAGGGCGATTCTAGGTTGCGTATGACCATAACGAACACAAACGTGCGCGCAAATTTATGCGCGCGCAAAGCTGTGCGCACGCAAAATTTTCGAAATGCTTGAAATGGCCTAAAACGTACTCTAATTTGATCAAAAAGTGATTATGAGCATTTTTTATTTTTGCGCGCACCGACGCGCGGACGGACGCGTACGCGCGCGTTAATTGACCTTAAGTTGACCGGACGGATATTGACCATAATCGTTATAAATAGGAATGAGAAATGAATTACGGTTATGAAGATATGATCATGAGTTGATTCTCAGAGCACTTCACAAAATGGCGCCTGGATGACGTCACGATATGTTGATGAACTTAAAAAGGTTCCTGTCACGTCTTAAGATGATGACCTATGACTGTGTTAAATTTGAAAGAAATTGGACGGTTCAATTTTGAGTAATCGTGCACACAAAAAAGTGGTCACAAATTTATTTTAATTGAATTGTGTTTTTGTACAAATTCAATTAAAATACTAGAAATTTAATTCGTCATGGGGACGAATTAGGTGGTCTGTTTTCAATTTTATGATCATTGAAAAGTCAAAAAAGAAAAAAAAAAAGAAAAGAAAAAAATTGTTGCAGACTCCCGGACTCGAACCAGGGACCTCGAGGTCGGAAGTCAAGTGCGTTACCGATATGCCAAAACATTTCCCATAGAGATTACACGTAAACGGAAAATAGAATTCACAAATCCCACTTTATAAGTGAAATATGAGCATGATCCCGGCATCTGATCGAAAAATAAAGGGCACACTCGTGATAGCTCATTCTCTCAGCTACATCATACTCAAAGCTCAGCATAAACAAAGATAAAACGATGGAGATATTGCTCGCGAAAGACGAGAATGTAGAATCCAGTTTTGAGAAAAAGTCATGTCTCATAGAGAATACACGCAAAATGTGAAAAATTGACATGCCTGCTTTAATCGCAAAAAATACGCCATGATGCCCTTGTCAAAATGAAATATCGTGGAGACTGCATTTGTAGACAATATTCTCAGGTAGAACATATCAAAATTTGAAAGAAAATGAATTAATATTTACAGAGATACAATCAATTTTATAAAAATATGTTGACGTCATAATATGCAAATTGAAATTTTGAGTTCGGAGGCCATTATGATGGCGTCATGAGTTAATTGAGGGTCAAATGACACATGGAATCATATCTCCAACTCATGTTTTTTCCAACCATGATATAAAAGTTGGGGTCAATTGACTATCTGAAGAGCTATTTTGATTTTTAAAATGGGATGTTTTTGATCAAATTTGCATTATAGTGCCCATAGCAGCACGCGCGGATTTTGAACTTTGACGCGCGCTCACGGCCTTATGAAAGGTCAAGAGTGACTGAAAATAATGTAAATTGTCATTTACGGTAAGAGGAATATAAATCATGTAAAACAAATGAATTTGACCTTTTCCGCGCGTTGTGAGCGCGCGCAACGCGCGCGGGGACACTTACGGACGGAAAATGTTAAAATGCTTAAAATGACCTGATTCGTACTCTCCTTTGATAGTTAAGTGATTTTGAGCATTTTAATATTTTGACGCACGCGTACGCGCGCGTCGTGACCTTTATGTGACCTTTGATGACATGACCTGTTGACCCTTGACCTGAAGTATATGTGATATGAATATGAATGACCTTTGCTTATGCATCACGAAGATATGATGGATAACGTGATTTCACAAAATGGCGCCTGGATGACGTCACGATAACCTGATGACCTTGAAAATGTTCCTGTCACGTCTCATGACAATGACCTATGACTGTGTCAAAATTGAAAGAAATTAAAACAACCGATCTTGAGTTAACCGATAAACAAAAAACGGGAAGAAATAAAAATAAATAATAATAATAATAAATAAATAAATAAAGAAAGAAAATTCTGACGAAAACAATAGGTGATCTGTCGAAAACGACAGACCACCTAACTAGAATTTAAATCGTCACGAAGACGATTAAGGTGGTCTGTCTAAGTCTTATGGTAGATTTGAGAATGGGAGAAGTTATATAGACATGTAAACAATGATGATCATGATAAACATGATGATGATCATGATAGTAAAGGTGATGATGATGATGATAATGATCATGATCATGATGATGTTGATGATGGTGACATTGATGATGATGATGATGATGATGATATTGATGATGATGATGATGATGATGATGAGCATGAGCATGATCCTGACATCTGATTGAAAAAATAAGGAAATATTTAGATAGCAAATAGTCTCAGCTACAACATACTAAAATTTGGGAGAAAACTGTTGTATAATAACTGAGATACTGGTCAAAACACATTGTCATGCAGATTCATGTTTTGAAAAAAGTGACCTCCCATAGACATAACACGCAAATATAACAAATTATGCATTGTCGCCTTTAATCGAATATTTAACTATGATGACGTCATTAAAATGAAAAATAAATGGCATAATTCTGATAGAGAATTATCTCAGCTACAACATATCAAAATGTGGGAGAAAATCGATCACCGATAAGTGAGATAATCTCAATTAAACAAAGACAAAAATGACGTCATCAACAAAATACATTTGTTTGAGTTTAGATGCAAATATGATGACTTTGTTTCACTTTGTACGAGTCAGGGTGGTATGAAATCATATCTCCAACTCATGCTTTCTCCAACCATGATATAAAAATTGGGGGTCGATGGATTATCTGAAGAGCTATTTCGATTTTTAAAATGGCATGTTTTTGATCAAATTTGCATTATATTACCCATAGCAGCACGCGCGGATTTTGAACTTTGACGCACGCTCACAGCCTTATGAAATATGAAGAGTGACTGAAATTAATGTAAATTGTCAATTACGTTGAGAGGAATCTAAATCATGTAAACATTTTGAATTTGACCTTTTCCGCGCGCTGTGAGCGCGCACACCGCGCGCGGGGACACAAACGGACGGAAAATTTTGAAATGCTTAAAATGACCTGATTCGTACTCTCGTTTAATAGTTAAGTGATTTTGAGCAATTTTAAATTTTGACGCGCACATACGTGCGCGTCATGACCTTTATGTGACCTTTGATGACATGACCTGTTGACCCTTGACCTGAAGTATATGTTATATTAATATGAATGACCTTTGATGACGCGTCATGAAGATATGATGGATAATGTGATTTCACAAAATGGCGCCTGGATGACGTCACGATAATTTGATGACCTTGAAAATGTTCCTGTCACGTTTCATAATGATGACCTATAACTGTGTCAAAATTGAGAGAAATTGGGCGGATGGATATTGAGAAATCGGATACACAAAAAAGTGGAGAAATAAATAAAAACTAGAATTTAAATCGTCACGAGGACGATTAAGGTGGTCTGTTTTCAAGTCTTATGATAGATTATAATATTTACTATATTGAGATAGGGAGAAGTTATATAGACATGTAAAGAATGATGATCATCATGATGATCATGATGATGATGATCTTGATAGTAATGGTGATGACGATGATGATGATGATCATGATCATGATGATGTTGATGATTATCATCAACAGACCATGATGACATCAGACTGAAAAAAATGAGAGAACATTTAGATAGTATATAGTCTCAGCTTCAACATACTCAAAAATCAACAAAAATCAAGCCAAAATAACGGCGATATTGCTCTCAAAAGACAAGAATGTAGAATCCAGATTTTGAGAAAAAGTCATCTCCAATAAGGATTACACGCAAAAAGTAATGGATCAAGTGATAATAGGGTAATAATAAAGTAAATATGGTTGTTTATTACATTATTTGCGATTGTAGGTGTTTTAATATTCAAAGGAGATGGTACAGTGAAAGGTCAAAAAGAAAAAAAGGTGAAGAAAAAATTGTTGGAGACGCCCGGACTCGAACCAGGGACCTCGAGGTCGGAAGTCAAGTGCGTTACCGATATACCAAAACATTTCCCATAGAGATTACACGTAAACTTAAAAATGAAATTCTCAAATCCCACTTTGTAAGTGAAATTTGAGCATGATCCCGGCATCTGATCGAAAAATAAAGGGCACACTAGTGATAGCTTATTGTCTCAGCTACAACATACTCAAAGCTCAGCGTAAACAAAGATAAAACGACAGAGATATTGCTCGCGAAAGACGGGAATGTAGAATCCAGTTTTGAGAAAAAGTCATGTCCCATAGAGAATACACGCAAAATGTGAAAAATTGACATGCCTCCTTTAATCGCAAAAATACGCCATGATGCCATTGTCAAAATGAAATATCGTGAAGACTGCATTTGTAGAGAATATTCTCAGGTACAACAAATCAAAATTTGAAAGAAAATTGATCAATATTTACAGAGATACAATCAATTTTCAAAAAATCTGCTGACGTCATAATATGCAAATTGAAATTTTGAGTTCGGAGGCCATTATGATGACGTCATGAGTTACTTGAGGGTCAAATGAGACATGAATTCATATCTCCAACTCATGCTTTTTCCAACCATGATATAAAAGTTGGGTGTCAATGGACTATCTTAAGAGCTAGTTTGATTTTTAAAATGGCATGTTTTTGATCAAATTTGCATTATATTGCCCATAGCAGCACGCGCGGATTTTGAACTTTGACGCGCGCTCACGGCCTTATGAAAGGTCAAGAGTGACTGAAATTAATGTAAATTGTCATTTACGGTAAGAGAAATCTAAATCATGTACAAAAAATTGAATTTGACCTTTTCCGCGCGCTATGAGCGCGCGCAACGCGCGCGTGGACATGTACGGACGGAAAATTTTGAAATGCTTAAAATGACCTAAAACGTGTGCAAAAAAAATTTGGAACGAATTTGAGCATTTTAAAATTTTAATGCGCGCGTATGTGCGCGTCGAGGTGCGCGCACAAATTTTGTTGACATTTTTAGTTGAACTTTGACCTGAAGTTGATGTATACCAAATATGGTTTATTTTTGATGACTCGTTATCGAGATATGATAATGACCAGATTTTTACAAAATGGCGCCTGGATGACGTCATGATGACCCCATGAACTTAAAAAAGGTTTCGGGAACTTGATATTATAGGGCCTAATGACTATCAGAAATTTGAAGGAAATTGACCAAGTCGATTTCGAGTAAACGTATACACAAAAAAAGTGTACGGAAGAAATAAAAATAAACTAGAATTTAAATCGTCACGAGGACGATTAAGGTGGTCTGTCTTCAAGTCTTATGATAGATTATAATACTTACTATATTGAGAAAGGGAGAAGTTATATAGACATGTAAACAATGATGATCATCATGATGATCATGATGATGATGATCCTGATAGTAATGGTGATGACGATGTTGATGATGATGATGATCATCATGATGATGTTAATGATGATCATCAACAGACCATGATGACATCTGATTGAAAAAAATGAGGGAACATTTAGATAGCATATAGTCTCAGCTACAACATACTCCAAAATCAACAAAAACCAAACGGAAATAACGGCGATATTGCTCGCAAAAGACAGGAATGTAGAATCCAGATTTGAGAAAAAGTCATCTCCCATAGGGACTACACTCAAAAAGTAATGGATCAAGTGATAATAGGGGAATAATAAAGTAAACATGGTTGTTTATAACATTATTTGTGATTCTACGTGTTTTAATAAGCAAAGGAAAAGGTACAGTGAAAGGTCAAAAAGAAAAAAAAAGTGAAGAAAAAAATTGTTGGAGACGCCCGGACTCGAACCAGGGACTTCGAGGTCGGAAGTCAAGTGCGTTACCGATGTACCAAAATATTTCCCATAGAGATTACACGTAAACGGAAAATGGAATTATCAAATCCCACTTTGTAAGTGAAATATGAGCATGATCCCGGCATCTGATCGAAAATTAAAGGGCACACTTACGATAGCATATTGACTCAGCTACAACATACTCAAAGCTCAGCGTAAACGAAGATAAAACGACGGAGATATTGCTCGCGAAAGACAAGAATGTAGAAACCAGTTTTGAGAAAAAGTCATGTCCCATAGAGAATACACGCAAAATGTGAAAAATTGACATGCCTCCTTTAATCGCAAAAATACGCCATGATGCCATTGTTCAAATGAAATATCGTGTGAAATACATTCGTAGAAAATATTCTCAGCTAAAACATATCAAAATTTGAAAGAAAATTGATCAACATTTACAGAGATACAATCAATTTTCCAAAAATCTGCTAACGTCATAATATGCAAATTGAAATTTTAAGTTCGGAGGCCATTATGATGACGTCATGAGTTAATTGAGGGTCAAATGAGACATGAAATCATATCCCCGACTCATGATCTATCTAAATATGAAAAAAATTGGGGGTATCTATCCATTCTGAAGAGTTAAAATGAATTTTGTATAGGCTTGTTTTTGCACATGTAATGTGGATAGGGATAATGCAGATCCGCGTGTGCTGTAAACTTTGACGGACGCTCATTGCGTTATCACTGGTCAGAAAAAGGTGAACAAGGTATCAAAATGCTTGGAAAAATGTGGTTGATATGATAGAGAAAATTTGGCGTTTCCATGTTGTAAAATGTCAGTACGCGCACTTACGCGCGGAAACGCGCGCAAAAAAGTGCTCTCGCGCAAAATCTTGAAAATGCTTACAATTGCCTGAAACGTGTGCAAAAAAAATTTGGAACGAATTTGAGCATTTTAAAATTTTAATGCGCGCGTACGTGCGCGTCGAGGTGCGCGCGCAAATTTTGTTGACATTTTTAGTTGAACTTTGACCTGAAGTTGATGTATACCAAATATGGTTTATTTTTGAAGACTCGTTATCGAGATATGATAATGACTTGATTTTTACAAAATGGCGCCTGGATGACGTCACGATGACCCCATGAACTTGAAAAAGGTTTCGGGAACTTGATATTATAGGGCCTAATGACTATCAGAAATTTGAAGGAATTTGACCAAGTCGATTTCGAGTAAACGTATACACAAAAAAAGTGTACGGAAGAAATAAAAATAAATAAAGAATAAAGAATAAAGAATAAAGAATAAAGAATAAAGAAAGAAAATTCTAACGAAATCAATAGGTGATCTGTCATCGACAGACCACCTAACTAGAATTTAAATCGTCACGAGGACGATTAAGGTGGTCTGTCTTCAAGTCTTATGATAGATTATAATACTTACTATATTGAGAAAGGGAGAAGTTATATAGACATGTAAACAATGATGATCATCATGATGATCATGATGATGATGATCCTGATAGTAATGGTGATGACGATGTTGATGATGATGATGATCATCATGATGATGTTGATGATGATCATCAACAGACCATGATGACATCTGATTGAAAAAAATGAGGGAACATTTAGATAGCATATAGTCTCAGCTACAACATACTCCAAAATCAACAAAAACCAAACGGAAATAACGGCGATATTGCTCGCAAAAGACAGGAATGTAGAATCCAGATTTGAGAAAAAGTCATCTCCCATAGGGACTACACTCAAAAAGTAATGGATCAAGTGATAATAGGGGAATAATAAAGTAAACATGGTTGTTTATAACATTATTTGTGATTCTATGTGTTTTAATAAGCAAAGGAAAAGGTACAGTGAAAGGTCAAAAAGAAAAAAAAAGTGAAGAAAAAAATTGTTGGAGACGCCCGGACTCGAACCAGGGACTTCGAGGTCGGAAGTCAAGTGCGTTACCGATGTACCAAAATATTTCCCATAGAGATTACACGTAAACGGAAAATGGAATTATCAAATCCCACTTTGTAAGTGAAATATGAGCATGATCCCGGCATCTGATCGAAAATTAAAGGGCACACTTACGATAGCATATTGACTCAGCTACAACATACTCAAAGCTCAGCGTAAACGAAGATAAAACGACGGAGATATTGCTCGCGAAAGACAAGAATGTAGAAACCAGTTTTGAGAAAAAGTCATGTCCCATAGAGAATACACGCAAAATGTGAAAAATTGACATGCCTCCTTTAATCGCAAAAATACGCCATGATGCCATTGTTCAAATGAAATATCGTGTGAAATACATTCGTAGAAAATATTCTCAGCTAAAACATATCAAAATTTGAAAGAAAATTGATCAACATTTACAGAGATACAATCAATTTTCCAAAAATCTGCTAACGTCATAATATGCAAATTGAAATTTTAAGTTCGGAGGCCATTATGATGACGTCATGAGTTAATTGAGGGTCAAATGAGACATGAAATCATATCTCCGACTCATGATCTATCTAAATATGAAAAAAATTGGGGGTATCTATCCATTCTGAAGAGTTAAAATGAATTTTGTATAGGCTTGTTTTTGCACATGTAATGTGGATAGGGATAATGCAGATCCGCGTGTGCTGTAAACTTTGACGGACGCTCATTGCGTTATCACTGGTCAGAAAAAGGTGAACAAGGTATCAAAATGCTTGGAAAAATGTGGTTGATATGATAGAGAAAATTTGGCGTTTCCATGTTGTAAAATGTCAGTACGCGCACTTACGCGCGGAAACGCGCGCAAAAAAGTGCTCTCGCGCAAAATCTTGAAAATGCTTACAATTGCCTGAAACGTGTGCAAAAAAAATTTGGAACGAATTTGAGCATTTTAAAATTTTAATGCGCGCGTACGTGCGCGTCGAGGTGCGCGCGCAAATTTTGTTGACATTTTTAGTTGAACTTTGACCTGAAGTTGATGTATACCAAAGATGGTTTATTTTTGAAGACTCGTTATCGAGATATGATAATGACTTGATTTTTACAAAATGGCGCCTGGATGACGTCACGATGACCCCATGAACTTGAAAAAGGTTTCGGGAACTTGATATTATAGGGCCTAATGACTATCAGAAATTTGAAGGAATTTGACCAAGTCGATTTCGAGTAAACGTATACACAAAAAAAGTGTACGGAAGAAATAAAAATAAATAAAGAATAAAGAATAAAGAATAAAGAAAGAAAATTCTAACGAAATCAATAGGTGATCTGTCATCGACAGACCACCTAACTAGAATTTAAATCGTCACGAGGACGATTAAGGTGGTCTGTCTTCAAGTCTTATGATAGATTATAATACTTACTATATTGAGAAAGGGAGAAGTTATATAGACATGTAAACAATGATGATCATCATGATGATCATGATGATGATGATCTTGATAGTAATGTAGATGACGATGTTGATGATGATGATGATGATCATGATGATGTTGATGATGATCATCAACAGACCATGATGACATCTGATTGAAAAAAATGAGGGAACATTTAGATAGCATATAGTCTCAGCTACAACATACTCCAAAATCAACAAAAACCAAACGGAAATAACGGCGATATTGCTCGCAAAAGACAGGAATGTAGAATCCAGATTTTAGAAAAAGTCATCTCCCATAGGGACTACACTCAAAAAGTAATGGATCAAGTGATAATAGGGGAATAATAAAGTAAACATGGTTGTTTATAACATTATTTGTGATTCTACGTGTTTTAATAAGCAAAGGAAAAGGTACAGTGAAAGGTCAAAAAGAAAAAAAAAGTGAAGAAAAAAATTGTTGGAGACGCCCGGACTCGAACCAGGGACCTCGAGGTCGGAAGTCAAGTGCGTTACCGATGTACCAAAATATTTCCCATAGAGATTACACGTAAACGGAAAATGGAATTATCAAATCCCACTTTGTAAGTGAAATATGAGCATGATCCCGGCATCTGATCGAAAATTAAAGGGCACACTTACGATAGCATATTGACTCAGCTACAACATACTCAAAGCTCAGCGTAAACGAAGATAAAACGACGGAGATATTGCTCGCGAAAGACAAGAATGTAGAAACCAGTTTTGAGAAAAAGTCATGTCCCATAGAGAATACACGCAAAATGTGAAAAATTGACATGCCTCCTTTAATCGCAAAAATACGCCATGATGCCATTGTTCAAATGAAATATCGTGGAGACTACATTCGTAGAGAATATTCTCAGCTAAAACATATCAAAATTTGAAAGAAAATTGATCAATATTTACAGAGATACAATCAATTTTCCAAAAATCTGCTAACGTCATAATATGCAAATTGAAATTTTAAGTTCGGAGGCCATTATGATGACGTCATGAGTTAATTGAGGGTCAAATGAGACATGAAATCATATCTCCGACTCATGATCTATCTAAATATGAAAAAAATTGGGGGTATCTATCCATTCTGAAGAGTTAAAATGAATTTTGTATAGGCTTGTTTTTGCACATGTAATGTGGATAGGGATAATGCAGATCCGCGTGTGCTGTAAACTTTGACGGACGCTCATTGCGTTATCACTGGTCAGAAAAAGGTGAACAAGGTATCAAAATGCTTGGAAAAATGTGGTTGATATGATAGAGAAAATTTGGCGTTTCCATGTTGTAAAATGTCAGTACGCGCACTTACGCGCGGAAACGCGCGCAAAAAAGTGCTCTCGCGCAAAATCTTGAAAATGCTTACAATGGCCTGAAACGTGTGCAAAAACAATTTGGGACGAATTTGAGCATTTTAAAATTTTAATGCGCGCGTACGTGCGCGTCGAGGTGCGCGCGCAAATTTTGTTGACATTTTTAGTTGAACTTTGACCTGAAGTTGATGTATACCAAATATGGTTTATTTTTGAAGACTCGTTATCGAGATATGATAATGACTTGATTTTTACAAAATGGCGCCTGGATGACGTCACGATGACCCCATGAACTTGAAAAAGGTTTCGGGAACTTCATATCATAGGGCCTGATGACTAGCAGAAATTTGAAGGAAATTGACCAGGTCGAGTTCGAGTAAACGTATACACAAAAAAAGTGTACGGAATAAATAAAAATAAATAAAGAATAAAGAATAAAGAATAAAGAAAGAAAATTCTAACGAAATCAATAGGTGATCTGTCATCGACAGACCACCTAATAAAGAATAAAGAATAAAGAAAGAAAATTCTAACGAAATCAATAGGTGATCTGTCATCGACAGACCACCTAATAAAGAATAAAGAATAAAGAATAAAGAATAAAGAAAGAAAATTCTAACGAAATCAATAGGTGATCTGTCATCGACAGACCACCTAACTAGAAATTTAATTCGTCATGGGGACGAATTAGGTGGTCTGTCTTTAAGTCTTATGAGAGATTATAATATTTACTATATTGAGAAAGGGAGAAGTTATATAGACATGTAAACAATGATGATCATCATGATGATCATGATGATGATGATCTTGATAGTAATGGTGATGACGATGATGATGATGATGATGATCATGATGATGTTGATGATTATCATCAACAGACCACGATGACATCAGACTGAACAAAATTAGAGAACATTTAGATAGTATATAGTTTCAGCTATATCATACTTAAAAATCAACAAAAATCAAGCCGAAATAACGGCGATATTGCTCGCAAAAGACAGGAATGTAGAATCCAAATTTGAGAAAAAGTCATCTCCCATAAGGATTACACGCCAAAAGAAATGGATCAAGTGATAATAGGGTAATATTAAAGTAAATATGGTTGTTTATTACATTATTTGCGATTGTACGTGTTTTAATATTCAAAGGAGATGGTACAGTGAAAGGTCAAAAAGAAAAAAAAGTGAAGAAAAAAAATTGTTGGAAACGCCCGGACTCGAACCAGGGACCTCGAGGTCGGAAGTCAAGTGCGTTACCGATATACCAAAACATTTCCCATAGAGATTACACGTAAACTGAAAATTGAATTCTCAAATCCCACTTTGTAAGTGAAATATGAGCATGATCCCGGCATCTGATCGAAAAATAAAGGGCACAACTGTGATAGCTTATTGTCTCAGCTACAACATACTCGAAGCTTAGCGAAAACAAAGCTAAAACGACGGAGATATTGCTCGCAAAAGACAGGATGTAGAATCCAGATTTGAGAAAAAGTTATGTCCCTTATAGAATACACGCAAAATGTGAAAAATTGACATGCCTCCTTTAATCGCAAAAATACGCCATGATGCTTTTGTCAAAATGAAAAATCGTGGCAACGACATTTGTTGAAAATTGTCTCAGCTAAAACATATCAAAATTTGGAAGAAAAATGATCAACATTTACAGAGATACAATCAATTTTCCAAAAATATGCTGACGAATTTTCGATACACTGCAATCAGTTTGCCTAGGGTTTGATTGTTACGTCACAATGGAGTTCGGGCATAGTGCGCATTTTGTTATACACGTAATATACATTGTCATTGTCACCAGCAGCTGGTGCGCGATGAAACGTACAACTGGGTCAATTATTGCTCACTAGTTTCACACGCATTTTGCCGTTGACTTTTCAGATCGAGCAATAATATTTTTTCTGTACAGTTAATAATGTATTTCGTATAGGTATGTTTTCGCCCATATATGCTATGTATTACAAGAGCTCGCACGCACAGACATTTACCTTAAACTAACGCTCATTTCGTTATTAATGGTCATAAAGAGATAAACATGGTATCAAATTGTTCGGAATAAAATGGGCAATACTATGATAGACAAAAAAAGGCGATTCTAGGTTGCGTAAGACCATTACGAACACAAACGTGCGCGCAAATTTATACGCGCGGAAAGGTGTGCGCACGCAAAATTTTCGAAATGCTTGAAATGGCCTAAAACGTACTCTAATTTGATCAAAAAGTGATTATGAGCATTTTTTATTTTTGCGCGCACCGACGCGCGGACGGACGCGTACGCGCGCGTTAATTGACCTTAAGTTGACCGGACGGATATTGACCATAATCGTTATAAATATGAATGAGAAATGATTTACGGTTATGAAGATATGATCATGAGTTGATTCTCAGAGCACTTCACAAAATGGCGCCTGGATGACGTCACGATATGTTGGTGAACTTGAAAATGTTCCTGTCACGTCTTAAGATGATGATCTATGACTGTGTTAAATTTGAAAGAAATTAGACGGTTCAATTTTGAGTAATCGTGCACACAAAAGAGTGGTCACAAATTTATTTTAATTGAATTTTGTTTTTGTACAAATTCAATTAAAATACTAGAAATTTAATTCGTCACGAAGACGAATAAGGTGGTCTGTCTAAGTCTCATGATAGATTTGAGAATGGGAGAAGTTATATAGACATGTAAACAATGATGATCATGATGAACATGATGATGATCATGATGGTGACATTGATGATAATGATGATGATATTGATGATGATGATGACGATGATGAGTATGAGCATGATCCTGCCATCTGATTGAAAAAAATGAGGAAATATTTAGATAGCAAATAGTCTCAGCTACAACATACTAAAATTTGGGAGAAAACTGTTGAATAAGAACCGAGATACTGGTCAAAACACATTGTCATGCAGATTCATGTTTTGAAAAAAGTGACCTCCCATAGACATAACACGCAAATATGACAAATTATGCATTGTCGCCTTTAATCGAATATTTCACTATAATGACGTCATCAAAATGAAAAATAAATGACATATTTCTGATAGAGAATTATCTCAGCTACAACATATTAAAATCTGAGAGAAGATCGATGACCGATAAGTGAGATAATTTCAATTAAACAAAGACAAAAATTACGTCATCAACAAAATACATTTGTTTGAGTTTAGATGCCAATATGATGACTTTATTTCACTTTGTACGAGTCAAGGTGGTATGAAATCATATCTCCAACTCATGCTTTTTCCAACCATGATATAAAAAATGGGGGTCAATGGACTATCTGAAAAGCTATATCGATTTTTAAAATGGCATGTTTTTGATGAAATTTGCATTATATTGCCCATAGCAGCACGCGCGGATTTTGAACTTTGACGCACGCTCACGGCCTTATGAAATATGAAGAGTGACTGAAATTAATGTAAATTGTTAATTACATTAAGAGGAATCCAAATCATGTAAACATTTTGAATTTGACCTTTTTCGCGCGCTGTGAGCGCGCACACCGCGCGCGGGGACACAAACGGACGGAAAATGTTGAAATGCTTAAAATGACCTGATTCGTACTCTCGTTTAATAGTTAAGTGATTTTGAGCAATTTAAAATTTTGACGCGCACATACGCGCGCGTCATGACCTTTATGTGACCTTTGATGACATGACCTGTTGACCCTGGACCTAAAGTATATGTGATATGAATATGAATGACCTTTGCTGATGCATCATGAAGATATGATGGATAACGTGATTTCAAAAAATGGCGCCTGGATGACGTCACGATAACCTAATGACCTTGAAAATGTTCCTGTCACGTCTCATTACAATGACCTATAATTGTGCCGAAATTTAATGAAATTAACTAAACCAAACTTGAGTTATCCGGGCCACAAAAAACGGGGAGAAATAAAAATAAAGAATAATAATAATAACTAGAAATTTAATTCGTCATGGTGACGAATTAGGTGGTCTGTTTTCAATTTTATGATCATTGAAAAGTCAAAAAAGTCAAAAAAATGAAGAAAAAAAATTGTTGGAGACGCCCGGACTCGAACCAGGGACCTCGAGGTCGGAAGTCAAGTGCATTACCGATATACCAAAACGTTTCCCATAGCGATTATACTTTAACGGAAAATGGAATTATCAAATCCCACTTTGTAAGTGAAATATGAGCATGATCCCGGCATCTGATCGAAAAATAAAGGGCACATTTGTGATAGCTTATTGTCTCAGCTACAACATACTCAAAGCTCAGCGTAAACAAAGATAAAACGACGGAGATATTGCTCGCGAAAGACGAGAATGTAGAATCCAGTTTTGAGAAAAAGTCATATCCCATAGAGAATACACGCAAAATGTGAAAAATTGACATGCCTCCTTTAATCGCAAAAATACGTCATGATACCATTGTCAAAATGAATTTTTGTGGTAAATGTATTTGTAGAAAATATTCTCAGGTAAAACATATCAAAATTTGAAAGAAAATTGATTATTATTTACAGAGATACAATCAATTTTCAAAAAATCTGCTGACGTCAAAATATGCAAATTGAAATTTTGAGTTTGGAGGCCATTATGATGACGTCATGAGTTAATTGAAGGTCAAATGAGACATGAAATCATATCTCCAACTCATGCTTTTTACAACCATGATATAAAAGTTGGGGTCAATTGACTATCTGAAGAGCTATTTTGATTTTTAAAATGGGATGTTTTTGATCAAATTTGCATTATATTGCCCATAGCAGCACGCGCGGATTTTGAACTTTGACGCGCGCTCACGGCCTTATGAAAGGTCAAGGGTGACTGAAATTAATGTAAATTGTCATTTACGGTAAGAGGAATCTAAATCATGTAAACATTTTGAATTTGACCTTTTTCCGCGCGTTGTGAGCGCGCGCAACGCGCGCGGGGACACGTACGGACGGAAAATTTTGAAATGCTTAAAATTGCCTGATTCGTACTCCCGTTTAATAGTTAGGTGATTTTGAGCATTTTAAAATTTTGACGCACGCGTACGCGCGCGTCATGACCTTTATGTGACCTTTGATGACATGACCTGTTGACCCTTGACCTGAAGTATATGTGATATAAATATGAATGACCTTTGCTTATGCATCATGAAGATATGATGGATAACGTGATTTCACAAAATGGCGTCTGGATGACGTCACGATAACCTAATGACCTTGAAAATGTTCCTGTCACGTCTCATGACAATGACCTATAACTGTGCTAAAATTAAAAGAAATTGATTAAACTGATCTTCAGTTATCCTCTGAACAAAAAAGGGGGAGAAATAAAAATAAAGAATAAATAAATAATAATAAAGAAGAAAGAAAATTCTGACGAAAACAATAGGTGATCTGTTTTCAACAGACCACCTAATAAATAAATAATAAATAAAGAAAGAAAATTCTGACGAAATCAATAGGTGGTCTGTTGATAACAGACCACCTAACTAGAAATTTAATTCGTCATGGTGACGAATTAGGTGGTCTGTTTTCAATTTTATGATCATTGAAAAGTCAAAAAAGTCAAAAAAATGAAGAAAACAAATTGTTGGAGACGCCCGGACTCGAACCAGGGTCCTCGAGGTCGGAAGTCAAGTGCGTTACCGATATACCAAAACATTTCCCATAGAGATTATACGTAAACAGAAAATGGAATTTTCAAATCCCACTTTGTAAGTGAAATATGAGCATGTTCCCGGCATCTGATCAAAAAATAAAGGACACACTAGTGATAGCTTATTCTCTCAGCTACAACATACTCAAAGCTCAGCATAAACAAAGATGAAACGACGGAGATATTACTCGCGAAAGACGAGAATGTAGAATCCAGTTTTCAGAAAAAGTCATGTCCCATAGAGAATACACGCAAAATGTAAAAAATTGACTTGCCTCCTTTAATCGCAAAAATACGCCATGATGCTTTCGTCAAAATGAAAATTCGTGTCAACTGCATCTGTAGAGAATTGTCTCAGCTAAAACATATCAAAATGTGGATGAAAATTGATAAATATTTACAGAGATACAATCAATTTTCCAAAAATATGATGACGTCATAATATGCAAATTAAAATTTTGAGTTCGGAGGCCATTATGATGACGTCATGAGTCAATTGAGGGTCAAATGAGACATGAAATCATATCTCCAATTCATACTCTATCAAAATATGAAAACAAAATTGGGTTCATCTTGCATCCTAAAGCGCTACAATGGATTTTGTATAGGCATGTTTTTGCCCATGTATGCTGTGTATTACAAGAGCTCGCACGCACGGACATTATCTTAAACAGACGCTCATTCCGTTATTAATGGGCAGAAAAAGGTGAACAAGGTATCAAAATGCTTGGAAAAATGTGCCAAATATGATGACAGAGAAAATACGGCGATTTTACGATGGCAAATACCAGTACGCGCAAAAACGCGCGCGCACGAGTGTGCGAGCTTTTTTTTGCGAAACGCTTAAAATAGCCTAAAACGTATGCAAAATTAATTTGAAACGATTTGGAGCATTTTTATTTTTTGCGCGCGCGCTGACGCGCGGACGTACGCATGCGCGCGCGTTCTTTGACCTGAAATTTACCGGACGGATATTGACCTTAATCATGATAAATATTAATAAGAAATGCCTTTCCGTTATGAAGATATGATCATGAATTGAAAGTACCAAAAAAAATACAAAATGGCGCCTGGATGACGTCATGAAAATTTGATGACCTTGAAAATGTTCCTGTCACGTCTTATGGCAATGACCTATGACTGTGCCAAAATTTAACAAAATTGACTGAACTGATCTTGAGTTATCCTGTACACAAAAAAGTGGGGAGAAATAAAAATAAATAATAAACTAGACATATAATACTTGTTTGGAACAAGTATAGGTGGGCTGGTCAACTTAAATTTGAGACAAAATAGAGCAAAAATAAGCGGGATACCGCTTTAAAATTCTTAAAAAACAATATCATGTAGTTTCATGACGTGAACGAAATTCACCTTCTATAGGAATAACGCAAATTATGAAGGCCTTTTGACATGAGGCCTTTAATCGAGATTTGTACTATGATTACGTCATCAAAATGAAAAATGGTTATTACTGAGCTTGTAGAGAATTGTCTTAGCTACAACATATCGAAATTTTGAAGAAAATTGATCAATATTTACAGAGATACAATCAATTTTACATAAATATGCTGACGTAATAATATGCAAATTCGTATTTTGAGTTCCAAGGCCATTGTGATGATGTCACGATACACTTAATGGCAAAATAAGACATGGAATCATATCTTTGACTCTTAATTTATCAAAATATGAAAAAAAATTGAAGGTCACGGTTCATTCCAAAGAGCTATAATTAATTTTGTATAGGCAATGTTTTTGCCCATATATGCTATGTATTATAAGAGCTCGCGCGCACTGACATTTATCTTGAATGGACGCTCATCTTAAAATTAATGGTCATAAAGTGATGAACATAGTATCAAATTGTTTGACAAAATATGGGAATTATCATGAAAGAAAAAAATTGCGATTCTACGCTGTGTAATGGTGTTACGCGCGAAAACGCGCGCGCATGCGCGTGTGCGCGATTTTTTTATGAAATGCTTAAAATGACCTGAAACGTATGCAAAAATAATTTAAGACGATTTTGAGCATTTAAAATTTTTGCGCGCGTATTGACGCGCGGACGTACGCGCACTCGCGCGTTTTTTGACATGAATTTGACCGGACTGATATTGACCTTGATCATGATAAATATGAATGAGAAATTACTTTTGGTTATGAAGATATGATCATGGGTTGATTTTCAAAAAAATTCACAAAATGGCGCCTAGATGACGTCATCAGTCAAGGTCAAGGTCGAAAAATTTGCTGTGTTTTGTGAATATGCCTATACATATGTGTGTTAAATTTTAAGATATTTGATTGAGCCATTTTCAAATTATCTTGCACACAAAAAAGTGGGTCGAAATAAGAAAAATAAATAATAAATAATAATAATAATAATAAAGGCAATTTTAACAAAATTATAAGGTGGTCTGTATTAGATACAGCCCACCTAACTAGACATATAATACTTGTTTGGAACAAGTATAGGTGGGCTGGTCAAACTGAACTTTGAGACAAAATAGAGCAAAAATAAGCGAGATACTGCTAAAAAAAACAATGTCATGTAGATTAAAGATGTACGAAATTCACCTTCAATAGGCATAACACGCTACTTAAGACATTTCTGATATGTGCCCTTTAATCGTAATTTTCACTATGATGACGTCATCAAAATGAAAAATGGTGATGACTGAGCTTGTAGAAAATTGTCTAAGCTACATCATATCGAAATTTGGAAGAAAATCGATAAATATTTACAGAGATACAATCAATTTTACATAAATATGCTGACTTCATAATATGCAAATTCGTATTTTGAGATCCAAGGCCATTATGATGATGTCACGATACACTTAATGGCCAAATGAGACATGGAATCATATCTTCGACTCATACTCTATCTAAATATGAAAAAAATTGAAGGTCACGGTTCATTCCAAAGAGCTATAATGGATTTTGTATAGGCATGTTTTTGCCCATATATGCTATGTATTAAAAGAGCTCGCGCGCACGGGCATTTTTCTTGAATTGACGCTCATCTTGTTGTTAATGGACATAAAGAGATAAACATGGTATCAAATTCCTCGAAAAAATATGAGAAATATCATGAAAGAAAAAAAAATGGCGATTCTATGTTGTGTAATGGTGTAACGCGCGAAAACGCGCGCGCATGCTCGTGCGCGCGATTTTTTATAAAATGCTTAAAATGACCTGAAACGTATGCAAAAAAAATTTAAGACGATTTCGAGCATTTAAAATTTTTGCGCGCGTAATGACGCGCGGACGTACGCGCACGCGCGCGTTTTTTGACCTGAATTTGACCGGACTGATATTGACCTTGATCATGATAAATATGAATGAGATATTACTTTTGGTTATGAAGATATGATCATAAGTTGATTTTCAAAATTTTTCACAAAATGGCGCCTAGATGACGTCATCAGTCAAGGTCAAGGTCGAAAAATTTGCTGTGTTTTGTGAATATGCCTATACATATGTGTGTTAAATTTTAAGATATTTGATTGAGCCATTTTCAAATTATCTTGAACACAAAAAAGTGGGTCGAAATAAGAAAAATAAATAAACTAGACATATAATACTTGTTTGGAACAAGTATAGGTGGGCTGGTCAACTTAAATTTGAGACAAAATAGAGCAAAAATAAGCGAGATACTGCTTAAAAATTCTTAAAAAACAATATCATGTAGTTTCATGACGGGAACGAAATTCACCTTCTATAGGGATAACGCAAATTATGAAGGCCTTTTGACATGAGGCCTTTAATCGAGATTTTCACTATGATGACGTCATCAAAATGAAAAATGGTGTTGACTGAGCTTGTAGAGAATTGTCTTAGCTACATCATATTGAAATTTGGAAGAAAATCGATCAATATTTACAGAGATACAATCAATGTTACATAAATATGCTGACGTCATTATATGCAAATTCGTATTTTGAGTTCCAAGGCCATTATGATGATGTCACGATATACTTAATGGCCAAATGAGACATGGAATCATATTTCCGACTCATACTCTATCTAAATATGAAAAAACATTGAAGGTCACGGTTCATTCCAAAGAGCTATAATGGATTTTGTATAGGCATGTTTTTGCCCATATATGCTATGTAATAAAAGAGCTCGCGCGCACGGACATTTATCTTGACTTGACGTTCATCTTGTTATTAATGGTCATAAAGAGATAAACATGGTATCAAATTCCTCGAAAAAATTTGAGAAATATCATGAAAAAAAAAAAAATGGCGATTCTATGTTGTGTAATGGTGTTACGCGCGAAAACGCGCGCGCATGCTCGTACGCGCGATTTTTTATAAAATGCTTAAAATGACCTGAAACGTATGCAAAATTAATTTGAGACGATTTTGAGCATTTATTTTTTTTGCGCGCGCACTGACGCGCGGATGTACGCGCACGCGCGCGTTTTTTGACCTGAAATTGATTGGACTGATATTGACCTTGATCATGATAAATATGAATTAGAAATGGTTTTTGGTTATGGAGATATGATCATAAGTTGATTTTCAAAATTTTTCACAAAATGGCGCCTAGATGACGTCATCAGTCAAGGTCAAGGTCGAAAAATTTGCTGTGTTTTGTGAATATGCCTATACATATGTGTGTTAAATTTTAAGATATTTGAATGAGCCATTTTCAAATTATCTTGAACACAAAATAGTGGGTCGAAATAAGAAAAATAAATAATAAATAATAATAATAATAATAAAGGCAATTTTAACAAAATTATAAGGTGGTCTGTATTAGATACAGCCCACCTAATAATAATAATAATAATAAAGGCAATTTTAACAAAATTATAAGGTGGTCTGTATTAGATACAGCCCACCTAATAATAAAGAAAATTCTGACGAAAACAATAGGTGATCTGTTTTCAACAGACCACCTAATAAATAAAGAAAGAAAGAAAATTCTGACGAAAACAATAGGTGATCTGTCGTTGACAGACCACCTAACTAGAAATTTAATTCGTCATGGGGACGAATTAGGTGGTCTGTCTTCAATTCTTATGATCATGCTCATCTTCAATTCAATTACCTCATGAAATAATGTTAATGTATAATGATGTATTTATTGTATTAAGATATGAATGAAGTAATGATGAACTGATGAACTGATAAATTGAACTGATGTAAAATGAACTGAATTGGTGAGCTAAACGGATGAACTGATGAACTGAACTAAACTGATAAACGAAATATTGAGAAATTATGATGATGATGCATAATTAAGTAATATTGACTGCCTTCTGGGCAATACGACGTATATCGCCCGAACCGAAGGTGAGGATGATATATGGCAAGTCGTATTGCCCTGAATTAGGCAGTAAATATTACTAATATTAACCACATCAGACATCTAGAGCAAACAAGAAACTCTTACTATCTCATACTATCTCATGAATTATAAATTATAAATTACTATCTTATAAATTATGTAGCCTACACTGCACAGGATATCCTAGCATTAGAAGTTGCAAAAACATCGTCAAACAAGCACTGTGTATCAAGTGCTTGACGAATTTTCGATACACTGCAAACAGTGTGCCAAGGGTCTGATTGTTACGTCACAATGGAGTTCGTGCATGGTGCGCATGTTGTTATACGCGTAATATACATTGTCATTGTCACCAGCAGCTGGTGCGCGATGTTATTTACAACTGGCTCGATTATTTCTCACAAGTTTGACACGCAAAAAATTGTGGGGTCAACTTGCATCCTAAAGAGCTATAATGTATTTCGTATAGGCATGTTTTTGCCCATATATGCTATGTATTACAAGAGCTCGCACACACAGACATTTACCTTGAACGGGCGTTCATTTCGTTATTAATGGTCATAAAGAGATAAACATGGTATCAAATTGTTCGGAAAAAAATGGGCAATACTATGATAGACAAACAATGGCGATTATATGTTGCGTTCGACCATTACGAACAAAAACGTGCGCGCAAATTTATGCGCGCGGAAAGGTGTGCGCACGCAAAATTCTCGAAATGCTTGAAATAGCCTAAAACGTACTCTAATTTGATCAAAAAGTGATTAAGAGCATTTTTTATTTTTGCGCGCACCGACGCGCGGACGGACGCGTACGCGCGCGTTTATTGACCTTAAGTTGACCGGACAGATATTGACCATAATCGTTATAAATATGAATGAGAAATGATTTACGGTTATGAAGATATGATCATGAGTTGATTCTCAGAGCACTTCACAAAATGGCGCCTAGATGACGTCATGATATTTTGATGAACTTGAAAATGTTCCTGTCACGTCTTAAGATGATGACCTATAACTGTGTTAAATTTGAAAGAAATTGGACGGTTCAATTTTGAGTAATCGTGCACACAAAAAAGTGGTCACAAATTTATTTTAATTGAATTGTGTTTTTGTACAAATTCAATTAAAATACTAGATTTTAATTCGTCACGAGGACGAATAAGGTGGTCTGCCTTCAAGTTATATAGACATGTAAACAATGATGATCATGATGATGATCATGATGATGATGATCTTGATAGTAATGGTGATGACGATGATGATGATCATCACGATCATGATGATGTTGATGATCATCATCAACAGACCATGATGACATCAGACTGAACAAAATGAGAGAACTTTGAGATAGTATATAGTCTCAGCTACAACATACTAAAAAATCAACAAAAATCAAGCCGAAATAACGGCGATATTGCTCGCAAAAGACAAGAATGTAGAATCCAGATTTGAGAAAAAGTCATCTCCCATAAGGATTACACGCAAAAAGTAATGGATCAAGTGATAATAGGGTAATAATAAAGTAAATATGGTTGTTTATTACATTATTTGCGATTCTACGTGTTTTAATATTCAAAGGAGATGGTACAGTGAAAGGTCAAAAAGAAAAAAAGTGAAGAAAAAAATTGTTGGAGACGCCCGGACTCGAACCAGGGACCTCGAGGTCGGAAGTCAAGTGCGTTACCGATATACCAAAACATTTCACATAGAGATTACACGTAAACGGAAAATGGAATTCTCTAATCCCACTTTGTAAGTGAAATATGAGCATGATCCCGGCATCTGATCGAAAAATAAAGGGCACACTTGTGATAGCTTATTGTCTCAGCTACAACATACTCAAAGCTCAGCCTTAACAAAAATAAAACGACGGAGATATTGCTCGCGAAAGACGAGAATGTAGAATCCAGTTTTGAGAAAAAGTCATGTCCCATAGAGAATACACGCAAAATGTGAAAAATTGACATGCCTCCTTTAATCGCAAAAATACGCCATGATGCCTTTGTCAAAATGAAATATTGTGGTGACTGCATTTGTAGAGAATATTCTAAGGTAGAACATATCAAAATTTGAAAGAAAATTGATCAACATTTGCAGAGATACAATCAATTTTCCAAAAATCTGCTGACGTCATAATATGAAAATTAAAATTTTGAGTTCGGAGGCCATTATGATGACGTCATGAGTTAATTGAGGGTCAAATGAAACATGAAATCATATCTCCGATTCATACTCTATCAAAATAAAAAAAACTTGGGGTCACCTTGCATCCTAAAGCGCTACAATGGATTTTGTACAGGCATGTTTTTGCCCATGTATGCTATGTATTACAAAAGCTCGCGCGCACGGTAATTATCTTAAACGGACGCTCATTCCGTTATTAATGGGCAAAAAAAGTTGAACAAGGTATCAAAATGCTTGAAAAAATGTGCCAAATATGATGACAGAAAAAAATTGGCGATTCTACGTTGCAAAATGCAAGTACGCGCGAAAACGCGCGCGCATGTCCGTGCGCGCGTTTTTTTGCAAAATGCTTCAAATGGCCTGAAACGTATGCAAAATTAATTTTAAACGATTTAGAGCATTTTTATTTTTTGCGCGCGCGCTGACGCGCGGACGTACGCATGCGCGCGCGTTTTTTGACCTGAAATTGACCGGACGGATATTGACCTTAATCATGATAAATATGAATGAGAAATGCCTTTCCGTTATAAAGATATGATCATGAGTTGAAAGTACAAAAAAAAACACAAAATGGCGCCTGGATGACGTCATGAAGACTTGATGATATTGAAAAGGTTACTGTCACGTCTCATGACAATGACCTATGACTGTGCCAAAATTGAACGAAATTGATCAAACTGATCTTGAGTTATCCTTTACACAAAAAAGTGGGGAGAAATAAATAAAAATAAAGAATAATAATAATAAAGAAAGAAAATTCTGACGAAAACAATAGGTGATCTGTCATTGACAGACCACCTAACTAGAAATTTAATTCGTCATGGGGACGAATTAGGTGGTCTGTCTTCAATACTAATGATCAGTGAAACGTCAAAAAGAAGAAAAAAAGTAAAGAAAAAATTGTTGGAGACGCCCGGACTCGAACCAGGGACCTCGAGGTCCGAAGTCAGGTGCGTTACCGATATACCAAAACATTTCCCATAGCGATTACACGTAAACGGAAAATGAAATTCTCAAATCCCACGTTGCAAGTGAAATATGAGCATGATCTCGGCATCTGATCGAAAAATAAAGGACACATTTGTGATAGCTTATTGTCTCAGCTACAACATACTCAAAGCTCAGCGTAAACAAAGATAAAACGACGGAGATATAGCTCGCGAAAGACGAGAATGTAGAATCCAGTTTTGAGAAAAAGTCATGTCCCACAGAGAATACACGCAAAATGTGAAAAATTGACATGCCTCCTTTAATCGCAAAAATACGCCATGATACCATTGTCAAAATGAAATATTGTGTGGACTGCATTTGTAGAAAATATTCTCAGGTAGAACATATCAAAATTTGAAAGAAAATTGATCAACATTTACAGAGATACAATCATTTTTCCAAAAATCTGCTGACGTCATAATATGAAAATTAAAATTTTGAGTTTGGAGGCCATTATGATGACGTCATGAGTTAATTGAGGGTCAAATGACACATGAAATCATATCTCCAACTCATGTTTTTTCCAACCATGATATAAAAGTTGGGGTCAATTGACTATCTGAAGAGCTATTATGATTTTTAAAATGGGATGTTTTTGATCAAATTTGCATTATATTGCCCATAGCAGCACGCGCGGATTTTGAACTTTGACGCGCGCTCACGGCCTTATAAAAGATCAAGAGTAACTGAAATTAATGTAAATTGTCATTTACGGTAAGAGGAATCTAAATCATGTAAAAAAATTGAATTTGACCATTTCCGCGCGTTGTGAGCGCGCGCAACGCGCGCGGGGACACTTACGGACGGAAAATTTTGAAATGCTTGAAATGACCTGATTCGTACTCTCGTTTAATAGTTAAGTGATTTTGAGCAATTTAAAATTTTGACGCGCGCATACGCGCGCGTCATGACCTTCATGTGACCTTTGATGACATGACTTGTTGATTCTTGACCTGAAGTATATGTGATATGAATATGAATGACCTTTGCTGATGCATCATGAAGATATGATGGATAATGTGATTTCACAAAATGGCGCCTGGATGACGTCACGATGATTTGATGACCTTGAAAATGTTCCTGTCACGTCTCATGACAATGACCTATGAATGTGCCAAAATTTAATGAAATTAACTAAACCAAACTTGAGTTATCCGGGGCACAAAAAACAGGAAGAAATAAAAATAAAGAATAATAATAATAAATAAAGAAAATTCTGACGAAATCAATAGGTGGTCTGTTAATAACAGACCACCTAACTAGAAATTTAATTCGTCACGAAGACGAATAAGGTGGTCTGTCTATGTCTTATGATAGATTTGAGAATGGGAGAAGTTATATAGACATGTAAACAATGATGATCATGATGAACATGATGATGATCATGATAGTAAAGGTGATGATGATCATGATAATAAAAATGTTATATGATGATAAAAACGATAATGTTAATGATGATGATGATAATGATCATGGTGATGTTGATGATCATCATCTTCAGACCATGATGATGATGATGATGATAATGATCATGATCATGGTGATGTTGATGATCATCATCTTCAGACCATGATGATGATGATGATGGTGACATTGATGATGATGATGATAATGATGATATTGATGATGATGATGACGATGATGAGTATGAACATGATCCTGACATCTGATTGAAAAAATGAGGAAATATTTAGATAGCAAATAGTCTCAGCTATAACAAACTAAAATTTGGGAGAAAACTGTTGAATAATAACCGAGATACTGGTCAAAACACATTGTCATGCAGATGCATGTTTTGAAAAAAGTGACCTCCCATAGACATAACACGCAAATATGACAAATTATGCATTGTCGCCTTTAATCGATTATTTTACTATGATGACGTCAGATAAATGAAAAATAAATGGCATATTTCTGATAGAGAATTATCTCAGCTACAACATATCAAAATCTGGGAGAAAATCGATCACCGATAAGTGAGATAATCTCAAATAAACAAAGACAAAAATGACGTCATCAACAAAATACATTTGTTTGAGTTTAGATGCAAATATGATGACTTTATTTCACTTTGTACGAGTCAGGGTGGTATGAAATCATATCTCCAACTCATGCTCTTTCCAACCATGATATAAAAATTGGGGGTCGACGGACTATCTGAAGAGCTATTTCGATTTATAAAGTAGCATGTTTTTGATCAAATTTACATTATATTGCCCATAGCAGCACGCGCGGAATTTGAACTTTGACGCGCGCTCACGGCCTTATAAAAGGTTAAGAGTGACTGAAATTAATGTAAATTGTCATTTACGGTAAGAGGAATCTAAATCAAGTAAACATATTGAATTTGACCTTTTCCGCGCGTTGTGAGCGCGCGCACCGCGCGCGGGGACAAGTACGGACGGAAAATTTTGAAATGCTTAAAATGACATGATTCGTACTCTCCTTTAGTAGTTAAGTGATTTTGAGCAATTCTAAATTTTGACGCGCACATACGCGCGCGTCATGACCTTTATGTGACCTTTGATGACATGACTTGTTGATCCTTGACCTTAAGTATATATGATATGAATATGAATGACCTTTGCTTATGCATCATGAAGATATGATGGATAACGTGATTTCACAAAATGGCGCCTGGATGACGTCACGATGACCTGATGACCTTGAAAATGTTCCTGTCACGTCTCATGACAATGACCTATGACTGTGTCAAAATTGAAAGAAATTAACACAACCGATCTTGAGTTAACCGATAAACAAAAAACGGGAAGAAATAAAAATAAATAATAACTAGATTTGTAATACTTGTTTGGAACAAGTATAGGTGGGCTGATCCAACAAAAAATTGAGACAAAATAAAGGGTACATTTGAAATAGCTTTTTGTCTCAGCTACAACATATTCGGAGTTCAGCGTAAATGAAGCTAAAACGACGTAGATATTGCTCGCGAAAGACGGGAATGTAGAATCAAGTTTTGAAAAAAAGTCATGTCCCATAGAGAATACACGCTAAATGTGAAAAATTGACATGCCTCCTTTAATCGCAAAAATACGCCATGATGCCTTTGTCAAAATAAAGAATAATTAGAACTGCATCTGTAGAAAATTGTCTCAGCTAGAACGTATCAAAATTTGGAAGAAAATCGATCAATATTTACAAAGATACAATCAATTTTCTATAAATATGCTGACGTCATAATATGCAAATTGGAATTTTGAGTTCGGAGGCCATTATGATGACGTCATGAGTTAATTGAGGATCAAATGAGACATGAACAAATATCTCCGAATCATACTCTATTAAAATATGAAAAAAATTGGCGTCACCTTGCATTCTAAAGAGCTACAATGTATTTTGTATAGGCATGTTTTTGCCCATATATGCTATGTATTACAAGAGCTCGCGCGCACGGAAATTTTGTTTAACGGTCGATCATTCCGTTTTTAATAGTCATAAAGAAACAACCATGGCATCTATTTGTTTGTAAAAATATGTAGAATATTATGAAGAAAAAAAATGGCGATTCTATGTTGTGTAATAGTTTTACGCGCGAAAACGCGCGCACATGTGCGTGTGCGCGATTTTTTATAAAATGCTTAAAATGGCCTCAAACGTATGCAAAATGATTTTGAGACGATTTTGAGCATTTCAAAATTTTGCGCGCGCATTGACGCGCGGACGTACGCGCACGCGCGCGTTATTTGACCTGAAATTGACCGGACGGATATTGACCCTGATCATGATAAATATGAATCAGAAATACCGTTTGGTTATGAAGATATGATCAGGAGTTGATTTTCGTAAAATTTTACAAAATGGCGCCTAGATGACGTCATCAGTGAAGGTCAATAATGAAAACGTTATTGTGCTTTGTACATATGCCTATACATATGTGTGCTATATTTCAAGGCTTTTGATTGAGCCATTTTCAAGTTATCCTGCCAACAAAAAAGTGGTTAGAAATAAGAAAAATAAATAATAAATAAATAAATAAATAAAGGCAATTCTAACGAAATTATAAGGTGGTCTGTACGTTATACAGCCCACCTGATAATAATAAATAAAGAAATAAAATTCTGACGAAATCAATAGGTGGTCTGTTGACAACAGACCACCTAATAATAATAACTAGAAATTTAATTCGTCACGAAGACGATTAAGGTGGTCTGTCTAAGTCTTATGATAGATTTGAGAATGGGAAAAGTTATATAGACATGTAAACAATGATGATCATGATGAACATGATGATGATCATGATAGTAAAGGTGATGATGATCATGATAATAAAAATGTTATATGATGATAAAAACGATAATGTTAATGATGATGATGATAATGATCATGATCATGGTGATGTTGATGATCATCATCTTCAGACAGTGATGATGATGATGATGATAATGATCATGATCATGGTGATGTTGATGATCATCATCTTCAGACCATGATGATGATGATGATGGTGACATTGATGATGATGATGATGATGAGCATGAGCATGATCCTGACATCTGATTGAAAAAATGAGGAAATATTAAGATAGCAAATAGTCCCAGCTACAACATACTAAAATTTGGGAGAAAACTGTTGAATAATAACCGAGATACTGGTCAAAACACATTGTCAAGCAGATTCACGTTTAGAAAAAAGTGACCTCCCATAGACATAACACGCAAATATGACAAATTATGCATTGTCGCCTTTAATCGAATATTTCACTATGATGACGTCATCTAAATGAAAAATAAATGGCATATTTCTGATAGAGAATTATCTCAGCTACAACATATCAAAATCTGGGAGAAAATCGATCACCGATAAGTGAGATAATCTCAAATAAACAAAGACAAAAATGACGTCATCAACAAAATACATTTGTTTGAGTTTAGATGCAAATATGATGACTTTATTTCACTTTGTACGAGTCAGGGTGGTATGAAATCATATCTCCAACTCATGCTCTTTCCAACCATGATATAAAAATTGGGGGTCGACGGACTATCTGAAGAGCTATTTCGATTTATAAAGTAGCATGTTTTTGATCAAATTTACATTATATTGCCCATAGCAGCACGCGCGGAATTTGAACTTTGACGCGCGCTCACGGCCTTATAAAAGGTTAAGAGTGACTGAAATTAATGTAAATTGTCATTTACGGTAAGAGGAATCTAAATCAAGTAAACATATTGAATTTGACCTTTTCCGCGCGTTGTGAGCGCGCGCACCGCGCGCGGGGACAAGTACGGACGGAAAATTTTGAAATGCTTAAAATGACATGATTCGTACTCTCCTTTAGTAGTTAAGTGATTTTGAGCAATTCTAAATTTTGACGCGCACATACGCGCGCGTCATGACCTTTATGTGACCTTTGATGACATGACTTGTTGATCCTTGACCTTAAGTATATATGATATGAATATGAATGACCTTTGCTTATGCATCATGAAGATATGATGGATAACGTGATTTCACAAAATGGCGCCTGGATGACGTCACGATGACCTGATGACATTGAAAATGTTCCTGTCACGTCTCATGACAATGACCTATGACTGTGTCAAAATTGAAAGAAATTAACACAACCGATCTTGAGTTAACCGATAAACAAAAAACGGGAAGAAATAAAAAAAATAATAATAATAAATAAAGAAATAAAATTCTGACGAAATCAATAGGTGGTCTGTTGACAACAGACCACCTAATAATAATAACTAGAAATTTAATTCGTCACGAAGACGATTAAGGTGGTCTGTCTAAGTCTTATGATAGATTTGAGAATGGGAAAAGTTATATAGACATGTAAACAATGATGATCATGATGAACATGATGATGATCATGATAGTAAAGGTGATGATGATCATGATAATAAAAAGGTTATATGATGATAAAAACGATAATGTTAATGATGATGATGATAATGATCATGATCATGGTGATGTTGATGATCATCATCTTCAGACAGTGATGATGATGATGATGATAATGATCATGATCATGGTGATGTTGATGATCATCATCTTCAGACCATGATGATGATGATGATGGTGACATTGATGATGATGATGATGATGAGCATGAGCATGATCCTGACATCTGATTGAAAAAATGAGGAAATATTAAGATAGCAAATAGTCCCAGCTACAACATACTAAAATTTGGGAGAAAACTGTTGAATAATAACCGAGATACTGGTCAAAACACATTGTCAAGCAGATTCACGTTTAGAAAAAAGTGACCTCCCATAGACATAACACGCAAATATGACAAATTATGCATTGTCGCCTTTAATCGAATATTTCACTATGATGACGTCATCTAAATGAAAAATAAATGGCATATTTCTGATAGAGAATTATCTCAGCTACATTATATCAAAATCTGGGAGAAGATCGATCACCGATAAGTGAGATAATCTCAAATAAACAAAGACAAAAATGACGTCATCAACAAAATACATTTGTTTGAGTTTAGATGCCAATATGATGACTTTATTTCACTTTGTACGAGTCAGGGTAGTATGAAATCATATCTCCAACTCATGCTTTCTCCAACCATGATATAAAAATTGGGGGTCGACCATAGAGATATATACTACTAAACACTAGAGGGCGTACTCGCTCAAATTGCTGCTCCGAGCTGGAGCGGTGGCCGCCATTACTAAGGAGGGCAGAAAAACAAACGACCCAACAAGATACTGTGCACAACATACGTGGAAAAATTGAAGAAGCCAGGTTCGTGCGTTGCATTTGGATGTTCGAACCGAAGAAAGAAAGGGAACTGCATAATATTTCACAAGTAAGTTCTTCTTAATGTTATGTTGATTAATAAGGAGATTTTAGAGCTAAAAATGTAGTTTATCAGGGATTTTCCTGGTATCGCATCGCAATTTGCTATGCATTTTTGCATGACTGCTATAGACCTACAAAATATCTTTTGTGTAGCAATTTTCTTCCATAGAAATGTACAGAGTTTCATTTGAAATATTTATCCATCGGCTGAAATTGCTAATCAAAAAATTTGAGGAAAATTATTCCCTGGTTTATGCAGATAATGCAGTGACTGTAGTCTGTACCCGGGTTGTCTCATGACAAGCCACGGCAGCTCCTGCAGCAGCGGAGCGCGCCAGTCCACGCCCGCCGGGCTGGGGCAGGCATGGGTTAAGGTTCTGGGGATGGTGATGGGAACATTCTGCTGCGCTGGAGTCGCTCGCAACTCCAAGAGTCAGAGAGTCCAACTCGGAAATATAACTCCATGAGCTTGATTCTATTAAAGAAAAGTCTAGAATAAAATGATATAATTAATTTGATCTTATCTAATTTCAAGATAAATTAAAAATCAAATGTCAGCTTCTTTATATTTTAACTAGACTAGACTAGAGCTAGATGATAGATCTAGACTCTAGACTCTAGATCTAAACTCTAGTCTCTAATTTCTAAAGCCTGAACAGCAAAGCCAGGTTAGACAGAAATAACCGTCTGATATGGGTCATTTCTTTAATAAAACTGACATTTGTTGACATTCCCCATAATATAATCAGAGGTCTAGTGGAGCCAGACTGAAGCTTTTGGTCTAAGCCAGGCTAGCCTGCCATATTTCACATCACAGGAGTTATCCAACTAGGCTAGGCAAGCCTAAAAATCCCACCGCACACTACACTATTTCTATCAAATTTGCTTATGACTTGCTGACATTATTATTATTTTATTTATTTGGCTGGAAGCTGCTTTCAGTTTCAGTCTTAAAAATCACGTGAAATAGCATGAATAGTAGAACAATTGTCATTTTATGTGAAAAAACTCATTATTGTTTCCATTTGCTTTTATTGTAATGCAGGAATACACTCAAGAGAGGAAAGGATGTTACACACCACATCTCATTCCTAGAGCTGTGCCTACCGTCTTTCCTGGACATCCTCCCTATAAACAGACCCATGGCTCAAGACTCCCAGCAAAACCATGTACAACATCCGAAAGTGTTCCCGTGCCTCCAAAGAAACCCTATGACATTACAAAAGAACATGACTATTCTTTTTCTGTCTGAGTTGATTAGAAACTGAATATAACCAGACAGCAAGTGCAGGATGCCAAGAAACAGCTTCAAGTGGTGAAACAAGGTAAACAGGAGAGATGGAAAAACCAGGACTCTCTTGCAGGAAGTCCACGAAAGCAAGCTCATTAGCCAGGATCAGCTTGACCTACTTCAACACAACTTTGGAGAGAACGCATTTTCAGGAAAAAAACCAAAACATAGAACTTCATTCGTACAAACTACAAAGACAGATCAGTCTTTTATATTTTGCCTCTTGTCTGCATAGCTTATCCACTGGATGATTGACTGTGAAGCCGTTTAAAACTGGAGAGAGCTTTCAATAATCTTTTAAAAAAACAGAACAATCTGAGACTTTTGTTCTGTGTAATGAAATAAAATTCTTGGGACACATTGTGACAGTTGCACAACCTAACCATAATTTTCTGTTTGTTAACTTTACACGAAGGCAAACTAAAGTGGAACTTAGAAGAGTTGATTAAATTAGGGGTTAAACAAAATGTACTTGAATTTTGAGTTGTTGTGAGGTACACTGTATTTGAATATTTACTCTATAAGCTTCATAATTGTACCTGCTGTATCTGATTCAGTTGCTATAATTTTTGCAAATTATTTGCACTCTACATGTGCTTTGATTCTGCAGGTACAGTATGGATAACCTGAGATAAACATGTAGACCTTTTTTTATAACATTGTCTGGATTGCTCTCAACCAAGTGATTTACATCATTAAAGATGAAAAGCAAGAAATTCACATCAAGTGAGCCCATTTTCAATAAACGAGAAGAATTCACAGATGTGTTGCAATTGAAAAGCTTGTGTAATGCACAGTTGCACACCATATACACACCCATAGATCGTTTTGTACATAGGTTTGAATTTTGTTCCAAAATGGAAAACTGCTTTTGAAGAGATTTGATAACAGAACAATTATATGGAATAATGTCACTAGATGTAAACCCATAAGATTGTGCACTCTTTGGCTTGTTGTATCTACTGTGTACATTTGAGGGTAATCAGTTTCAAATTTATTATTATACCTGATGAATAATGATGTCAAAAGACCATGTTACTATGAGGTTTCACTGAATAGTGTAGTGCAGTATCCTGAGATGTAAGTCTCTTCAATTATAGTTCTTCATAGCAATACAGGTGACTTGGAATATATATGCTCAATTACTTTTTCTGGTTTGCATTTATTACTCGATGAAATGTCTTTGTATTATTAGTAAATGTAACGCGCCTGCGTGCGCTTGGAGCCAAGACTAGTTAATAAAGTGTTCGTTATCGCTGACATCTTGACACATAGACATTGGCCTCCTGACATTTATGTTTTGGGAGTTATTGTGGCGGTTTTGGGATGTGTAATGCTTGTCTTTGGTGGCGAATCAATTTGTCGTGGTTGTGTTGCCTATGATCCGTGACAGTAAATTTGGGGCTAAAATCTGAGGTGTTGTTTTTGCAATGTCTGTCCTTTCAATTGTGTTGTATTATTGCAGTATAATAAAATGTCAAAACTTAAATGCCTATGCTGTAGAATATCAACACACGTGTGCCGTGTGGTAATAAAAGGTTCATTTATTCATTTTTTTCCTTAAAATTGAATTATAAGTTTATTCTCTAAAACTGGTTGATGAAGAAAATAAGAAATACACTGTATCAAGGAGAATATTATTTATGGAGAAAAAAGGTGATGTGAATAAATAATTATTACATCAATGATCAGCTGTTTTTAAAGAATATTCATATATATTTATAGTGAACTGTAAAAAATTGAATTATTCTTTCAGACATATAGAAATTTTATAGAGATTAGGTGAAAGACATAAGGTGTGAATTTGATATAAAATGAGTGAAAGAAGAAGAAAAAGAATGTTTGGATGGATAGATGAATGATTGGATGAGTAAATAACATAATTTTTTTTTAAATAAATGTGTATAATTCTTTCCTTTCCCCTCTTCCTATCTTCAGTATCGTCCTATATCTGCATTTCCATTATCTACCTATCCTTCTATGTTATATCTATCTATCCATCTATTTATGTGTCTAGCTATACCCATCTCTATCCCAAATCTATAAGTATCAATCTGTTTATAATAGCCATAAACATAAAATGAATATATAACCTTTAAAGCGTTTTAAATCAATAAACCCTGGCTCTCATAATAACTGAATTAGAAAGACATTGACCCCCGGCATTGGCCCTGTAGCATAAAACTTTGGTTAATATCATGACATAAATATCAAATACAAGTCCCAAATGCTTGATTCTGATTGGTTGAAAGCCAAGTAATATTTGATGTCATAATATCGCAGTTTTATATTGACAAAGAGGAAGAAAAATTGAAGATATACTGAAATGTAAATAGCTTTTTGTGTCCCTTTTACCTCACCATAACACCCGTAATTAATCTTGACCTACACCAGATACCATGACTGAGGCATGAGTAGGGTTCATGCATTATGCAAAATACCACAATTATAACGTTTCATACTCGAAAACCGATAAATCAACTCGAAAAATGAAGCTTCACATTGCTTATCAGTAGCACAGTTTCGAAGGGAACATCTGGGTATTTCTCGAAGTTGTGCCCTCTTTAGTAATGGCGGACCGCGCTCCATGCGCGCACAGAGCTTTTAACGGGCGCGTATGACGAGTCCGCACTCTAGCCTTATTAAGTATATATCTCTATGGGGTCGACGGACTATCTGAAGAGCTATTTCGATTTATAAAGTAGCATGTTTTGATCAAATTTACATTATATTGCCCATAGCAGCACGCGCGGATTTTGAACTTTGACGCACGCTCACGGCCTTATGAAAGGTCAAGAGTGACTGAAATTAATGTAAATTGTCATTTACGGTAAGAGGAATCCAAATCATGTAAACAATTTGAATTTGACCTTTTCCGCGCGTTATGAGCGCGCGCAACGCGCGCGGTGACACTTACGGACGGAAAATTTTGAAATGCTTAAAATGACCTGATTCGTACTCTCCTTTAATAGTTAAGTGATTTTGAGCATTTTTAAATCTTGACGCGCGCGTACGTGCGCGTCATGACCTTTATGTGACCTTTGATGACATGACTTGTTGACCCTTGACCTGAAGTATATGTGATATGAATATGAATGACCTTTGCTTATGCATCATGAAGATATGATGGATAACGTGATTTCACAAAATGGCGCCTGGATGACGTCACGATGACCTGATGACCTTGAAAAGGTTACTGTCACGTCTCATGACAATGACCTATGACTGTGTCGAAATTGAAAGAAATTAACACAACCGATCTTGAGTTAACTGATAAACAAAAAACGGGAAGAAATAAAAACTAGAAATTGAATTCGTCATGGTGACGAATTAGGTGGTCTGTTTTCAATTTTATGATCATTGAAAAGTCAAAAAAAAAAAAAAAAAAAAAAATTGTTGGAGACGCCCGGACTCGAACCAGGGACCTCGAGGTCGGAAATCAAGCGCGTTACCGATATACCAAAACATTTCCCATAGAGAATACACGTAAACGGAAAATGAAATTCTCAAATCCCACTTTGCAAGTGAAATATGAGCATGATCCCGTCATCTAATCGAGAAATAAATGGCACACTTGTGATAGCTTATTGTCTCAGCTACAACATACTCAAAGCTCAGCGTAAACAAAGATAAAACGACAGAGATATTGCTCGCGACAGACGAGAATGTAGAATCCAGTTTTGAGAAAAAGTCATGTCCCATAGAGAATACACGCAAAATGTGAAAAATTGACATGCCTCCTTTAATCGCGAAAATACGCCATGATGCCCTTGTCAAAATGAAATATCGTGGTGACTGCATTTGTAGACAATATTCTCAGGTAGAACATATCAAAATTTGGAAGAAAATTAATCAATATTTACAAAGATACAATCAATTTTCCAAAAATATGATGACGTCATAATATGCAAATTGAAATTTTGAGTTCGGAGGCCATTATGATGACGTCATGAGTCAATTGAGGGTCAAATGAGACATGGAATCATATCTCCAACTCATGCTTTTTCTAACCATGATATAAAAGTTGGGGTCAATGGACTATCTGAAGAGCTATTATGATTTTTAAAATGGCATGTTTTTGATCAAATTTGCATTATATTGCCCATAGCAGCACGCGCGGATTTTGAACTTTGACGCGCGCTCACGGCCTTATGAAAGGTCAAGGGTGACTGAAAAAAAATGTAAATTGTCATTTACGGTAAGAGGAATCTAAATCATGTAAAAATTTTGAATTTGACCTTTTCCGCGCGCTATGAGCGCGCGCAACGCGCGCGGGGACACTTACGGACGGAAAATTTTGAAATGCTTAAAATGACCTGATTCGTACTCTCCTTTAATAGTTAAGTGATTTTGAGCATTTGTAAATTTTGACGCACGCGTACGTGCGCGTCGTGACCTTTATGTGACCTTTGATGACATGACCTGTTGACCCTTGACCTGAAGTATATGTGATATGAATATGAATGACCTTTGCTTATGCATCACGAAGATATGATGGATAACGTGATTTCACAAAATGGCGCCTGGATGACGTCACGATGACCTGATGACCTTGAAAATGTTCCTGTCACGTATCATGACAATGACCTATGACTGTGTCAAAATTGAAAGAAATTAACACAACCGATCTTGAGTTAATCGATAAACAAAAAACGGGAAGAAATAAAAATAAAGAATAAATAAATAAATAAATAAATAAATAAAGAAAATTCTGACGAAAACAATAGGTGGTCTGTTGACAACAGACCACCTAACTAGAAATTTAATTCGTCATGGGGACGAATTAGGTGGTCTGTCTTCAAGTCTTATGATAGATTATAATATTTACTATATTGAGAAAGGGAGAAGTTATATAGACATGTAAACAATGATGATCATCATGATGATCATGATGATGATGATCTTGATAGTAATGGTGATGACGACTATGATGATGACGATGATCATGATGATGTTGATGATTATCATCAACAGACCACGATGACATTAGACTGAAAAAAATGAGAGAACATTTAGATAGTATATAGTCTCAGCTACAACATACTCAAAAATCAACAAAAATCAAGCCGAAATAACGGCGATATTGCTCGCAAAAGACAAGAATGTAGAATCCAGGTTTGAGAAAAAGTCATCTAACATAAGGATTACACGCAAAAAGTAATGGATCTAGTGATAATAGGGTAATAATAAAGTAAATATGGTTGTTTATTACATTATTTGCGATTGTACGTGTTTTAATATTCAAAGGAGATGGTAGAGTGAAAGGTCAAAAAGAAAAAAAAGTGAAGAAAAAAAATTGTTGGAGACGCCCGGACTCGAACCAGGGACCTTGAGGTCTGAAGTCAAGTGCGTTACCGATATACCAAAACATTTCCCATAGAGATTACACGTAAACGGAAAATGGAATTATCAAATCCCACTTTGTAAGTGAAATATGAGCATGATCCCGGCATCTGATCGAAAAATAAAGGGCACACTTGTGATAGCTTATTTTCTCAGCTACAACATACTCAAAGCTCAGCGTAAACAAAGATAAAACGACGGGGATATTGCTCGCGAAAGACGAGAATGTAGAATCCAGTTTTGAGAAAAAGTCATGTCCCATAGAGAATACACGCAAAATGTGAAAAAATGACATGCCTCCTTTAATCGCAAAAAAAACGCCATGATACCTTTGTCAAAATGAAATTTTGTGGTGACTGTATTTGTAGAGAATATTCTCAGGTAGAACATATCCCAATTCGAAAGAAAATTGATCAATATTTACAGAGATACAATCAATTTTCCAAAAATCTGCTGACGTCATAATATGCAAATTAAAATTATGAGTTCGGAGGCCATTATGATGACGTCATGAGTTAATTGAGGGTCAAATGACACATGAAATCATATCTCCAACTCATGCTTTTTCTAACCATGATATAAAAGTTGGGGTCAATTGACTATCTGAAGAGCTATTTCGATTTTTAAAATGGGATGTTTTTGATCAAATTTGCATTATATTGCCCATAGCAGCACGCGCAGATTTGAACTTTGACGCGCACTCACGGCCTTATGAAAGGTCAAGAGTGACTGAAATTAATGTAAATTGTCATTTACGGTAAGAGGAATCTAAATCATGTAACAAAATTGAATTTGACCTTTTCCGCGCGTTATGAGCGCGCGCAACGCGCGCGGTGACACGTACGGACGGAAAATTTTGAAATGCTTAAAATGACCTGATTCGTACTCTCCTTTAATAGTTAAGTGATTTTGAGCATTTTAAAATTTTGACGCGCGCGTACGTGCGGGTCATGACCTTTATGTGACCTTTGATGACATGACTTGTTGACCCTTGACCTGAAGTATATGTGATATGAATATGAATGACCTTTGCTCATGCATCATGAAGATATGATGGATAACGTGATTTAACAAAATGGCGCCTGGATGACGTCACGATGACCTGATGACCTTGAAAAGGTTACTGTCACGTCTCATGACAATGACCTATGACTGTGTCAAAATTGAAAGAAATTAACACAACCGATCTTGAGTTAACCGATGAACAAAAAACGGGGAGAAATAAAAATAAATAATAATAATAATAAATAAACTAGATTTTAATTCGTCACTTTGACGAATAAGGTGGTCTGTCTTCAATCTTATCAATTTGAATATTTACTATAAAGAGAAAGGAAGAGGTAATATAGACATGTAAACAATAATGATCATAATGATGATGATGATGATGAACATGATGATGATCTTGATAGTAATGTTGATGACGACGATGATGATGATCATGATCTTGATGATGTTGATGATTATCATCAACAGACCATAATGACATCAGACTGAACAAATGAGGGAACATTTAGATAGTATATAGTCTCAGCTACAACATAATAAAAAATCAACAAAAATCAAGCCGAAATAATGGCGATATTGCTCGCAAAAGACAAGAATGTAGAATCCAGATTTGAGAAAAAGTCATCTCCCATAAGGATTACACGCAAAAAGTAATGGATCAAGTGATAATAGGGTAATAATAAAGTAAATATGGTTGTCTATTACATTATTTGCGATTGTACGTCTTTTAATATTTAAAGGAGATGGTACAGTGAAAGGTCAAAAAGAAAAAAAAAGTGAAAAAAAAAAATGTTGGAGACGCCCGGACTCGAACCAGGGGTCTCGAGGTCGGAAGTCAAGTGCGTTACCGATATACCAAAACATTTCCCATAGCGATTACACGTAAACGGAAAATGGAATTCGCAAATCCAACTTTGCAAGTGAAATATGAGCATGATACCGGCATCTGATCGAAAAATAAAGGGCACACTTGTGATAGCTTATTGTCTCAGCTACAACATACTCAAAGCTCAGCGTAAACAAAGATAAAACGACGGAGATATTGCTCGCAAAAGACAGGATGTAGAATCCAGTTTTGAGAAAAAGTCATGTCGCATAGAGAATACACACAAAATGTGAAAAATTGACATTCTACCTTTAATCGCAAAAATACGCCATGATGCCTTTGTCAAAATGAATTATTGTGGTGACTGCATTTGTAGAGAATATTCTAAGGTAGAACATATCAAAATTTAAAAGAAAATTGATTAATATTTACAGAGATACAATTAATTTTCCAAAAATCTGCTGACGTCATAATATGCAAATTGATATTTTGAGTTCGAAGGCCATTATGATGACGTCATGAGTTAATTGAGGGTCAAATGAGACATGAAATCATATCCTGAACTCATGATTTTTCTAACCATGATATAAAAGTTGGGGTCAATTGACTATCTGAAGAGTTATTTTGATTTTTAAAATGAGATGTTTTTGATCAAATTTGCATTATATTTCCCATAGCAGCACGCGCAGATTTTGAACTTTGACGCGCGCTCACGGCCTTATGAAAGGTCAAGAGTGACTGAAATTAATGTAAATTGTCATTTACGGTAAGAGGAAGCTAAATCATGTAAAAATTTTGAATTTGACCTTTTCCGCGCGCTGTGAGCGCGCGCAACGCGCGCGGGGACACTTACGGACAGAAAATTTTGAAATGCTTAAAATGACCTGATTTGTACTCTCCTTTAATAGTTAAGTGATTTTGAGCATTTTTAAATTTTGACGCACGCGTACGCGCGCGTCATGACCTTTATGTGACCTTTGACGACATGACTTATTGACCCTTGACCTGAAATATATGTGATATGAATATGAATGACCTATGCTTATGCATCATGAAGATATGATGGATAACGTGATTTCACAAAATGGCGCCTGGATGACGTCACAATGACCTGATGACCTTGAAAATGTTCCTGTCACGTCTCATGACAATGACCTATGACTGTGCCAAAATTGAATGAAATTGACGAAACCGAACTTGAGTTATCCTAGGCACAAAAAAGTGTAGGAAATAAATAAAAATAAAGAATAATAATAATAATAAAGAAAATTCTGACGAAAACAATAGGTGATCTGTTTTCAACAGACCACCTAATAATAGGAATAGGAATAAAAATCTTGACGAAATCAATAGGTGATACGTAGACTTCGTTACGTATCACCTAATAAAGAAAATCTTGACGAAATCAAAAGGTGATACGTAGACTTCGTTACGTATCACCTAATGATTCCGTCAAAATTTGCAATTTCAACTTTCGATTGAAAATTCCGACATGATCCCAACATCCGATGAAAAAACAAAGTACACCGTTTTTATAGCCCATGGTCTGAGCTATAACATACCCCAATTTGGGAGAAAACAGAGCACACATAAGATAGATAGTGCTCATAGATGAATGCCATGCAGATTCATGATGTGAACGAAATTCACCTTCCATAGACATAACACGCAAATGACGAAAATTCTGACATGTGGCCTTTAATTGAATTTTGTACTATGATGACCTCATTAAAATGAAACTTAGTGAAAAGTGATCTTGTAGAGAATTGCCTCATCTACAACATATCGACATTTCAAAGAGAATCGATGAATATTGAGAGAAATACACTCCATTTTCCATAAATACAATGACGTCATAATATGCAATTTTGTATTTTTGACTTCCAAGGCCATTATGATGACGTTAAGATGTACTTAATGGCCAAATGAGATATGAAATCATACCTCCGACTCATACTCTATCTAAATATGAAGAAAAAAATTGGCAATCCCTATTCATCCCAATGGACTTTTTATAGGCATGTTTTTGCCCATATATGCAATGTATTACAAAAATCGCGCGTACGGACGGTTATCTTGAACGGACGCTCATTCCGTTTTTAATAGTGATAAAGAGCTAAACATGGTATCAAATTGTTCGGAAAAATATGAGGAATATTCTGTCAAAAGTTTTTGCGGAGGAATTATTTTTCATTCGGCCGTGACGAACGAAAACGTGCAAAAATGCGTGTTTTGCGTGATTTTTTATGAAATGCTTATAATGGCCTGAAACGTATGCAAAAAAAATTTAAGACGATTTTGAGCAATTTTAAATTTTACGCGCGCATTAACGCGCGCACCTTCGCGTACGCGCATTTTTGCGCGCATTTATTGACCTGAAATTGACCCGACACATATTGACCTTGATCATGACAAATATGAATGAGAAATGGCTTTCTTTTATGAAGATATGATCATAAGTTGATTTTCACAAAATGGCGCCTGGATGACGTCACGATGATTTTGAGTCTTTGAAAAGTCACGCAGTTCTAAGTTAGACTAAGATCTATCATCATTGAAAATTTCATGACAATGGCTTTATTCAATCTTGAGATATCCTGCGAACAAAATCGAGGAAGAATAATAAGAATAATAGGAATAGGAATAAAAATCTTGACGAAATCAATAGGTGATACGTAGACTTCGTTACGTATCACCTAATAAAGAAAATCTTGACGAAATCAAAAGGTGATACGTAGACTTCGTTACGTATCACCTAATGATTCCGTCAAAATTTGCAATTTCAACTTTCGATTGAAAATTCCGACATGATCCCAACATCCGATGAAAAAACAAAGTACACCGTTTTTATAGCCCATGGTCTGAGCTATAACATACCCCAATTTGGGAGAAAACAGAGCACACATAAGATAGATAGTGCTCATAGATGAATGCCATGCAGATTCATGATGTGAACGAAATTCACCTTCCATAGACATAACACGCAAATGACGAAAATTCTGACATGTGGCCTTTAATTGAATTTTGTACTATGATGACCTCATTAAAATGAAACTTAGTGAAAAGTGATCTTGTAGAGAATTGCCTCATCTACAACATATCGACATTTCAAAGAGAATCGATGAATATTGAGAGAAATACACTCCATTTTCCATAAATACAATGACGTCATAATATGCAATTTTGTATTTTTGACTTCCAAGGCCATTATGATGACGTTAAGATGTACTTAATGGCCAAATGAGATATGAAATCATACCTCCGACTCATACTCTATCTAAATATGAAGAAAAAAATTGGCAATCCCTATTCATCCCAATGGACTTTTTATAGGCATGTTTTTGCCCATATATGCAATGTATTACAAAAATCGCGCGTACGGACGGTTATCTTGAACGGACGCTCATTCCGTTTTTAATAGTGATAAAGAGCTAAACATGGTATCAAATTGTTCGGAAAAATATGAGGAATATTCTGTCAAAAGTTTTTGCGGAGGAATTATTTTTCATTCGGCCGTGACGAACGAAAACGTGCAAAAATGCGTGTTTTGCGTGATTTTTTATGAAATGCTTATAATGGCCTGAAACGTATGCAAAAAAAATTTAAGACGATTTTGAGCAATTTTAAATTTTACGCGCGCATTAACGCGCGCACCTTCGCGTACGCGCATTTTTGCGCGCATTTATTGACCTGAAATTGACCCGACACATATTGACCTTGATCATGACAAATATGAATGAGAAATGGCTTTCTTTTATGAAGATATGATCATAAGTTGATTTTCACAAAATGGCGCCTGGATGACGTCACGATGATTTTGAGTCTTTGAAAAGTCACGCAGTTCTAAGTTAGACTAAGATCTATCATCATTGAAAATTTCATGACAATGGCTTTATTCAATCTTGAGATATCCTGCGAACAAAATCGAGGAAGAATAATAAGAATAATAGGAATAGGAATAAAAATCTTGACGAAATCAATAGGTGATACGTAGACTTCGTTACGTATCACCTAATAAAGAAAATCTTGACGAAATCAAAAGGTGATACGTAGACTTCGTTACGTATCACCTAATGATTCCGTCAAAATTTGCAATTTCAACTTTCGATTGAAAATTCCGACATGATCCCAACATCCGATGAAAAAACAAAGTACACCGTTTTTATAGCCCATGGTCTGAGCTATAACATACCCAATTTGGGAGAAAACAGAGCACACATAAGATAGATAGTGCTCATAGATGAATGCCATGCAGATTCATGATGTGAACGAAATTCACCTTCCATAGACATAACACGCAAATGACGAAAATTCTGACATGTGGCCTTTAATTGAATTTTGTACTATGATGACCTCATTAAAATGAAACTTAGTGAAAAGTGATCTTGTAGAGAATTGCCTCATCTACAACATATCGACATTTCAAAGAGAATCGATGAATATTGAGAGAAATACACTCCATTTTCCATAAATACAATGACGTCATAATATGCAATTTTGTATTTTTGACTTCCAAGGCCATTATGATGACGTTAAGATGTACTTAATGGCCAAATGAGATATGAAATCATACCTCCGACTCATACTCTATCTAAATATGAAGAAAAAAATTGGCAATCCCTATTCATCCCAATGGACTTTTTATAGGCATGTTTTTGCCCATATATGCAATGTATTACAAAAATCGCGCGTACGGACGGTTATCTTGAACGGACGCTCATTCCGTTTTTAATAGTGATAAAGAGCTAAACATGGTATCAAATTGTTCGGAAAAATATGAGGAATATTCTGTCAAAAGTTTTTGCGGAGGAATTATTTTTCATTCGGCCGTGACGAACGAAAACGTGCAAAAATGCGTGTTTTGCGTGATTTTTTATGAAATGCTTATAATGGCCTGAAACGTATGCAAAAAAAATTTAAGACGATTTTGAGCAATTTTAAATTTTACGCGCGCATTAACGCGCGCACCTTCGCGTACGCGCATTTTTGCGCGCATTTATTGACCTGAAATTGACCCGACACATATTGACCTTGATCATGACAAATATAAATGAGAAATGGCTTTCTTTTATGAAGATATGATCATAAGTTGATTTTCACAAAATGGCGCCTGGATGACGTCACGATGATTTTGAGTCTTTGAAAAGTCACGCAGTTCTAAGTTAGACTAAGATCTATCATCATTGAAAATTTCATGACAATGGCTTTATTCAATCTTGAGATATCCTGCGAACAAAATCGAGGAAGAATAATAAGAATAATAGGAATAGGAACTAGAAATTTAATTCGTCATGGGGACGAATTAGGTGGTCTGTCTTTAATTCCTATGTTCATGCTCATCTTTAATTCAATATTTACTATATTGAAAAAGGGAGAAGTTATATAGACATGTAAAGAATGATGATCATGATGATGATCTTGATAGTAATGGTGATGACGATGATGATGATGATGGTGATGTTGATGATCATCAACAGACCATGATGACATCTGATTAAAAAAATGAGGGGACGTTGAGATAGCGTATAGTCTCAGCTACAACATACTCAAAAATCAACAAAAATCAAGCCGAAATAATGGCGATATTGCTATCAAAATACAAGAATGTAGAATCCAGATTTGAGAAAAAGTCATCTCCCATAAGGATTACATGCAAAAAGTAATGGATCAAGTGATAATAGGGTAATAATAAAGTAAATATGGTTGTCTATTACATTATTTGCGATTGTACGTGTTTTAATATTTAAAGGAGATGGTACAGTAAAAGGTCAAAAAGAAAAAAAAGTGAAAAAAAAATTTGTTGGAGACCCCCGGACTCGAACCAGGGACCTCGAGGTCGGAAGTCAAGTGCGTTACCGATATACCAAAACATTTCCCATAGAGATTACACGTAAACGGAAAATGGAATGATCAAATCCCACTTTGCAAGTGAGATATGAGCATGATCCCGGCATCTGATCGAAAAATAAAGGGCACACTTGTGATAGCTTATTGTCTCAGCTACAACATACTCGAAGCTCAGCGAAAACAAAGCTAAAACGACGGAGATATTGCTCGCAAAAGACAGGATGTAGAATCCAGTTTTGAGAAAAAGTCATGTCCCATAGAGAATACACGCAAAATGTGAAAAATTGACATGCCACCTTTAATCACAAAAATACGCCATGATACCTTTGTCAAAATGAAAAAGTGGGGCAACTGCATTTGTAGAGAATTGTCTCAGCTAGATCATATCGAAATTTGGAAGAAAATCGATCAATATTTACAGAGATACAATCAATTTTCCAGAAATCTGCTGACGTCATAATATGCAAATTGAAATTTTGAGTTGGGAGGCCATTAGGATGACGTCATGAATTAATTGAGGGTCAAATGAGACATGAAATCATATCTCCAACTCATGTTTTTTCTAACCATGATATAAAAGTTGGGGTCATTGGACTATCTGAAGAGCTATTTTGATTTTTAAAATGGCATGTTTTTGATCAAATTTGCATTATATTGCCCATAGCAGCACGCGCGGATTTTGAACTTTGACGCGCGCTCACGGCCTTATGAAAGGTCAAGGGTGACTGAAATTAATGTAAATTGTCATTTACGGTAAGAGGAATCTAAATCATGTAAACATTTTGAATTTGACCTTTTTCCGCGCGTTGTGAGCGCGCGCAACGCGCGCAGGGACACGTACGGACGGAAAATTTTGAAATGCTTAAAATGGCCTGATTCGTACTCTCGTTTAATAGTTAGGTGATTTTGAGCATTTTAAAATTTTGACGCACGCGTACGCGCGCGTAATGACCTTTATGTGACCTTTGATGACATGTCCTGTTGACCCTTGACCTGAAGTATATGTGATATAAATATGAATGACCTTTGCTTATGCATCATGAAGATATGATGGATAACGTGATTTCACAAAATGGCGTCTGGATGACGTCACGATAACCTAATGACCTTGAAAATGTTCCTGTCACGTCTCATGACAATGACCTATAACTGTGCTAAAATTAAAAGAAATTGATGAAACTGATCTTCAGTTATCCTCTGAACAAAAAAGGGGGAGAAATAAAAATAAAGAATAAATAAATAATAATAAAGAAGAAAGAAAATTCTGACGAAAACAATAGGTGATCTGTTTTCAACAGACCACCTAATAAAGAAAGAAAATTCTGACGAAAACAATAGGTGATCTGTCGAAAACGACAGACCACCTAATAAACTAGAATTTAATTCGTCACGAAGACGAATAAGGTGGTCTGTCTTCAAGTCTTATGATAGATTAAAATAGTTACTGTATTGAGAAAGGGAGAATTTATAAAGACATGTAAACAATGATCATCATCATGATGATGATAATGATGATCTTGATAGTAATGGTGATGACGATAATGATGATGATGATGATCATGATGATGTTGATGATTATCATCAACAGACCATGATGACATCAGACTGAACAAAATGAGAGAACATTTAGATAGTATATAGTCTCAGCTACAACATACTCAAAAATCAACAAAAATCAAGCTGAAATAACGGCGATATTGCTCGCAAAAGACAAGAATGTAGAATCCAGATTTGAGAAAAAGTCATCTCCAATAAGGATTACACGCAAAAAGTAATGGATCAAGTGATAATAGGGTAATAATAAAGTAAATATGGTTGTTTATTACATTATTTGCGATTGTACGTGTTTTAATATTCAAAGGAGATGGTACAGTGAAAGGTCAAAAAGAAAAAAAAGTAAAAAAAAAAAAATTGTTGGAGACGCCCGGACTCGAACCAGGGACCTCGAGGTCGGAAGTCAAGTGCGTTACCGATATACCAAAACATTTCCCATAGAGATTACACGTAAACGGAAAATGGAATTCTCAAATCCCACTTTGTAAGTGAAATATAAGCATGATCCCGGCATCAGATCGAAAAATAAAGGGCACACTTGTGATAGCTTATTGTCTCAGCTACAACATACTCAAAGCTCAGCGTAAACAAAGATAAAACAACGGAGATATGGCTCACGAAAGACCAGAATGTAGAATCCAGTTTTGAGAAAAAGTCATGTCCCATAGAGAATACACGCAAAAATTGAAAAATTGACATGCCTCCTTTAATCGCAAAAATACGCCATGATACCATTGTCAAAATGAAATACCGTGGTTACTGCATTTGTTGAAAATATTCTCAGGTAGAACATATCAAAATTTGAAAGAAAATTGATCAATATTTACAGAGATACAATCAATTTTCCAAAAATCTGCTGACGTCATAATATGCAAATTGAAATTTTGAGTTCGGAGGCCATTATGATGACGTCATGAGTTAATTGAGGGTCAAATGAGACATGAAATCATATCTCCAACTCATACATTGTTTAACCATGATATAAAAGTTGGGGTGAATGGACTATCTGAAGAGCTATTTTGATTTTTAAAATGGCATGTTTTTGATCAAATTTGCATTATATTGCCCATAGCAGCACGCGCGGATTTTGATCTTTGACGCGCGCTCATGGCCTTATGAAAGGTCAAGGGTGACTAAAATTAATGTAAATTGTTATTAACGGTAAGAGGAATCTAAATCATGTACAAAATTTGAATTTGACCTTTTCCACGCGCTGTGAGCGCGCGCAACGCGCGCGGGGACACTTACGGACGGAAAATTTTGAAATGCTTAAAATGACCTGATTCGTACTCTCCTTTAATAGTTAGGTGATTTTGACCATTCTAAAATTTTGACGCACGCGTACGCGCGCGTCATGACCTTTATGTGACCTTTGATGACATGACCTGTTAAAACTTGACCTGAAGTATATGTGATATAAATATGAATGACCTTTGCTTATGCATCATGAAGATATGATGGATAACGTGATTTCACAAAATGGCGCCTGGATGACGTCACAATGACCTGATGACCTTGAAAATGTTCCTGTCACGTCTCATGACAATGACCGATGACTGTGTCAAAATTGAAAGAAATTAACACAACCGATCTTGAGTTAACCGATAAACAAAAAACGGGAAGAAATAAATAAAAATAAATAAAGAAAATTCTGACGAAAACAATAGGTGGTCTGTTGACAACAGACCACCTAATAATAATAATAATAATAATAATAATAAATAAAGAAAGAAAATTCTGACGAAAACAATAGGTGGTCTGTTGACAACAGACCATCTAATAACTAGAAATTTAATTCGTCATGGTGACGAATTAGGTGGTCTGTTTTCAATTTTATGATCATTGAAAAGTCAAAAAAGTAAAAAAAATGAAGAAAAAAAATTGTTGGAGACGCCCGGACTCGAACCAGGGACCTCGAGGTCGGAAGTCAAGTGCGTTACCGATATACCAAAACGTTTCCCATAGCGATTACACGTAAACGGAAAATGGAATTCTCAAATCCCACTTTGTAAGTGAAATATAAGCATGATCCCGGCATCTAATCGAAAAATAAATGGCACACTTGTGATAGCTTATTGTCTCAGCTACAACATACTCAAAGCTCAGCGTAAACAAAGATAAAACGACGGAGATATTGTTTGCGAAAGTAGAGAATGTAGAATCCAGTTTTGATAAAAAGTCATGTCCCATAGAGAATACACGCAAAATGTGAAAAATTGACATGCCTCCTTTAATCGCAAGAATACGTCATGATACCATTGTCAAAATGAATTTTTGTGGTGACTGCATTTGTAGAGAATATTCTCAGGTAGAATATATCAACATTTGAAAGAAAATTGATTAATATTTAAAGAGATACAATCAATTTTCCAAAAATCTGCTGACGTCATAATATGCAAATTGAAATTTTGAGTTTGAAGGCCATTATGATGACGTCATGAGTTAATTGAGGGTCAAATGACACATGAAATCATATTTCCAACTCATGCTTTTTCCAACCATGATATAAAAGTTGGGGTCAATTGACTATCTGAAGAGCTATTTTGATTTTTTAAATGGGATGTTTTTGATCAAATTTGCATTATATTGCCCATAGCAGCCCGCGCGGATTTTGAACTTTGACGCGCGCTCACGGCCTTATGAAAGGTCAAGAGTGACTGAAATTAATGTAAATTGTCATTTACGGTAAGAGGAATCTAAATCATGTAAAAAAAATGAATTTGACCTTTTCCGCGCGTTGTAAACGCGCGCAACGCGCGCGTTGACACGTACGGACGGAAAATTTTGAAATGCTTAAAATGACCTGATTCGTACTCTCCTTTAATAGTTAAGTGATTTTGAGCATTTTTAAATTTTGACGCACGCGTACGCGCGCGTCATGACCTTTATGTGACCTTTGATGACATGACCTGTTGACCCTTGACCTGAAGTATATGTGATATGAATATGAATGACCTTTGCCAAAGCATCATGGAGATATGATGGATAACGTGATTTCACAAAATGGCGCCTGGATAACGTCACGATAACCTGATGACCTTGAAAATGTTCCTGTCACGTCTCATGACAATGACCTATGACTGTGTCAAAATTGAAAGAAATTAACACAACCGATCTTGAGTTAACCGATAAACAAAAAACGGGAAGAAATAAATAAAAACTAGAAATTTAATTCGTCACGAAGACGAATAAGGTGGTCTGTCTAAGTCTTATGATAGATTTGAGAATGGGAGAAGTTATATAGACATGTAAACAATGATGATCATGATGAACATGGTGATGATCATGATAGTAAAGGTGATGATGATGATGATGATAATGATAATGTTATATGACGATAAAAACGATAATGTTAATGATGATGATGAGCATAAGCATGATCCTGACAACTGATTAAAAAAATGAGGAAATATTTAGATAGCAAATAGTCTCAGCTACAACATACTAAAATTTGGGAGAAAACTGTTGAATAACAACCGAGGTACTGGTCAAAACACCTTGTCATGCAGATTCATGTTTCGAAAAAAGTGACCTCCCATAGACATAACACGCAAATATAACAAATTATGCATTGTCGTTTTTAATCGAATATTTAAGTATGATGACGTCATTTAAATGAGAAAAAATGCTATATTTCTGATAGAGAATTATCTCAGCTACAACATATCGAAATCTGGGAGAAAATCAATCACTGATAAGCGAGATAATCTCAAATAAACAAAGACAAAAATGACGTCATCACCAAAATACATTTTCTTTAGTTTAGATGCAAATATGAAGATTTGGTTTCACTTTGTACGAGTCAGGGTGATATGAAATCATATCTCCAACTCATGCTCTTTCCAACCATGATATAAAAATTGGGGGTCGATGGACTATCTGAAGAGCTATTTCGATTTATAAAGTAGCATGTTTTTGATCAAATTTACATTATATTGCCCATAGCAGCACGCGCGGAATTTGAACTTTGACGCGCGCTCACGGCCTTATGAAAGGTCAAGATTGACTGAAATTAATGTAAATTGTCATTTACGGTAAGAGGAATCTAAATCATGTAAACAAATTGAATTTGACCTTTTCCGCGCGTTGTGAGCGCGCGCACCGCGCGCGGGGACATGTACGGACGGAAAATTTTAAAATGCTTAAAATGACCTGATTCGTACTCTCCTTTAGTAGTTAAAAGATTTTGAGCTTTTTAAAATTTTGACGCACACGTACGCGCGCGTCATGACCTTTATGTGACCTTTGATGACATGACCTATTGACCCTTGACCTAAAGTATATGTGATATGAATATGAATAACCTTTGCTGATGCATCATGAAGATATGATGGATAACGTGATTTCACAAAATGGCGCCTGGATGACGTCACGATGACCTGATGACCTTAAAAATGTTCCTGTCACGTCTCATGACAATGACCTATGACTGTGTCAAAATTGAAAGAAATTAACACAACCGATCTTGAGTTAACCGATAAACAAAAAACGGGAAGAAATAAAAATAAAGAATAATAAATAAATAAAGAAAGAAAATTCTGACGAAAACAATAGGTGGTCTGTTGACAACAGACCACCTAATAAAGAAATAATAAAGAAAATTCTGACGAAAACAATAGGTGGTCTGTTGACAACAGACCACCTAATAACTAGAAATTTAATTCGTCATGGGGACGAATTAGGTGGTCTGTCTTCAATTCTTATGATCATGCTCATCTTCAATTCAATTACCCCTTGAAATAATGTTAATGTAAAATGATGTATTAAGATATAAATTGATGAATGAAGTACTGATGAACTGATGAACTGATAAATTGAACTGATGTAAAATGAACTGAATTGATGAGCTAAACGGATGAACTGATGAACTGAACTAAACTGATGAACGAAATATTGAGAAATTATCATGATGATGCATAATTAAGTAATATTGACTGCCTTCTGGGCAATAAGACGTATATCGCCCGAACCGAAGGTGAGGATGATATATGGCAAGTCGTATTGCCCTGAATTAGGCAGTAAATATTACTAATATTAACCACATCAGACATCTAGAGCAAACAAGAAACTCTTACTATCTTATACTATCTTATGAATTATAAATTATAAATTACTATCTTATAAATTATGTAGCCTACACTGCACAGGATATCCTAGCATTAGAAGTTGCAAAAACATCGTCAAACAAGCACTGTGCATCAAGTGCTTGACGAATTTTCGATACACTGCAAACAGTGTGCCAAGGGTCTGATTGTTACGTCACAATGGAGTTCGTGCATGGTGCGCATGTTGTTATATGCGTAATATACATTGTCATTGTCACCAGCAGCTGGTGCGCGATGTTATTTACAACTGGCTCGATTATTTCTCACGAGTTTGACACGCAAAAAATTGTGGGGTCAACTTGCATCCTAAAGAGCTATAATGTATTTCGTATAGGCATGTTTTCGCCTATATGCTATGTATTACAAGAGCTCGCACGCACAGACATTTACCTTGAACGGGCGCTCATTTCGTTATTAATGGTCATAAAGAGATAAACATGGTATCAAATTGTTCGGAAAAAAATGGGCAATACTATGATAGACAAAAAATGGCTATTCTATGTTGCTTTCGACCATTACGAACAAAAACGTGCGCGCAAATTTATGCGCGCGGAAAGGTGTGCGCACGCAAAATTCTCGAAATGCTTGAAATGGCCTAAAACGTACTCTAATTTGATCAAAAAGTGATTATGAGCATTTTTTATTTTTGCGCGCACCGACGCGCGGACGGACGCGTACGCGCGCGTTTATTGACCTTAAGTCGACCGGATGGATATTGACCATAATCGTTATAAATATGAATGAGAATTGATTTACGGTTATGAAGATATGATCATGAGTTGATTCTCAGAGCACTTCACAAAATGGCGCCTGGATGACGTCACGATATTTTGATGAACTTGAAAATGTTCCTGTCACGTCTTATGATAATGACCTATGACTGCGTCAAATTTGAAAGAAATTAGACGGTTCAATTTTGAGTAATCGTGCACACAAAAAAGTGGTCACAAATTTATTTTAATTGAATTGTGTTTTTGTACAAATTCAATTAAAATACTAGAATTTAATTCGTCACGAAGACGAATAAGGTGGTCTGTCTAAGTCTTATGATAGATTTGAGAATGGGACAAGTTATATAGACATGTAAACAATGATGATCATGATGAACATGGTGATGATCATGATAGTAAAGGTGATGATGATAATGATAATGTTATATGACGATAAAAACGATAAAGTTAATGATGATGAGCAAAAGCATGATTCTGACAACTGATTTAAAAAATTGAGGAAATATTTAGATAGCAAATAGTCTCAGCTACAACATACTAAAATTTGGAAGAAAACTATTGAATAACAATCGAGATCCTGGTCAAAACACTTTGTCATGCAGATTCATGTTTTGAAAAAAGTGACCTCCCGTAGACATAACACGTAAATATGACAAATTATGCATAGTCACCTTTAATCGAATATTTAACTATGATGACGTCATCTAAATGAAAAATAAATGATATATTTTGATAGAGAAATATCTCAGCTACAACATTTAAAAATCTGGAAGAAGATCAATCACCGATAAGTGAGATAATCTCAATTAAACAAAGACAAAAATGACGTCATCAAAAAAATACATTTTGTTGAGTTTAGATGTCAATATGAAGACTTTGTTACACTTTGTACGAGTCAGGGTGGTATGAAATCATATCTCCAACTCATGCTTTCTCCAACCATGATATAAAAATTGGGGGTCAATGGACTATCTGAAAAGCTATATCGATTTTTAAAATGGCATGTTTTTGATGAAATTTGCATTATATTGCCCATAGCAGCACGCGCGGATTTTGAACTTTGACGCACGCTCACGGCCTTATGAAATATGAAGAGTGACTGAAATTAATGTAAATTGTTAATTACATTAAGAGGAATCTAAATCATGTAAACATTTTGAATTTGACCTTTTTCGCGCGCTGTGAGCGCGCACACCGCGCGCGGGGACACAAACGGACGGAAAATGTTGAAATGCTTAAAATGACCTGATTCGTACTCTCGTTTAATAGTTAAGTGATTTTGAGCAATTTAAAATTTTGACGCGCACATGTGCGCGCGTCATGACCTTTATGTGACCTTTGATGACATGACCTGTCGACTCTTGACCTAAAGTATATGTGATATGAATATGAATGACCTTTGCTGATGCATCATGAAGATATGATGGATAACGTGATTTCACAAAATGGCGCCTGGATGACGTCACGATAACCTAATGACCTTGAAAATGTTCCTGTCACGTCTCATTACAATGACCTATAATTGTGCCGAAATTTAATGAAATTAACTAAACCAAACTTGAGTTATCCGGGCCACAAAAAACGGGGAGAAATAAAAATAAAGAATAACTAGAAATTTAATTCGTCACGAAGACGAATAAGGTGGTCTGTCTAAGTCTTATGATAGATTTGAGAATGGGAGAAGTTATATAGACATGTAAACAATGATGATCATGATGAACATGATGATGATCATGATAGTAAAGGTGATGATGATGAAGATAATGATAATGTTATATGACGATAAAAACGATAATTTTTATGATGATGATAATGATCATGATCATGATGATGTTGATGATGATCATCTTCAGACCATGATGATGATGTTGACATTGATGATAATGATGATGATATTGATGATGATGATGATGATGAGAATGCATGAGCATGATCCTGACATCTGATTGAAAAAAAAGGAAGTATTTAGATAGCAAATAGTCCCAGCTACAACATACTAAAATTTGGGAGAAAACTGTTGAATAATAACCGAGATACTGGTCAAAACACATTGTCATGCAGATTCATGTTATGACAAAAGTGACCTCCCATAGACGTAACACGCAAATATGACAAATTATGCATTGTCGCCTTTGATCGAATATTTCACTATGATGACGTCATTTAAATGAAAAATAAATGGCTATTTCTGGTAGAAAATTATCTCAGCTACAACATATCGAAATCTGGGAGAAAATCGATCACTGATAAGCGAGATAATCTCAATTAAACAAAGACAAAAATGACGTCATCAACAAAATACATTTTCTTTAGTTTAGATGCAAATATGAAGATTTTGTTTCACTTTGTACGAGTCAGGGTGGTATGAAATCATATCTCCAACTCATGTTCTTTCCAACCATGATATAAAAATTGGGGGTCGACGGACTATCTGAAGAGCTATTTCGATTTATAAAGTAGCATGTTTTTTATCAAATTTACATTATATTGCCCATAGCAGCACGCGCGGAATTTGAACTTTGACGCGCGCTCACGGCCTTATGAAAGGTCAAGAGTGACTGAAATTAATGTAAATTGTCATTTACGGTAAGAGGAATCTAAATCATGTAAACATATTGAATTTGATTTTTTCCGCGCGTTGTGAGCGCGCGCACCGCGCGCGGGGACAAGTACGGACGGAAAATTTTGAAATGCTTCAAATGACCTGATTCGTACTCTCCTTTAGTAGTTAAGTGATTTTGAGCAATTTTAAATTTTGACGCGCACATACGCGCGCGTCATGACCTTTATGTGACCTTTGATGACATGACTTGTTGACCCTTGATCTGAAGTATATGTGATATGAATATGAATGACCTTTGCTGATGCATCATGAAGATATGATGGATAACGTGATTTCACAAAATGGCGCCTGGATGACGTCACGATGACCTGATGACCTTGAAAAGGTTACTGTCACGTCTCATGACAATGACCTATGACTGTGCCAAAATTGAATTGAATTGACATAACCAATCTTACGTTATCCGACACACAAAAAAGTGAAGAAATAAATAAAAACTAGAAATTTAATTCGTCATGGGGACGAATTAGGTGGTCTGTCTTCAATTTTCATGATCATTGACACGTAAAAAAGTAAAAAAATTGATGAAAAAAAATTGTTGGAGACGCCCAGACTCGATCCAGGGACCTCGAGGTCGGAAGTCAAGTGCGTTACCGATATACCAAAATATTTCCCATAGAGATTACACGGAAACGGAAAATACAATTCTAAAATCCCACTTTGTAAGTGAAATATGAGCATGATACCGGCATCTGATCGAAAAATAAATGCCACACTTATTATAGCTCATTGTCTCTGCTACAACATACTCAAAGCTAAGCGTAAACAAAGATAAAACGACGGAGATGTTGCTCGAGAAAGACAACAATGTAGAATCCAGTTTTGAGAAAAAGTCATGTCCCGTAGAGAATACACGCAAAATGTGAAAATTGACATGCCTCCTTTAATCACAAAAATACGCCATGATGCCATTGTCAAAATGAAAAATACGTCGAAACTTTATTTGTAGAGATTTGTCTCAGCTAGAACATATCAACATTTGGATGAAAATTGATCAATATTTACAGAGATACAATCAATTTTCCAAAAATATGCTGACGTCATAATATGCAAATTGAAATTTTGAGTTCGGAGGCCATTATGATGACGTCATGAGTTGATTGAGTGTCAAATGAGACATGAAATCATATCTCCGACTCATAATCTATCCAAATATGAAAAAGAACTGGGAGTATCTATCCATTCTGAAGAGCTACAATGGATTTTGTATAGGCATGTTTTTGCCCATATATGCTATGTATTACAAGAGCTCGCACGCACGGACATTTACCTTGAACGGAGGCAATCATGATGACGTCATAAGTTAATTGAGGGTTCGAACGGACTTTACCTTGAACGGACGCTCATTTCGTTATTAATGGTCATAAAGAGATAAACATGGTATCAAATCGTTTGGAATAAATTGGGCAATACTATGATAGACAAAAAAAGGCGATTTTCGGTTGCGTACGACCATTACGAACACAAACATGCGCGCAAATTTATGCTTGCGAAAATTTTCGAAATTTTCGAAATGCTTGAAATGGCCTAAAACGTACTCTAATTTGATCAAAAAGTGATTATGACCATTTTTTATTTTTGCGCGCACCGACGCGCGGACGGACGCGTACGCGCTCGTTTATTGACCTTAAGTTGACCGGACGGATATTGACCATAATCGTTATAAATATGAATGAGAAATGATTTACGGTTATGAAGATATGATCATGAGTTGATTCTCAGAGCACTTCACAAAATGGCGCCTGGATGACGTCACGATATGTTGATGAACTTGAAAATGTTCCTGTCACGTCTTAAGATGATGACCTATGACTGTGTTAAATTTGAAAGAAATTGAACGGTTCAATTTTGAGTAATCGTGCACACAAAAGAGTGGTCACAAATTTATTTTAATTGAATTGTGTTTTTGTACAAATTCAATTAAAATACTAGAAATTTAATTCGTCACGAAGACGAATAAGGTGGTCTGTCTATGTCATATGATAGATTTGAGAATGGTAGAAGTTATATAGACATGTAAACAATGATGATCATGATGAACATGATGATGATCATGATAGTAAAGGTGATGATGATCATGATAATGATAATGTTATATGATGATAAAAACGATAATGTTACTAATGATGATGATAATGATCATGATCATGGTGATGTTGATGATCATCATCTTCAGACCATGATGATGATGATGATGGTGACATTGATGATGATGATGATGATAATATTGATGATGATGATGACGATGATGAGTATGAGCATGATCCTGACATCTGATTGAAAAAATGAGGAAATATTTAAATAGCAAATAGTCTCAGCTACAACATACTAAAATTTGGGAGAAAACTGTTGAATAACAACCGAGATACTGGTCAAAACACATTGTCATGCAGATTCATGTTTTGAAAAAAGTGACCTCCCATAGACATAACACGCAAATATGACAAATTATGCATTGTCGCATTTAATCGAATATTTAACTATCATGACGTCATCTAAATGAAAATAAATGCTATATTTCTGATAGACAATTATCTCAGCTACAACATATCGAAATCTGGGAGAAAATCGATCACTGATAAGCGAGATAATCTCAATTAAACAAAGACAAAAATGACGTCATCAACAAAATACATTTTCTTTAGTTTAGATGCAAATATGAAGATTTTGTTTCACTTTGTACGAGTCAGGGTGGTATGAAATCATATCTCCAACTCATGCTCTTTCCAACCATGATATAAAAATTGGGGGTCGATGGACTATCTGAAGAGCTATTTCGATTTATAAAGTAGCATGTTTTTGATCAAATTTACATTATATTGCCCATAGCAGCACGCGCGGAATTTGAACTTTGACGCGCGCTCACGGCCTTATGAAAGGTCAAGAGTGAATGAAATTAATGTAAATTGTCATTTACGGTAAGAGGAATCTAAATCATGTAAACAAATTAAATTTGACATTTTCCGCGCGTTGTGAGCGCGCGCACCGCGCGCGGGGACAAGTACGGACGGAAAATTTTGAAATGCTTCAAATGACCTGATTCGTACTCTCCTTTAGTAGTTAAGTGATTTTGAGCAATTTAAAATTTTGACGCGCACATACGCGCGCGTCATGACCTTTATGTGACCTTTGATGACATGACCTGTTGACCCTTGACCTAAAGTATATGTGATATGAATATGAATGAACTTTGAGTACGCATCATGAAGATATGATGGATAATGTGATTTCACAAAATGGCGCCTGGATGACGTCACGATGACTTGATGACCTTGAAAATGTTCCTGTCACGTCTCATGATAATGACCTATGACTGTGCTAAAATTGAATCAAATTGACATAACCGACCTTGAGTTATCCTAGGAACAAAAAACGGGAAGAAATAAAAATAAATAATAATAATAAATAAATAAAGAAAATTCTGACGAAATCAATAGGAGGTCTGTTGATAACAGACCACCTAATAATAATAATAATAAAGAAAATTCTGACGAAATCAATAGGTGGTCTGTTGATAACAGACCACCTAACTAGAAATTTAATTCGTCACGAAGACGAATAAGGTGGTCTGTCTAAGTCTTATGATAGATTTGAGAATGGGAGAAGTTATATAGACATGTAAACAATGATGATCATGATGAACATGGTGATGATCATGATAGTAAAGGTGATGATGATGATAATGATAATGTTATATGATGATAAAAACGATAATGTTAATGATGATGATGATAATGATCATGATCATGATGATGTTGATGATTATCATCTTCAGACCATGATGATATTGATGATGATGATGACGATGATGAGTATGAGCATGATCCTGACATCTGATTGAAAAAATGAGGAAATATATTTAGATAGCATATAGTCTCAGCTACAACATATTAAGATTTGGTTGAAAACTGTTTTGAATAACAACCAAAACATTGGTCAAAACACACTGTCATGCAGATTCATGTTTTGAAAAAAGTGACCTCCCATAGACATAACACGCAAATATGACAAATTATGCATTGCCGCCTATAATCGAATATTATACTATGATGACGTCATCTAAATGATAATATATGACAAATTTCTGATAGAAAATTATCTCAGCTACAACATATTAAAATCTGGGTGAAAATCGATCACCGATACGTGAGATAATCTCAATTAAACAAAGACAAAAATGACGTCATCAACAAAATACATTTTTTGGAGTTTAGATGCCAATATTAAGACTTTGTTTCACTTTGTACGAGTCAGGGTGGTATGAAATCATATGTCCAACTCATGCTTTTTCCAACCATGATATAAAAATTGAGGGTCAATGGACTATCTGAAGAGCTATTTCGATTTTTAAAATGGGATGTTTTTGCCCATATATGCTATGTATTACAAGAGCTCGCACGCACGGACATTATCTTAAACGGACGCTCATTCCGTTATTATTGGGCAAAAAAAGGTAAACAATGTATCAAAATGCTTAAAAGAATGTGTCAGATATGATGACGGAAAAAAATTGGCGATTTTATGTTGCCAAATGCCAGGACACGAGAAAACGCGCGCCCATGCGCGTGTGCGCGTTTTTTTGCAAAATGCTTAAAATGGCCTAAAACGTATGCAAAATTAATTTGAGACGATTTGAAGCATTTTTATTTTTTGCGCGCGCGCTAACGCGCGGACGTACGCATGCGCGCGCGTTTTCTGACCTGAAACTTATTGGACGAATATTAAAACTAATCATGATAAATATAAATGAGAAATGCCTTTCCGTTATGAAGATATGATCATGAGTAAAAAGTACCCAAAAAAAACACAAAATGGCGCCTGGATGACGTCATGAAGACTTGATGACCTTGAAAATGTTCCTGTCACGTCTTATGACAATGACCTATGACTGTGCCAAAATTGAACGAAATTGACTGAACTGATCGTGAGTTATCGTCGGAACAAAAAAGTGGGAACAATAAATAAAAACTAGAATTTAATTCGTCACGAAGACGAATAAGGTGGTCTGTCTAAGTCTTATGATAGATTTGAGAATGGGACAAGTTATATAGACATGTAAACAATGATGATCATGATGAACATGGTGATGATAATGATAGTAAAGGTGATGATGATGATAATGATAATGTTATATGACGATAAAAACGATAATGTTAATGATGATGATGAGCATTAGCATTATCTTGACAACTGATTAAAAAAAATGAGGAAATATTTAGATAGCAAATAGTCTCAGCTACAACATACTAAGATTTGTGAGAAAACTGTTGAATAACAACCGAGATACTGGTCAAAACACCTTGTCATGCAGATTCATGTTTTGAAAAAAGTGACCTCCCATAGACATAACACGCAAATATGACAAATTATGCATTGTCGCCTTTAATCGAATATTTAACTATGATGACGTCATCTAAATGAAAAAAATGACATATTTCTGATAGAAAATTATCTCAGCTACAACATATCAAAATCTGGGAGAAGATCGATGACCGATAAGTGAGATAATCTCAATTAAACAAAGACAAAAATGACGTCATCAACAAAATACATTTGTCTGAGTTTAGATGCCAATATGATGACTTTATTTCACTTTGTACGAGTCAGGGTGGTATGAGATCATATCTCCAACTCATGCTCTTTCCAACCATGATATCAAACTTGGGGGTCGACGGACTATCTGAAGAGCTATTTCGATTTTTAAAATGGGATGTTTTTGCCCATATATGCTATGTATTACAAGAGCTCGCACGCACGGACATTATCTTAAACGGACGCTCATTCCGTTATTAAAGGGCAGAAAAAGGATAACAATGTATCAAAATGCTTAAAAGAATGTGTCAGATATGATGACGGAAAAAAAATTGGCGATTTCATGTTGCAAAATGCCAGGACACGCGAAAACGCGCGCCCATGCGCGTGTGCGCGTTTTTTTGCAAAATGCTTAAAATGGCCTGAAACGTATGCAAAATGAATTTGAGACGATTTGAAGCATTTTTATTTTTTGCGCGCGCGCTAACGCGCGGACGTACGCATGCGCGCGCATTTTCTGACCTGAAACTGACCGGACGGATATTGACCCTAATCATGATAAATATAAATGAGAAATGCCTTTCCGTTATGAAGATATGATCATGAGTAAAAAGTACCCCAAAAAACACAAAATGGCGCCTGGATGACGTCATGAAGACTTGATGACCTTGAAAATGTTCCTGTCACGTCTTATGACAATGACCTATGACTGTGCCAAAATTGAACGAAATTGACTAAACTGATAGTGAGTTATCGTCGGAACAAAAAAGTGGGAACAATAAATAAAAATAAAGAATAAATAAATAAATAAAGAAGAACGAAAATTCTGACGAAAACAGGTGATCTGTCGTTGACAGACCACCTAATAAAGAATAATAATAATAAAGAAGAAAGAAAATTCTGACGAAAACAATAGGTGATCTGTCGTTGACAGACCACCTAATAATAATAATAAAGAAAGAAAATTCTGACGAAAACAATAGGTGATCTGTCGTTGACAGACCACCTAACTAGAAATTTAATTCGTCACGAAGACGAATACGGTGGTCTGTCTAAGTCTTATGATAGAATTGAGAATGGGAGAAGTTATATAGACATGTAAACAATGATGATCATGATGACCATGATGATGATCATGATAGTAAAGGTGATGATGATGATGATAATGATAATGTTATATGATGATAAAAACGATAATGTTAATGATGATGATGAGCACAAGCATGATCCTGACATCTGATTGAAAAAATAAGGAAATATTTAAATAGAAAATAGTCTCAGCTACAACATACTAAAATTTGAGAGAATACTGTTGAATAACAACCGAGATACTGGTCAAAACACATCGTCATGCAGATTCATGTTTTAAAAAAGTGACCTCCCATAGACACAACACGCAAATATGACAAATTATGCATTGTCGCCTTTAATCGAATATTTAACTATGATGACGTCATCCAATTGAAAAATAAATGACATATTTCTGGTACAGAATTATCTCAGCTACAACATATCAAAATCTTGGAGAAAATCGATCACCGATAAGCGAGATAATCTAAAGTAAACAAAGATGAAAATGACGTCATCAACAAAATACATTATTTTTAGTTTAGATGCCAGTATGATGACTCTTTTTCACTTTGTACGAGTCAGGGTGATATGAAATCATATTTCCAACTCATGCTTTTTCTAACCATGATATAAAAAATGGGGGTCAACGGACTATCTGAAGAGCTATTTTGATTTTTAAATTGCCACGTTTTTGATCAAATTTGCAATATATTTTCCATAGCAGCACGCGCGGATTTTGAACTTTGACGCGCGCTCACGGCCTTATGAAAGGTCAAGAGTGACTGAAATTAATGTAAATTGTCATTTATGGTAAGAGGAATCCAAATCATGTAAACAAATTGAATTTGACTTTTTCCGCGCGTTGTGAGTGCGCGCACCGCGCACGGGGACAAGTACGGACGGAAATTTTTGAAATGCTTAAAATGACCTGATTCGTACTCTCGTTTAATAGTTAAGTGATTTTGAGCATTTTAAAATTTTGACGCGCGCGTACGTGCGCGTCATGACCTTTATGTGACCTTTGATGACATGACTTGTTGACGCTTGACCTGAAGTATATGTGATATGAATATGAATGACCTTTGCTTATGCATCATGAAGATATGATGGATAATGTGATTTCACAAAATGGCGCCTGGATGACGTCATGATAACCTGATGACCTTGAAAAGGTTACTGTCACGTCTTATGGCAATGACCTATGACTGTGCCAAAATTGAATGAAATTGATGAAACCAAACTTGAGTTATCTATGGCACAAAAAAGTGTAGGAAATAAAAATAAATACTAATAATAAAGAAAGAAAATTCTGACGAAAACAATAGGTGATCTGTCGTTGACAGACCACCTAATAATAATAATAAATAAAGAAAGAAAATTCTGACGAAAACAATAGGTGGTCTGTTGATAACAGACCACCTAATAAATAAATAAAGAAAGAAAGAAAATTCTGACGAAAAAAATAGGTGATCTGTCGAAAACGACAGACCACCTAATTAATCATAAATCATCAAAAATCTAAATTCTAACAAATAGTTCCCTAAACCACACCATAGTTTTATTAACCTGTTGTTCAAGTGGTCAGTATTCTACGTTGTGGAGCACAATTGTGAAGAGCCTTAAACTGCTGATTAGATTGGATATTTTTACAAATATATGAGAGGTTAAGACAAACATTCTACCTGCTGATGTTGTCTGAGAACAGAGTACTCCGGCATCTTCAGAGTGCCCACAGTTATTGACGCCGAGACCAGCATTAGAACAATCACCAAGATTGGTTTCTGTTCCAGTACATGATACATCATCCAGGATGATATCCCCTGAACCTATTCCGAATTGAGCTCTTCCTACCCCAATTCCAGAATCGAATCCAAGACTTCGGCAGACAACTCCAGCATCGGTGTCATCCCAGAAGTCATCACATACAGTCCCCCAGGCTCCACCGTAATAAACTTCAACTCTGCCTTCGTTTGCATCGCTTCCAGCAACCAGTCGTACTATACATTATTCGTGAAAAAGAGAGAGGAGGAGGGAGAATGAAAAGGGAGGGAGGAAGGGAGAGAGAGAAAGAGAGAATGATAGATGAGGGGGAGCATCAGTGTTCTATTAACGCCATCACTTTGAAAAGTAAAAATTTGTTACGGGAGGTAATAGAAAAAACACTCAAAATAAAAAAAAAGAAACGGAGAGAAACAGTACAAACAGTGTTTCATACAGTTATAAGCTATTGAAATTGTTTCATTTTACGATCGGTTTAGAACAGACTTGACGGTAAAAATGTGAGGGGGCTCTGGACCCCATATAAAAAAAATTAAAAAAAAGGCACAAGGAAAACAAAAATCTAAATCTTTTCACTCGGTCACTACGCACCCTCGCCATTTCTTAGATGCGGAGTAATGTTAATGTTACTTGAGACTGCGGAAACAATATTGTTTCCCGCCATCATTAAGGGGGCGGATAAATCGTTTTTGCCTCCTCCGTGATCTATATTGCCACAATTTTGCAGTATATATCTAAGCTTCTTAATTGATCGATCTGTACCCCTTCAATATCACCCTACCCTGCTACCATTTCCAGTTTAAAGGGATAGTTAAGTTCTGTTTTTATAGACCGCAAATGCCTTCAAAGTGCATGGTTATTGTTCTTATTCTCATCTATGACATTTATAGTGCCCTTTTAGAACCTACAATTGCTATGAATGTAATTTTAGACCCCAAAATGTGTGAAATTTAGCCAACACGATCTAACCAATTCAGCTCCACTTAAAAACAAAAACGAGGTGACCGTTAACTAATTATTTCATTAAAATCAACAATACTTGAGCCGGCTTATTGTGGGTAATATAAGCAACACGAAAATGCCAACAACAACAAAAGCCAAAATCGGCATTGGCTGAAATACGACGTTAAAGGCGTTATTTCGTTTTTTCAATGTTTTTTTTTCAATTTTTTCAAAATATCTAATATTTGTGGTGGTACACAAGTATTAGAAATCGTTATATTTCAGCCGTCTCTGAACCGATTTTGATCAAACAAAGATAATTTGTCATTTAATTACTACGTTCTTTCAAATTTGACACTCAGTTTTTCATTATCTCACAAAAAAATATTTTGTGTAGCGCCCTCTGCAACAGAACTCAACTATTCCTTTTATAAGTGGTGAAAATAACTGTAGATGAAGTGGTGCATAAAGGAATGTGAAATTAACAAAATATTTATCAACATTTTTTGGGGAAATATTATGAAATAATTATGAAAAAAAAGGAAAAACTAAATTTGTGATTTGGGGGTATATGCAGGTAGTTAACGTAGCTACATTTTGGAGCTTCAACAAAACCGTCGAAAGTCCATTCGAGGTGGAGCCCCAAAGTTGGAAGGGTTCTGACCTTTTTGGAACAAAAAACTTATGTTTCAACCCCCCCCCCCCCCCCTCCCCACCCCGTCATCGCGAAATCCTGCACACGCCCATGTTCGTACCTCCGTTTTCACATCGTACACCTGCATCTTCTGAATGACCACAGTCGTGGATTCCAAGACCCGCATTCCCACAGCCAAATATACTCGTTTCGTCACCGGAGCAAGAGACGTCATCCAATACGATAGATCCACTGCCTTGACCAAAGAAAGTAGTCTGGAAAGCATCTGTTGCAGCACCAAGTCCAAGGGACTCACATACTACGTTGGCATCAGTCAAGTCCCACCCGTCATCGCAGACAGTTCCCCATTCTCCATTGTAGAGTACCTCAACTCTACCCTCTCCTAGCGTGATACCATCGACAAGACGAACATCTGAAACGAAACAGTACAGCGCCTTTTATGAAATCGGTGTTAGTCAGGCAGTTGAACTATTTCACACAAAAATATTCTTTATTGTTTATCAATTCATATGTGCTGACATTTCCTATAAAAACAAACAAAACTAGAATTTAATTCGTCACGAAGACGAATAAGGTGGTCTGTCTAAGTCTTATGATAGATTTGAGAATGGGAGAAGTTATATAGACATGTAAACAATGATGGTCATGATGAACATGGTGATGATCATGATAGTAAAGGTGATGATGATGATGATGATAATGATAATGTTATATGACGATAAAAACTATAATGTTAATGATGATGATGAGCATAAGCATGATCCTGATAACTGATTAAAAAAATGAGGAAATATTTAGATAGCAAATAGTCTCAGCTACAACATACTAAAATTTGGGAGAAAACTGTTGAATAAAAACCGAGATACTGGTCAAAACACAATGTCATGCAGATTCATGTTTTGAAAAAAAGTGACCTCCCATAGACATAACACGCAAATATGACAAATTATGCATTGTCGCATTTAATCGAATATTTCACTATGATGACGTCATCTGAATGATAATATATGACAAATTTCTGATAGAACATTATCTCAGCTACAACATATCAAAATCTGGGTGAAAATCGATCACCGATACGTGAGATAATCTCAATTAAACAAAGACAAAAATGACGTCATCAACAAAATACATTTTTTGGAGTTTAGATGCCAATATTAAGACTTTGTTTCACTTTGTACGAGTCAGGGTGGTATCAAATCATATCTCCAACTCATGCTTTCTCCAACCATGATATAAAAATTGGGGGTCAATGGACTATCTGAAGAGCTATTTCGATTTTTAAAATGGCATGTTTTTGATGAAATTTGCATTATATTGCCCATAGCAGCACGCGCGGAATTTGAATTTTGACGCGCGCTCACGGCCTTGTGAAAGGTCAAGAGTGACTGAAATTAATGTAAATTGTCATTTACGGTAAGAGGAATCTAAATCATTTAAACAAATTGAATTTGACCTTTTCCGCGCGTTGTGAGCGCGCGCACCGCGCGCGGGGACAAGTACGGACGGAAATTTTTGAAATGCTTAAAATGACCTGATTCGTACTCTCGTTTGATAGTTAAGTGATTTTGAGCATTTTTAAATTTTGGCGCGGGCGTACGTGCGCGTCATGACCTTTATGTGACCTTTGATGACATGACTTGTTGACCCTTGACCTGAAGTAAATGTGATACGAATATGAATGATCTTTGTTTATGCATCATAAAGATATGATGGATAATGTGATTTCACAAAATGGCGCCTGGATGACGTCATGATGACCTGATGACCTTGAAAAGGTTACTGTCACGTATTATGGCAATGACCTATGACTGTGCCAAAATTGAATGAAATTGACGGAACCGAACTTGAGTTATCTATGGCACAAAAAAGTGTAGGAAATAAAAATAAATAATAATAATAACTAGAATTTAATTCGTCACGAAGACGAATAAGGTGGTCTGTCTATGTCTTATGACAGATTTGAGAATGGGAGAAGTTATATAGACATGTAAACAATGATGATCATGATGAACATGATGATAATCATGATAGTAAAGGTGATGATGATAATGATAATGTTATATGATGATAAAAACGATAATGTTAATGATGATGATGACCATAAGCATGATCCTGACATCTGATTGAAAAAAATGAGGAAATATTTAGATAGCAAATAGTCTCAGCTACAACATACTAAAATTTGGGAGAAAACTGTTAAATAACAAGCGAGATACTGGTCAAAACACCTTGTCATGCAGATTCATGTTTTGAAAAAAGTGACCTCCCATAGACATAACACGCAAATATGACAAATTATGCATTGTCGCCTTTAATCGAATATTTCACTATGATGATGTCATCTAAATGAAAAATGAATAAAAATTTCTGATAGAAAATTATCTCAGCTACAACATATCAAAATCTGGGAGAAAATTGATCACTAATAAGTGAGATAATATCAATTAAACAAAGACAAAAATTACGTCATCAACAAAATACATTTGTTTGAGTTTAGATGCCAATATGATGACTTTATTTCACTTTGTACGAGTCAGGGTGGTATGAAATCATATCTCCAACTCATGCTTTTTCCAACCATGATATAAAAATTCGGGGTCAATGGACTATCTGAAGAGCTATTTCGATTTTTAAAATGGCATGTTTTTGATCAAATTTGCATTATATTGCCCATAGCAGTACGCGCGGATTTTGAACTTTGACGCACGCTCACGGCCTTATGAAATATGAAAAGTGACTGAAATTAATATAAATTGTCAATTACGTTAAGAGGAATCCAAATCATGTAAACATTTTGAATTTGACCTTTTCCAAGCGTTATGAGCGCGCGCAACGCGCGCGGTGACACGTACGGACGGAAAATGTTGAAATGCTTACAATGACCTGATTCGTACTCTCGTTTAATAGTTAAGTGATTTTGAGCATTTTAAAATTTTGACGCGCGCGTACGTGCGCGTCATGACCTTTATGTGACCTTTGATGACATGACTTGTTGACCCTTGACCTGAAGTATAAGTGATATAAATATGAATGACCTTTGCTTATGCATCATGAAGATATGATGGATAACGTGATTTCACAAAATGGCGCCTGGATGACGTCACGATGACCTGATGACCTTGAAAAGGTTACTGTCACGTCTCATGACAATGACCTATGACTGTGTCAAAATTGAAAGAAATTAACACAACCGATCTTGAGTTAACCAATGAACAAAAAACAGGGAGAAATAAAAATAAATAATAATAATAATAATAATAACTAGAAATTTAATTCGTCATGGGGACGAATTAGGTGGTCTGTCTTCAAGTCTTATGATAGATTATAATATTTACTATATTGAGAAAGGGAGAAGTTATATAGACATGTAAACAATGATGATCATCATGATCATCATGATGATGATGATCTTGATAGTAATGGTGATGACGACTATGATGATGACGATGATCATGATGATGTTGATGATTATCATCAACAGGCCACGATGACATTAGACTGAAAAAAATGAGAGAACATTTAGATAGTATATAGTCTCAGCTACAACATACTCAAAAATCAACAAAAATCAAGCCGAAATAACGGCGATATTGCTCGCAAAAGACAAGAATGTAGAATCCAGGTTTGAGAAAAAGTCATCTCCCATAAGGATTACACGCAAAAAGTAATGGATCTAGTGATAATAGGGTAATAATAAAGTAAATATGGTTGTTTATTACATTATTTGCGATTGTACGTGTTTTAATATTCAAAGGAGATGGTAGAGTGAAAGGTCAAAAAGAAAAAAAAGTGAAGAAAAAAAATTGTTGGAGACGCCCGGACTCGAACCAGGGACCTTGAGGTCTGAAGTCAAGTGCGTTACCGATATACCAAAACATTTCCCATAGAGATTACACGTAAACGGAAAATGGAATTATCAAATCCCACTTTGTAAGTGAAATATGAGCATGATCCCGGCATCTGATCGAAAAATAAAGGGCACACTTGTGATAGCTTATTTTCTCAGCTACAACATACTCAAAGCTCAGCGTAAACAAAGATAAAACGACGGAGATATTGCTCGCGAAAGACGAGAATGTAGAATCCAGTTTTGAGAAAAAGTCATGTCCCATAGAGAATACACGCAAAATGTGAAAAAATGACATGCCTCCTTTAATCGCAAAAAAAACGCCATGATACCTTTGTCAAAATGAAATTTTGTGGTGACTGTATTTGTAGAGAATATTCTCAGGTAGAACATATCCCAATTCGAAAGAAAATTGATCAATATTTACAGAGATACAATCAATTTTCCAAAAATCTGCTGACGTCATAATATGCAAATTAAAATTATGAGTTCGGAGGCCATTATGATGACGTCATGAGTTAATTGAGGGTCAAATGACACATGAAATCATATCTCCAACTCATGCTTTTTCTAACCATGATATAAAAGTTGGGGTCAATTGACTATCTGAAGAGCTATTTCGATTTTTAAAATGGGATGTTTTTGATCAAATTTGCATTATATTGCCCATAGCAGCACGCGCAGATTTGAACTTTGACGCGCACTCACGGCCTTATGAAAGGTCAAGAGTGACTGAAATTAATGTAAATTGTCATTTACGGTAAGAGGAATCTAAATCATGTAACAAAATTGAATTTGACCTTTTCCGCGCGTTATGAGCGCGCGCAACGCGCGCGGTGACACGTACGGACGGAAAATTTTGAAATGCTTAAAATGACCTGATTCGTACTCTCCTTTAATAGTTAAGTGATTTTGAGCATTTTAAAATTTTGACGCGCGCGTACGTGCGGGTCATGACCTTTATGTGACCTTTGATGACATGACTTGTTGACCCTTGACCTGAAGTATATGTGATATGAATATGAATGACCTTTGCTCATGCATCATGAAGATATGATGGATAACGTGATTTAACAAAATGGCGCCTGGATGACGTCACGATGACCTGATGACCTTGAAAAGGTTACTGTCACGTCTCATGACAATGACCTATGACTGTGTAAAAATTGAAAGAAATTAACACAACCGATCTTGAGTTAACCGATGAACAAAAAACGGGGAGAAATAAAAATAAATAATAATAATAATAAACTAGAAATTTAATAATAATAATAATAATAAAGTAATTTTTATATAGCGCATAATAATAAATTCTCTATGCGCTTTACAACAATCAAATATACAATAAATTACATGATTGATCTAAAGATTTAATTATACATGAATTAACAGAAATACATGGGGACGAATTAGGTGGTCTGTCTTCAAGTCTTATGAGAGATTATAATATTTACTATATTGAGAAAGGGAGAAGTTATATAGACATGTAAACAATGATGATCATCATGATGATCATGATGATCATGATCTTGATAGTAATGGGGATGACGATGATGATGATCATGATGATCATGATGATGTTGATGATTATCATCAACAGACCACGATGACATCAGACTGAACAAAATTAGAGAAGATTTAGATAGCGTATAGTCTCAGCAACAACATACTCAAAAATCAACAAAAACCAAGCAGAAATAACAGCGATATTGCTCGCAAAAGACAAGAATGTAGAATCCAGATTTGAGAAAAAGTCATCTCCCATAAGGATTACACGCCAAAAGTAATGGATCTAGTGATAATAGGGTAATAATAAAGTAAATATGGTTGTTTATTACATTATTTGCAATTGTACGTGTTTTAATATTCAAAGGAGATGGTAGAGTGAAAGGTCAAAAAGAAAAAAAAGTGAAGAAAAAAAATTGTTGGAGACGCCCGGACTCGAACCAGGGACCTCGAGGTCGGAAGTCAAGTGCGTTACCGATATACCAAAACATTTCCCATAGAGATTACACGTAAACGGAAAATGGAATTATCAAATCCCACTTTGTATGTGAGATATGAGCATGATCCCGGCATCTGATCGAGAAATAAAGGGCACACTTGTGATAGCTTATTGTCTCAGCTACAACACACTCAAAGCTCAGCGTAAACAAAGATAAAACGACGGAGATATGGCTCGCGAAAGACGAGAATGTAGAATCCAGTTTTGAGAAAAAGTCATGTCCCATAGAGAATACACGCAAAATGTGAAAAATTGACATGCCTCCTTTAATCGCAAAAATACGCCATGATACCATTGTCAAAATGAAATATCGTGGTGACTGCTTTTGTAGAGAATATTCTCAGGTAGAACATATCAAAATTTGAAAGAAAATTGATCAATATTTACAGAGATACAATCAATTTTCCAAAAATCTGCTGACGTCATAATATGCAAATTAAAATTTTGAGTTCGGAGGCCATTATGATGACGTCATGAGTTAATTGAGGGTCAAATTACACATGAAATCATATCTCCAACTCATGCTTTTTCCAACCATGATATAAAAGTTGGGATCAATTGATTATCTGAAGAGCTATTTTGATTCTTAAAATGTCATGTTTTTGATCAAATTTGCATTATATTTCCCATAGCAGCACGCGCGGATTTTGAACTTTGACGCGCGCTCACGGCCTTATGAAAGGTCAAGGGTGACTGAAATTAATGTCAATTGTCATTTACGGTAAGAGGAATCTAAATCATGTAAAAAAAAATGAATTTGACCTTTTCCGCGCGTCGTGAGCGCGCGCAACGCGCGCGGGGACACTTACGGACGGAAAATTTTGAAATGCTTAAAATGACCTGATTCGTACTCTTCTTTAATAGTTAAGTGATTTTGAGCATTTTTAAATTTTGACGCGCGCGTACGTGCGCGTCATGACCTTTTTGTGACCTTTGATGACATGACTTGTTGACCCTTGACTTGAAGTATATGTGATATGAATATGAATGACCTTTGCTTATGCATCATGAAGATATGATGGATAACGTGATTTCACAAAATGGCGCCTGGATGACGTCATGATGACCTGATGACCTTGAAAAGGTTACTGTCACGTCTCATGACAATGACCTATGACTGTGTCAAAATTGAAAGAAATTAACACAACCGATCTTGAGTTAACCGATGAACAAAAAACGGGGAGAAATAAAAATAAATAATAATTGTTCCAACGAAGCCAACTCCAGCTGTGAAAAATAAACCTGCTCAGGGATCTCAACTACAGGTAAGGCTAGAAAATGTATTACTACAAGGCATCTACTCCTTTTCATTCCATTTAAATATGGCCATCATTAAAATGACCAGATTTGAATAGATCATCCCTAGCAGTAGAGAGCTTTCTTAATGTTTGAATTAATCAGCTTTTACTCCTCAAATTGGCAATAGTTATTTTCATTTTACATTGTAAAATAGTTTGAAAAAAAAAAAAAACTACATGAACCAGAATGGTAATTGCAAAATTTAATTTAATGTGTAATTAAATTGTTTGCTTATAAATTAAAGTCATTATCAATAGTGTTGCAGGCATCGCATGAAGTTTTTAAACTTGTCTTGTCCTACAGGAAAAGCCTCCTCACCAAACCAAGATGACTGCACAACTCCAAGCATTCCGCATTCCCAAGAAGGTGTCTGCAGATCCACCACATGTGAGCAAACCTGCCCAGTCTCAGACCCAAGTGAGTACAAAAGTTGATCATATATACAGGGTGACAGTTAAATATGTACCTTTTCATCATTTATTCTTTCTTATTTTTAGTTCATTTACTTGTTAGCTCTTTGTCTTCCAATCATCTTCACTCCGCTGTTCAGTTTACAGATATAAACATTTATTCAATAATGCTAGTCATGTGCCAAGATTCCAAATGTAGTGTATCTTTTAATTGTAAACAGTGTCAGTAGTCTTATTTCTTTGTCATATGGTAATCAATAATTTTTCTTCCTCCCAGGTTCAACTTCAAGCACCACAGCCACAACACAGTAGACCATCTTCAAGCTGTACTACTCGGGGAAAAACGACAAGCGAGGGACACTTCGGATACACCTAGCAAGAAGCAGAAGACTGGGAAAGTTGTCGGCAAGGCAACAAGCTCAACAGTGCTAAAGGCTGGAACTTCCAGTCATCCCAGTACGATTTCTAGTAAAATGACTGGAAATGAAAAAAAACAAGATGTCGAGGAAAGAAGAAAACAAGACAGACAGTAAAGGATGAAACAAGACAGGAAAGAATTCTGAAGTCATTGCACTCAAACCCAATATTAGCCATTGCACATTTTCTCAGCCACAGCATCATTGCGTCTTCCAGACGAGAAGTCCTCTGATACACAAGCTGAAAGGAATACGAGAAAGTCTACTGCGTGACTTGTACAGCCAATTGTAGCTCCACAAGCAATCATTGCAGCCACAGACTTGACCCTTCTGGACTACAAGAACAAAGAGAATCTTCGTGAAGAATCTGAAATGGTCATAGGAAGCGCAACAAGAGAAATTGTGAACACTTTAGATGAGTCTGATTGCCATAAGTTTTATGCAGCAGTGCGTTCATATTACACCAAGGCATGTGACTACATTGTAAGTAAGTTTCCATTCAAGTCTGATGTTCTCATCCATGTGCAAGTGGCTGACATTGCATGTCAGAAGGATGCCAAATTCACTTCTCTAAAGTTCTTCATCAACAAGTTCCCCTGCATGCTGCTTCAGGAAGAAGAAGACAAGCACAGTGCCCTAGATGCTCTGGAGAACCAGTTTCTTATCTATCAACTTGCTCAGCTTCCGTACTTAGTGCAAAATGAGGAATCTACTGACAAGCAGTGGACAGATGACAGAGAAGAATGCTTCTGGTGAACTGTGCTATGACAGACTTGCAAGAGTAATGCTTGGGATTCTAACCATACCCCATACCAATGCTGAATGTGAAAGGGTCTTCAGTCAGGTGCGAAAGAACAAAACTGACTTCAGAGGGTCCATGAGCAACGAAACTCTAGAAAGTGTCCTTATTACCAAGGCTCGTCAAACAACACCCTGCTACATGAGGGAATGTGACTCTGATTTTCCGAAGAGAGCAAAATCTGCAACATACAGAGCTCTAAATGAGTAGTATGGGAGAGTAGATGTAAGTGTCAGGAAAGGCAGGTAAACCTGTGTTTTTCTCAGAACTCATTTTTCTAATTACTCAACTACCCATTTTAAAAGGTTGAATTTTATGGGAAATGGTCCCTAAAATAGGCTCAGAGTGCACCAGAGAGCATCTAGTACCCCGGCTAAAGAGACTTCGCGCTCGTGATGTGCGCTATGCGCACATGATATTCAGTTTTACTTTAAATGTTACTAATTGAAAATTCCAAATGTTGGCAGCTATGCCAGGCCAAGGTAGTTGCTTGAAAGAGGACTTTTGTCTTGGCTTCTTTCGATTTGCAAAGTGAATGTGGCTGCAACGTTACTCTATGCCATCCAGAACACACATCTCAAAGTCATCGCACACAATTTTCTGGAGAGTGGGCATTCCCACATGGAATGCAATAGCATGCATTCTGCTATTGAAACAGAAAAAAAGAACATCAATGTCTTCACAATGCATGACTGGGTAAAAAATCTTCCACAAATTAAGACGTCGGCTTCCATACAAGGTCATAAACATGTGCCATGGAGACTTTTATGATCTGAAAAAACTCTCACAGCAGATCATGAATAACAAACGCCCAGACGAAGATGGACACGTCTTCAACTGGCTACATGTAAAGAGCTTCCAATACAGGAAGGAAGAGCAAGGCACCATCTGCTACCATCTATAGCTACTTGGATGACTACAAGAAGATAGATCATCAGTTCCACGTAATCTGGACCTTGTCTACCAAGAGAAGCATTAAAAAAAAAAACTAAACCTTAAGAAGAAGGATCTCTTCAACTTGTGCAATAGCCTAGCTATTCCTGAAAAGTTCCATGGATGGTATTTGGCACTCCCATTTTGTAAGTTTTTGACATTGACAGGGTCAAAAGGTCATGGCTTCCATGCATGATGTTTGACCAAGTATTATTCATAAGTTAATGGCATTGAACATAACTACTTCATTTTGTCAGATTTAATGCTTGCAATCAAACTTTCAAATGCATTTTTACTCAAAATGACATATTTGGACGTAGACAGTTGTGGTTTTAAGCCCTCAATCTATTGTTTTATTTCTAATGTATTCTTTTGTTCTGGAATACATCAAGTTACTTTGAAAAACGTATCAAAGCAATTTGATATCAATTCATATCTCCCACTTATACATCTATTTACCTGTATTCACATTTCTGCTTGTACATGGATATATGCAATTGTAGCACTTTTTGATGATATGCGCATACTAATTGCTATGTAACACCTGACAGGTGTATCCAAATTCGATGAAAATGGTATCAAAATGTGCGTAAGACTTGAGGAAAAAAATTCAAGAACAACAATTTAAAATTCCAAGCGGTTGCGGCGCTTTCTCCAAAAATGTGGGGGGGGGGGGGGCTCTTACGCCACCCCCCCCCCCCCAAGTACAGTAAGGATTAAATGATGTTAGCCATATTATTATAAATATGCATTTTTTAAGATGCTTACATATACATGTAAAGTGTTAAAGGGCAAGTCCACCCGCAAATAAGTTGATCTTCATACATGTAAAGTGTTAAAGGGGAAGTCCACCCCAAAAATAAGTTGGTCTTCATAAAAGCAGAAAAATTAGAGAAAAAAATCAATGAAATTTTGAGGAAAATCAAAAAGAAATGAGAAAGTTATGAATTGTTGGAGTTGTAATCAGTGAAGCACAAATTGGAAACTGTGACATCACATGCGAGCTCATATCTCATTTGCTTTGTACACAAAATGTTTTTTTTTTTAAATTTCCTCAGTCGTTGATTAAATGAATACGATAACATGAGCGTTAAACCAGTGATCAGTAATAACATCTATCTGAAAGATGAACGAGGGTAATGCTTTTCACCTACTAACAGTAATACCGTTCAAGGTGATAGCAGTAGTAAAGGTAACGGACACACTGATTATATTTAATATTAGCAGTGACAATGGAAATGTTTGATTTATATGACATTTTTTTTATCACCATGTGTAGGTATTGAATATCTTCAAAATTTCTACCATTTCAGAGAACTTGGTTTAGTGAAGACTGGGTCTTGGCGAGTGTCTTTGATATGTTAAGGGAATTGAGGACAAATGATGTAATACCGGAGTTGAAAGATGAGTATGAATATGACATACTGCACCGTGAGAAGTTGGTGAAGTCATGGAAGTTAGCCCAGGAAGCCTTAAAAGGTGCTGCAGGAAAATACAAGAAGTGTTAGGATATGAATGCTAGAAAAAGGAAATTTAATATCGGAGATCAGGTGTTGATCTTGCTTCCCACTGATCACAACAAGTTGTTGCTGAAATGGAAGGGTCCATTCCCTGTGCTGGCGTAAAGTAGACTATGACTACATTGGCAGTGGTGTTCTTAAGACATATCACATTAATCTTCTCAACAAATAATTTCCCAGGCAGAAGGTTAGCTTTGATTTGTGTACAGAGAGTATGAAAGTGTGTCAGGATTCTGTGGAAGATGCCGAGGATCAGTTGTTTGTATTGAAGGCAAATGTGGGTGCTGGGCTTATGCAGTAACATTCAGGAGAAGAATTCCTGATTGCTTATGCGAGTAAGAAGTCATTATAACGGGAAAAAAATTACACAACAATAGAGAAAAAGTGCTTAGCAATAGTACGAGCAATCAAAAAGTTCAAATATTATTTGTATTGAAGTGCACATAGACCACAAACCTTTGGTCTATATTCAAGCGAAGAGGTTTGACAATAAGAGAATCATGAGATGGAGCATGATGCTCCAAGATTACAGGTTTAGGCTTGTATCGATGAAGGTTCAGTATAATGTTACAGCAGATTATATGAGCAGAATGTAAAATGCACTATACTCATGGATTTCTTTTGTCTGTCTACCATTGTAAATTATTGGATGGGTATCACGGTTTAATATATTTTGTTAATGTCATTTGTTGAATACATATTGCATTTACCAGGATTATGTAATGTTGAGATTTATTTTATATTGATCTTGCCAGCCACAAATGTATAAACATCAAACTTTCTATGATAGCACATACAAAATTATTATCCTGAGCATATGTTTTGTAGAAATGCATGAAATCCACTACTGAAGTTTGATATGAAGAAGAAAATATTACAGCAATATATACGCATTGTAGTTCATGCAAGTGCAGGAATATTACTCACTACATTTTGAACAGAAAAGACAGAAAGAGATGATAATTAGACAGCCACCTAATGTATCTAAATATATCAGAGAGGGCTTAATGATGCTGAACAAAATGGCCCGAATTCACAAAGGAGGTTTGTCAACCTCCTTTTGTTTCGACAAACCTCCTTTTGTTATTTACAAACCAGGTTTGTAAAAAAAACGCGTCAAAACGCGTCATAGGACGTACATAAACCTCGGTTTGTCGACAAACCTCCTTTGTGAATTCGGGCCATTGGATTGTGCTCTTTAATGCCGGATAAATGTTTAATTTTGAGTCAAAGACATTGTCTTCAGGTGATGATGTGAACATTTGATAATCTCTACTTTGTATTAACAGGTTATATACAAACTCTATGGACATTAACGTATAGCCATGTTATAGGTTTTAAACTTTGTGCAGAATATGTCAAACATATTTATACATGGATTGTTTTTATGCTAATTATCCCACAGCATGATATTGTTGTGCTATGTTGGCATTGTTTTTAGCAAAGGTTTTATTCAAAGGTGTTTGTAGACTTATAACCATGCTTAACCTTTTCCATGATATTAACGTTCTGAGGTACGGGTGCTATATAATATCATTTAAAAAAAGAAAAATCCGATTATTGGAAACACGTTTTAGTAATTGCATGTGCAAATTTTCAACTCAAATACAAGGGAAATTTAATGTATCTAAGCCTTATGACTTGATAAAAGTAAGAATGTCATATTATTTATTGTACATTATAAAACTTGGTTGATTAAACCATAGGTTGAGAACTGAGATTTCTGGATATACAACTTTGGCAAGACATTGATCTACATTTGCCACACTACACCCAGGTGAAGTAAATGGGTACCTGGTAGGAATTTATTCTTTGAAATGCTAGAGCGCCGTATGGCAGCCGTGCTAAACCCAGGGTAATAATCGGGAGCGCCAGGAGGGTCAAATCTGACTGAGATGAGCGCTATACAAGAACCCACTATTATTATTATTATTATATTGACTAGGATTGGTATTTAGTGATATGAGCTATGTGGTGTCATGATCTCCTGATATCATGTAATGGTTGATAAGATGAAGAATGTTATGTTTGACTTTAAAGTTTTACCTTGATAAAGCTTAACTGATAATTTATGTGCAGTAAAAATTGAAACAGTTTGTTCCAAACATTTTCATGAGATATGTAGTAATTGTATTGATTTGTGTATGTTGTACTGTTTTATAAGTATATATCTAGGAATGTGAGAAGGAAGCTCAGTACCTAGGAATTATTTTTGAAAAGAATATTTTTGTTTATGGTAAAAGTTGTCATGATGACTTTCAATAAGATGATGACTTTAAATAAGAAGAATAGATTTTATCGACAAAAATTGAGAAACATCCAAAGACATAAAAGAGGGAGAACGAGAGCCAGAGGCTGGAAAGGGGGAGGGTAAAAGAGTAGAGAAAAGGATCGAGAGACAGAGCAAGAGAGGGAGAGGCTGAAAGAGTAGAAAGAGAGGAGAAAAAAAGCGAGATGTGAGTAGATAGATATATAGAAAGAGAAATTTATTGACATGTAAACAATTCTTTGTCCGTGGGAGCTAGAGACGTAAACATTGCGTATACATGGGCTGAATAACTGAAAATAACTCATCGTAGATAAAATTGTCATTTTATGTATTAATGCTTTTATAATTAGCACAGTCATGACAGGGAACATGGAAATTGTGAGTATTTTGAGAGCTGTTCTAAAGAATAAAGCTGATATTCTTTGCAACGAGAATATATTTTTGACGAGCCGAAGGCGTACAATCGCCGGGTTAGAGTTATGGTTAGGTTAGGGTTGGGTGGTTATAAAAGCATAATTAATACATCAAATGACAATTTTATCTGAGATGAGAGATATTAGATCATGAAATCATGAGGAGAAAAAAAGTTGGTCGAGCTGTCGCCCGAAGCATCCCACCCTGGACAAGTCGACCTGGTCTGGTCGAGTTGTCCAGGGGCTTTGGGTCGGGTTGTTTAGAATTCCAAAATACATAGGATTCCCAAATCACATCTTGTAGTTAGAATATCGCCATGATCCCAACATCTGATTTTAAAAAAAAAATTGTGACCTTAAGTGTAGAGAATTTTCAGCGACAAAATATTCGAAGGTGGCAGAAAATCGAGAAAAAAATAATCCAGATATTGCTCAAACAAGACTGGAATGTACAATGCAGATTTCAGAAAAAGTCACCTCCCAGCATAGGCATATGACACGCAAATTAAGAAAATTCTGACATGTCGCATTTAATCGAAATTTTCACTATGATGACGTCATCAAAATGAAAAATGTTGAGATATAAATATAGAGAAGGAAAAAGGAAGACGGTTATGGTCATGTAAAAATACATGAGCTGCCAGTGGACCGAGGGATGAAAGAGGAATAAGAATGCATACCCTTGGAAGGAGAGAGGATAGTATAACGAAACATGGTAGGGGTGAAATAAAAATACAAAGGGAAAAAGAAAGAGCTAGAGGAAATTAAGGAACATATCCTATAAGACATAAAAGAGGGACGGGAGCCAAAGGCGGGAAAAGTAGAGGGTAAGAGAGTAGAGAAAGAGAGAGGCAGAGACAGAGGGAGACATATGCAGAGCAGAAAGAAGAGGGAGGCAGAGCAAGAGAGGGAGAGGGTTAAATAGTGGAGAGAGAGAGAGAGAGAGGTAGTAGTCGAAGAAGATGATAAAATCAAATAGGAAACGAAAGCAAATTTTTAAAAAATTGACCCACCAGGAATCGAACCTGGCTCACCGGAATGGAAGCTTGTTCTTTAACCAATATACCAAAATATGTCCCATAGACATTACATGCAAAGCTGACAAACGGCCTTGGCATAGTCGCTATTTCAACTTTCAATTGAAAATTTCGACATGATTTCAACATCTGATCAAAAAACGGAAGGCATACTATAGCTCATAGTATCAGCTATAACACACTTCAATTTGGGGGGGAAATAGAGCAAAAATAAGCGAGATACTGCTAAAAAAACAAACAATGACATGTAGATGCATGACGTGAACGAAATTCACCTTCCGTACTAGGCACAACACGCAAATTAAAAAAATTCTGACAAGTCGCCATTAATCGAAATTTTCACTATGATAACTTCATCAAAATGAAAATTGTAGACAATCATCTTAGCTACAAAATTTGGATGAAAATTGATCAATATTTACAGAGATACAATTAATATTCCAGAAATATGCTGACGTCGAAATATGCAAATTCGTATGTTAGGTTCCAAGGGCATGATGACCTCAAAACATTTGTAATGGCCAAATGAGACATGAAATCATATCTCGATTCATACTCTATCAAAATATGAGAAAAAATTGGGGTCACCTTGCATCCTAAAGAGATATACAATTGATTTTGTATAGACATGTTTTTACCACTTTTAACATTATATTGCCCTTTGACGCGCGCACGAATTTTAAAGTGACGCACGCGTGTGGCATTATGAAAGGTCGAGAATGACTGAAAATAGTTGACATTTGTCAAAAATAGTGTCAGGAATAATTTAATATTTTACTGATTTTTGAGCATTTTGAAATTTTGACGAGCGCGTACACGCGCGTCATGACCTTTATACGACCTTTGATGGCATGACCTATTGACCCTTGACCTGAAGTGTATGTGATATGAATATGAATGACCTTTGATGACGCATCATGAAGACAATGATTGATTGTGATTTCACAAAATGGCGCCTGGATGACGTAACGATGACCTGATGACCTTAAAAAAAATGCCTGCAATTGACCTTGATAAGCCTGATGACTGACAACAAATTGATTAAAATTGATCAACCCAAATTTGAGCAATAACGCTCACAAGAAAGTGGTGGAAAAATATAAATGAACAATTAAGTGCGTTACCGATGTACCAAAACATTTCCCTTATTAGCGATTACACGTAAACGGAAAATGGAATTCTCAAATCCCACTTTGCAAGTAAAATATGAGCATGATCCCGGCATCTGATAAAAAAATAAAGGACACATTTGTGATAGCTCATTGTCTCAGCTACATCATACTCAAAGCTCAGCGAAAACGAAACTAAAACAACGGAGATATTGCTCGCGAAAGATCGGAATGTAGAATCCAGTTTTGAGAAAAAATCATGTCCCATAGAGAATACACGCAAAATGTGAAAAATTGACATGCCCCCTTTACTCGCAGATTACGCCATGATCCATTTGTCAAAATGAAAAATCGTGGGCAATGCATTTGTAGAGAATTGTCTCAGCTAAAACATATCAAAATTTGGAAGAAAAACGATAAATATTTACAGAGATACAATCAATTTTCCGTAAATATGCTGACGTCATAATATGCAAATTAAAATTATGAGTTCAGAGGCCATTATGATGACGTCATGAGTTAATTGAGGGTCAAATGACACATGAAATCATATCTCCAACTCATGCTTTTTCTAACCATGATATAAAAGTTGGGGTCAATTGACTATCTGAAGAGCTATTTTGATTTTTAAAATGGGATGTTTTTGATCAAATTTGCATTATATTGCCCATAGCAGCACGCGCAGATTTTGAACTTTGATGCGCGCTCACGGCCTTATGAAAGGTCAAGAGTGACTGAAATTAATGTAAACTGTCATTTACGGTAAGAGGAAGCTAAATCATGTAAACATTTTGAATTTGACCTTTTACACGCGTCTTGAGCGCGCGCAACGCGCGCGGGGACACTTACGGACGGAAAATTTTGAAATGCTTAAAATGACCTGATTCGTACTCTCCTTTAATAGTTAAGTGATTTTGAGCATTTAAAAATTTTAACGCGCGCGTACGTGCGCGTCATGACCTTTATGTGACCTTTGATGACATGACTTGTTGACCCTTGACCTGAAGTATATGTGATATAAATATGAATGACCTTTGCTTATGCATCATGAAGATATGATGGATAACGTGATTTCACAAAATGGCGCCTGGATGACGTCACGATGACCTGATGACCTTGAAAAGGTTACTGTCACGTCTCATGACAATGACCTATGACTGTTTCAAAATTGAAAGAAATTAACACAACCGATCTTGAGTTAACCGATGAACAAAAAACGGGGAGAAATAAAAATAAATAATAATAATAATAAATAAATAAAGAAAATTTGAACAAAAACAATAGGTGATCTGTCGAACGACAGACCACCTAATAATAAATAAAGAAAATTCTGACGAAAACAATAGGTGGTCTGTTGATAACAGACCACCTAATAATAATAACTAGAAATTTATTTCGTCACGGAGACGAATAAGGTGGTCTGTCTATGTCTTATGATAGATTTGAGAATGGGAGAAGTTATATAGACATGTAAACAATGATGATCATGATGAACATGATGATGATCATGATAGTAACGGTGATGATGATGATGATAATGATAATGTTATATGACGATAAAAACGATAATGTTAATGATGATGATGATAATGATCATGATCATGGTGATGTTGATGATCATCATCTTCAGACCATGATGATGATGATGATGATAATGATCATGATCATGGTGATGTTGATGATCCATCTTCAGACCATGATGATGATGATGATGGTGACATTGATGATGATGATAATGATGATATTGATGATGATGATGACGATGATGAGTATGAACATGATCCTGACATCTGATTAAAACAAATGAGGAAATATTTAGATAGCAAATAGTCTCAGCTACAACATACTAAAATTTGGGAGAAAGCTGTTGAATAATCACCGAGATACTGGTCAAAACACATTGTCATGCAGATGCATTTTTTGAAAAAAGTGACCTCCCATAGACATAACACGCAAATATGACAAATTATGCATTGTCGCCTTTAATCGAATATTTCACTATAATGACGTCATTCAAATGAAAAATAAATGGCATATTTCTGGTAAAGAATTATCTCAGCAACAACATATCGAAATCTGGGAGAAAATCGATCACTGATAAGCGAGATAATCTCAATTAAACAAAGACAAAAATGACGTCATCAACAAAATACATTTTCTTTAGTTTAGATGCAAATATGAAGATTTTGTTTCACTTTGTACGAGTCAGGGTGGTATGAAATCATATCTCCAACTCATGCTCTTTCCAACCATGATATAAAATTGAGGGTCGACAGACTATCTGAAGAGCTATTTCGATTTATAAAGTAGCATGTTTTTGATCAAATTTACATTATATTGCCCATAGCAGCACGCGCGGAATTTGAACTTTGACGCGCGCTCACGGCCTTATGAAAGGTCAAGAGTGACTGAAATTAATGTAAATTGTCATTTACGGTAAGAGGAATCTAAATCATGTAAACAAATTGAATTTGACCTTTTCCGCGCGTTGTGAGCGCGCGCACCGCGCGCGGGGACAAGTACGGACGGAAATTTTTGAAATGCTTAAAATGACCTGATTCGTACTCTCGTTTAATAGTTAAGTGATTTTGAGCATTTTAAAATTTTGACGCACGCGTACGTGAGCGTCATGACCTTTATGTGACCTTTGATGACATGACTTGTTGAACCTTGACCTGAAGTATATGTGATATGAATATGAATGACCTTTGTTTATGCATCATAAAGATATGATGGATAATGTGATTTCACAAAATGGCGCCTGGATGACGTCATGATGACCTGATGACCTTGAAAAGGTTACTGTCAAGTCTTATTGCAATGACCTATGACTGTGCCAAAATTGAATGAAATTGACGGAACCGAACTTGAGTTATCTATGGCACAAAAAAGTGTAGGAAATAAAAATAAATAATAATAATAATAACTAGAAATTTAATTCGTCACGGAGACGAATAAGGTGGTCTGTCTATGTCTTATGATAGATTTGAGAATGGGAGAAGTTATATAGACATGTAAACAATGATGATCATGATGAACATGATGATGATCATGATAGTAACGGTGATGATGATGATGATAATGATAATGTTATATGACGATAAAAACGATAATGTTAATGATGATGATGATAATGATCATGATCATGGTGATGTTGATGATCATCATCTTCAGACCATGATGATGATGATGATGATAATGATCATGATCATGGTGATGTTGATGATCCATCTTCAGACCATGATGATGATGATGATGGTGACATTGATGATGATGATGATAATGATGATATTGATGATGATGATGACGATGATGAGTATGAACATGATCCTGACATCTGATTAAAACAAATGAGGAAATATTTAGATAGCAAATAGTCTCAGCTACAACATACTAAAATTTGTGAGAAAACTGTTGAATAACAACCGAGATACTGGTCAAAACACCTTGTCATGCAGATTCATGTTTTGAAAAAAGTGACCTCCCATAGACATAACACGCAAATATGACAAATATGCATTGTCACCTTTAATCGAATATTTAAATATGATGACGTCATCTAAATGAAAAATAAATGGCATATTACTGATAAAAAATTATCTCAGCTACAACATATCAAAATCTGGGAGAAGATCGATGACCGATAAGTGAGATAATCTCAATTAAACAAAGAAAAAAATGACGTCATCAACAAAATACATTTTGTTGAGTTTAGATGTCAATATGTTGACTTTGTTACACTTTGTACAAGTCAGGGTGGTATGAAATCATATCTCCAACTCATGCTTTCTCCAACCATGATATAAAAATCGGGGGTCGATGGACTATCTGAAGAGCTATTTTGATTTTTAAAATGGCATGTTTTTGATCAAGTTTGCATTATATTGCCCATAGCAGCACGCGCAGATTTTGAACTTTGACGCGCGCTCACGGCCGTATGAAAGGTCAAGAGTGACTGAAATTAATGTAAATTGTCATTTACGGTAAGAGGAATCTAAATCATGTAAACAATTTGAATTTGACCTTTTCCACGCGTTATGAGCGCGCGCAACGCGCGCGGTGACACGTACGGACGGAAAATTTTGAAATGCTTAAAATGACCTGATTCGTACTCTCGTTTAATAGTTAAGTGATTTTGAGCATTTTAAAATTTTGACGCGCGCGTACGTGAGCGTCATGACCTTTATGTGACCTTTGATGACATGATTTGTTGACCCTTGACCTGAAGTATATGTGATATGAATATGAATGACCTTTGCTTAGGCATCATGAAGATATGATGGATAACGTGATTTCACAAAATGGCGCCTGGATGACGTCACGATGACCTGATGACCTTGAAAAGGTTACTGTCAGGCCTCATGACAATGACCTATGACTGTGTCAAAATTGAAAGAAATTAACACAACCGATCTTGAGTTAACCGATGAACAAAAAACGGGGAGAAATAAAAATAAATAATAACTAGAAATTTAATTCGTCACGAAGACGAATAAGGTGGTCTGTCTAAGTCTTATGATAGAATTGAGAATGGGAGAATTTATATAGACATGTAAACAATGATGATCATGATGACCATGATGATGATCATGATAGTAAAGGTGATGATGATGATGATAATGATAATGTTATATAATGATAAAAACGATAATGATGATGATGAGCATAAGCATGATCCTGACATTTGATTGAAAAAATAAGGAAATATTTAGATAGCAAATAGTCTCAGCTACAACATATTAAAATTTGGGAGAAAACTGTTAAATAACAACTGAGATACTGGTCAAAACACCTTGTTATGCAGATTCATGTTTTGAAAAAAGTGACCTCCCATAGACATAACACGCAAATATGACAAATTATGCATTGTCGCTATTAATGGAATATTTAACTATGATGACGTCATCGAAATGAAAAATGAATGGCATATTTTTGATAGAAAATTATCTCAGCTACAACATATCAAAATCTGAGAGAAAATCGATCACAGAAAATTGAGATAATCTCAATTAAACAAAGACAAAAATGACGTCATCAACAAAAAACATTTGTTTGAGTTTAGATGCCAATATGATGACTTTGTTTCACTTTGTACGAGTCAGGGTGGTATGAAATCATATCTACAACTCATGCTTTTTCCAACCATGATATAAAAATTGGGGGTCGATGGACTATCTGAAGAGCTATTTCGATTTTTAAATGGCATGTTTTTGATGAAATTTGCATTATATTGCCTATAGCAGCACGCGCGGATTTTGAACTTTGAGGCACGCTCACGGCCTTATGAAATATGAAGAGTGACTGAAATCAATGTAACTTGTCAATTACGTTAAGAGGAATCCAAATCATGTAAACATTTTGAATTTGACTTTTTCCGCGCGTCATGAGCGCGCGCAACGCGCGCGGGGACATGTACGGACGGAAAATTTTGAAATGCTTACAATGACCTAATTCGTACTCTCGTTTAATAGTTAAGTGAATTTGAGCATTTTAAAATTTTGACGCGCGCGTACGTGTGCGTCATGACCTTTATGTGACCTTTGATGACATGACTTGTTGACCCTTGACTTGAAGTATATGTGATATGAATATGAATGACCTTTGCTTATGCATCATGAAGATATGATGGATAACGTGATTTCACAAAATGGCGCCTGGATGACGTCACGATGACCTGATGAACTTGAAAAGTTTACTGTCACGTCTCATGACAATGACCTATGACTGTGTCAAAATTGAAAGAAATTAACACAACCGATCTTGAGTTAACCGATGAACAAAAAACGGGGAGAAATAAAAATAAATAATAATAATAATAACTAGAAATTTAATTCGTCACGAAGACGAATAAGGTGGTCTGTCTTCAAGTCTTATAATAGATTATAATATTTACTATAATAAAAAAGGGAGAAGTTATATAGACATGTAAACAATAATGATTATGATGATGATGATCTTGATAGTAATGATTATGATGATGATGATCATGATGATGTTGATGATGTTGATGATCATGATGATGATGATCATGATGATGATCATGATCATGAGCGTGATTCTGACATCTTATCGGAAAAAATGAGGAATGATTTAGATAACATATAGTCTCAGCGACAACATACTAAAATTTGGGAGAAAACTGTTAAATAATAACCGAGATACTGGTCAAAACACATTGTCATGCAGATTCATGTTTTGAAATAAGTGACCTTCCATAGACATAACACGCAAATATGACAAATTATGCATTGTCGCATTTAATCGAATATTTAACTATGATGACGTCATCTAAATGAAAAATAAATGACATATTTCTGATAGAGAATTATCTCAGCTACAACATATCGAAATCTGGGAGAAAATCGATCACTGATAAGCGAGATAATCTCAATTAAACAAAGACAAAAATGACGTCATCAACAAAATACATTTTCTTTAGTTTAGATGCAAATATGAAGATTTTGTTTCACTTTGTACGAGTCAGGGTGGTATGAAATCATATCTCCAACTCATGCTCTTTCCAACCATGATATAAAAATTGGGGGTCGACGGACTATCTGAAGAGCTATTTCGATTTATAAAGTAGCATGTTTTTGATCAAATTTACATTATATTGCCCATAGCAGCACGCGCGGAATTTGAACTTTGACGCACGCTCACGGCCTTATGACATATGAAAAGTGACTGAAATTAATATAAATTGTCAATTACGTTAAGAGGAATCCAAATCATGTAAACATTTTGAATTTGACCTTTTCCGCGCGCTGTGAGCGCGCACAACGCGCGCAGGGACACGTACGGACGAAAATTTTTGAAATGCTTAAAATGACTTGATTCGTACTCTCCTTTAGTAGTTAAGTGATTTTGAGCTTTTTAACATTTTGACGCACACGTACGCGCGCGTCATGACCTTTATGTGACCTTTGATGACATGACCTGTTGACCCTTAACCTGAAGTATATGTGATATGAATATGAATGACCTTTGCTTAGGCATCATGAAGATATGATGGATAACGTGATTTCACAAAATGGCGCCTGGATGACGTCACGATGACCTGATGACCTTGAAAAGGTTACTGTCACGTCTCATGACAATGACCTATGACTGTGTCAAAATTGAAAGAAATTAACATAACCAATCTTGAGTTAACCGATGAACAAAAAACGGGGAGAAATAAAAATAAATAATAATAAATAAATAAATAAATAAACTAGAATTTAATTCGTCACGAAGACGAATAAGGTGGTCTGTCTAAGTCTTATGATAGATTTGAGAATGGGAGAAGTTATATAGACATGTAAACAATGATGATCATGATGAACATGGTGATGATCATGATAGTAAAGGTGATGATGATGATAATGATAATGTTATATGACGATAAAAACGATAATGTTAATGATGATGATGAGCATAAGCATGATCCTGACAACTGATTGAAAAAATGAGGAAATATTGAGATAGCAAATAGTCTCAGCTACAACATACTAACATTTGGGAGAAAACTGTTGAATTACAACCGAGATACTGGTCAAAACACCTTGTCATGCAGATTCATGTTTTGAAAAAAGTGACCTCCCATAGACATAACACGCAAATATAACAAATTATGCATTGTCGTCTTTAATCGAATATTTAAGCATGATGACGTCATTTAAATAAAAAATAAATGAAATATTTGTGATAGAGAATTATCTCAGCTACAACATATCGAAATCTGGGAGAAAATCGATTACTGATAACCGAGATAATCTCAATTAAACAAAGACAAAAATGACGTCATCAACAAAATACATTTTCTTTAGTTTAGATGCAAATATGAAGATTTTGTTTCACTTTGTACGAGTCAGGGTGGTATGAAGTCATATCTCCAACTCATGCTCTTTCCAACCATGATATAAAAATTGGGGGTCGACGGACTATCTGAAGAGCTATTTCGATTTATAAAGTAGCATGTTTTTGATCAAATTTACATTATATTGCCCATAGCAGCACGCGCGGAATTTAAATTTTGACGCGCGCTCACGGCCTTATGAAAGGTCAAGAGTGACTGAAATTAATGTAAATTGTCATTTACGGTAAGAGGAATCTAAATCATGTAAACAATTTGAATTTGACCTTTTCCGCGCGTTATGAGCGCGCGCAACGCGCCCGGTGACACGTACGGACGGAAAATTTTGAAATGCTTAAAATGACCTGATTCGTACTCTCGTTTAATAGTTAAGTGATTTTGAGCATTTTAAAATTTTGACGCGCGCGTACGTGAGCGTCATGACCTTTATGTGACCTTTGATGACATGACTTGTTGACCCTTGACCTGAAGTATATGTGATATGAATATGAATGACCTTTGCTTAGGCATCATGAAGATATGATGGATAACGTGATTTCACAAAATGGCGCCTGGATGACGTCACGATGACCTGATGACCTTGAAAAGGTTACTGTCACGTCTCATGACAATGACCTATGACTGTGTCAAAATTGAAAGAAATTAACACAACCGATCTTGAGTTAACCGATGAACAAAAAACGGGGAGAAATAAAAAATAAATAATAATAAATAAATAAATAAATAAAGAAAGAAAATTCTGACGAAAACAATAGGTGATCTGTCGTTGACAGACCACCTAATAAAGAAAGAAAATTCTGACGAAAACAATAGGTGATCTGTCGTTGACAGACCACCTAACTAGAAATTTAAATCGTCATGGGGACGAATTAGGTGGTCTGTCTTCAAGTCTTATGATAGATTATAATATTTACTATAATGAGAAAGGAAAAAGTTATATAGACATGTAAACAATGATGATCATCATGATGATCATGATGATGATGATCTTGTAGTAATAGTGATGACGATGATGATGATTGTATTGTATTGTATTTATTCAGACAAGCATGTCTAGGGATGCAGAAAAGGGTTTGAAAAACCTGTACAAGTCTGATCATGATGATCATGATTATGTTGATGATTATCATCAACAGACTACGATGACAGACTGAAAAAAATGAGAGATCATTCAGATAGTATATAGTCTCAGCTACAACATACTCAAAAATCAACAAAAACCAAGCCGAAATAACGGCGATATTGCTCGCAAAAGACAAGAATGTAGAATCAAGATTTGACAAAAAGTCATCTTCCATAGGGATTACACACAAAAAGTAATGGATGTAGTGATAATAGGGTAATAATAAAGTAAATATGGTTGTTTATTACATTATTTGCGATTGTACGTGTTTTAATATTCAAAGGAGATGGTAGAGTGAAAGGTCAAAAAGAAAAAAAAGTGAAGAAAAAAATTGTTGGAGACGCCCGGACTCGAACCAGGGACCTCGAGGTCGGAAGTCAAGTGCGTTACCGATATACCAAAACATTTCCCTTAGAGATTACACTTAAACAGAAAATGGAATTATCAAATCCCACTTTGTAAGTGAAATATGAGCATGATCCCGGCATCTGATCGAAAAATAAAGGGCACACTTGTGATAGCTTATTTTCTCAGCTACAACATACTCAAAGCTCAGCGTAAACAAAGATAAAACGACGGAGATATGGGTCTGATTGTGACGTCACAATAGAGTTCGTGTATGGTGCGCACTTTGTTATACGCGTAATATACATTGTCATTGTCACCAGCAGCTGGTGCGCGATGTTATTTACAACTGGCTCGATTATTTCTCACGAGTTTGACACGCAAAAAATTGTGGGGTCAACTTGCACCCTAAAGAGCTATAATGTATTTTGTATAGGCGTGTTTTTGACCATATATGCTATGTATTTTGTATAGGCATGTTTTTGACCATATATGCTATGTATTACAAGAGCTCGCACGCATAGACATTTACCTTAAACGGACGCTCATTTCCTTAATTAATGGTCATAAAGAGATAAACATGGTATCTAATTGATCGGGAAAAAATGGGAAATACTATGATAGATAAAAAATGACTATTTAAGGTTGCGTTCGACCATTACGAACAAAAAAGTGCGCGCAAATTTTTGCGCGCGGAAGGGTGTGCGCACGCAAAATTCTCGAAATGCTTGAAATGGCCTAAAACGTACTCTAATTTGATCAAAAAGTGATTATGAGCATTTTTTGTTTTTGCGCGCACCGACGCGCGGACGGACGCGTACGCGCGCGTTTATTGACCTAAGTTGACCGGACGGATATTGACCATAATCGTCATAAATATGAATGAGAAATGATTTACGGTTATGAAGATATGATCATGAGTTGATTCTCAGAGCACTTCACAAAATGGCGCCTAGATGACGTCATGATATTTTGATGAACTTGAAAATGTTTCTGTCACGTCTTAAGATAATGACCTATAACTGTATAAAATTTGAAAGAAATTGGACGGTTCAATTTTGAGTAATCGTGCACACAAAAAAGTGGTCACAAATTTATTTTAATTGAATTGTGTTTTTGTACAAATTCAATTAAAATACTAGAATTTAATTCGTCACGAAGACGAATAAGGTGGTCTGTCTAAGTCTTATGATAGATTTGAGAATGGGACAAGTTATATAGACATGTAAACAATGATGATCATGATGACCATGATGATGATCATGATAGTAAAGGTGATGATGATGATAATGATAATGTTATATGACGATAAAAACGATAATGTTAATGATGATGATGAGCATAAGCATAATCCTGACAACTGATTAAAAAAAATGAGGAAATATGTAGATAGCAAATAGTCTCAGCTACAACATACTAAAATTTGTGAGAAAACTGTTGAATAACAACCGAGATACTGGTCAAAACACCTTGTCATGCAGATTCATGTTTTGAAAAAAGTGACCTCCCATAGACATAACACGCAAATATGACAAATTATGCATTGTCACCTTTAATCGAATATTTAACTATGATGACGTCATCTAAATGAAAAATAAATGACATATTACTGATAGAGAATTATCTCAGCTACAACATATCAAAATCTGGGAGAAGATCGATGACCGATAAGTGAGATAATCTCAATTAAACAAAGACAAAAATGACGTCATCAACAAAATACATTTTGTTGAGTTTAGATGTCAATATGTTGACTTTGTTTCACTTTGTACGAGTCAGGGTGGTATGAAATCATATCTCCAACTCATGCTTTCTCCAACCATGATATAAAAATCGGGGGTCGATGGACTATCTGAAGAGCTATTTTGATTTTAAAAATGGCATGTTTTTGATCAAATTTGCATTATATTGCCCATAGCAGCACGCGCAGATTTTGAACTTTGACGCGCGCTCACGGCCTTATGAAAGGTCAAGAGTGACTGAAATTAATGTAAATTGTCATTTACGGTAAGAGGAATCTAAATCATGTAAACAAATTGAATTTGACCTTTTCCACGCGTTATGAGCGCGCGCAACGCGCGCGTTGACACGTACGGACGGAAAATTTTGAAATGCTTAAAATGACCTGATTCGTACTCTCGTTTAATAGTTTAGTAATTTTGAGCAGTTTTAAATTTTGACGCGCACATACGCGCGCGTCATGACCTTTATGTGACCTTTGATGACATGACCTGTTGACCCTTGACCTAAAGTATATGTGATATGAATATGAATGACCTTTGCTGATGCATCATGAAGATATGATGGATAACGTGATTTCACAAAATGGCGCCTGGATGACGTCACGATAACCTAATGACCTTAAAAATGTTTCTGTCACGTCTCATGATAATGACCTATGACTGTGCCAAAATTGAATCAAATTGACATAACCAATCTTACGTTATCCGACACACAAAAAAGTGAAGAAATAAATAAAAATAAATAAATAATAATAATAATAATAATAAAGAAGAAAGAAAATTCTGACGAAATCAATAGGTGGTCTGTTGATAACAGACCACCTAACTAGAATTTAAATCGTCACGAAGACGATTAAGGTGGTCTGTCTAAGTCTTATGGTAGATTTGAGAATGGGAGAAGTTATATAGACATGTAAACAATGATGATTATGATAAACATGATGATGATCATGATAGTAAAGGTGATGATGATGATGATAATGATCATGATCATGATGATGTTGATGATGGTGACATTGATGATGATGATGATGATGATGATATTGATGATGATGATGATGATGATGATGAGCATGAGCATGATCCTGACATCTGATTGAAAAAATAAGGAAATATTTAGATAGCAAATAGTCTCAGCTACAACATACTAAAATTTGGGAGAAAACTGTTGTATAATAACTGAGATACTGGTCAAAACACATTGTCATGCAGATTCATGTTTTGAAAAAAGTGACCTCCCATAGACATAACACGCAAATATAACAAATTATGCATTGTCGCCTTTAATCGAATATTTAACTATGATGACGTCATTAAAATGAAAAATAAATGGCATAATTCTGATAGAGAATTATCTCAGCTACAACATATCAAAATGTGGGAGAAAATCGATCACCGATAAGTGAGATAATCTCAATTAAACAAAGACAAAAATGACGTCATCAACAAAATACATTTGTTTGAGTTTAGATGCAAATATGATGACTTTGTTTCACTTTGTACGAGTCAGGGTGGTATGAAATCATATCTCCAACTCATGCTCTTTCCAACCATGATATAAAAATTGGGGGTCGACGGACTATCTGAAGAGCTATTTCGATTTATAAAGTAGCATGTTTTTGATCAAATTTACATTATATTGCCCATAGCAGCACGCGCGGAATTTGAACTTTGACGCACGCTCACGGCCTTATGACATATGAAAAGTGACTGAAATTAATATAAATTGTCAATTACGTTAAGAGGAATCCAAATCATGTAAACATTTTGAATTTGACCTTTTCCGCGCGCTGTGAGCGCGCACAACGCGCGCAGGGACACGTACGGACGAAAATTTTTGAAATGCTTAAAATGACTTGATTCGTACTCTCCTTTAGTAGTTAAGTGATTTTGAGCTTTTTAACATTTTGACGCACACGTACGCGCGCGTCATGACCTTTATGTGACCTTTGATGACATGACCTGTTGACCCTTAACCTGAAGTATATGTGATATGAATATGAATGACCTTTGCTTAGGCATCATGAAGATATGATGGATAACGTGATTTCACAAAATGGCGCCTGGATGACGTCACGATGACCTGATGACCTTGAAAAGGTTACTGTCACGTCTCATGACAATGACCTATGACTGTGTCAAAATTGAAAGAAATTAACATAACCAATCTTGAGTTAACCGATGAACAAAAAACGGGGAGAAATAAAAATAAATAATAATAAATAAATAAATAAATAAACTAGAATTTAATTCGTCACGAAGACGAATAAGGTGGTCTGTCTAAGTCTTATGATAGATTTGAGAATGGGAGAAGTTATATAGACATGTAAACAATGATGATCATGATGAACATGGTGATGATCATGATAGTAAAGGTGATGATGATGATAATGATAATGTTATATGACGATAAAAACGATAATGTTAATGATGATGATGAGCATAAGCATGATCCTGACAACTGATTGAAAAAATGAGGAAATATTGAGATAGCAAATAGTCTCAGCTACAACATACTAACATTTGGGAGAAAACTGTTGAATTACAACCGAGATACTGGTCAAAACACCTTGTCATGCAGATTCATGTTTTGAAAAAAGTGACCTCCCATAGACATAACACGCAAATATAACAAATTATGCATTGTCGTCTTTAATCGAATATTTAAGCATGATGACGTCATTTAAATAAAAAATAAATGAAATATTTGTGATAGAGAATTATCTCAGCTACAACATATCGAAATCTGGGAGAAAATCGATTACTGATAACCGAGATAATCTCAATTAAACAAAGACAAAAATGACGTCATCAACAAAATACATTTTCTTTAGTTTAGATGCAAATATGAAGATTTTGTTTCACTTTGTACGAGTCAGGGTGGTATGAAGTCATATCTCCAACTCATGCTCTTTCCAACCATGATATAAAAATTGGGGGTCGACGGACTATCTGAAGAGCTATTTCGATTTATAAAGTAGCATGTTTTTGATCAAATTTACATTATATTGCCCATAGCAGCACGCGCGGAATTTAAATTTTGACGCGCGCTCACGGCCTTATGAAAGGTCAAGAGTGACTGAAATTAATGTAAATTGTCATTTACGGTAAGAGGAATCTAAATCATGTAAACAATTTGAATTTGACCTTTTCCGCGCGTTATGAGCGCGCGCAACGCGCCCGGTGACACGTACGGACGGAAAATTTTGAAATGCTTAAAATGACCTGATTCGTACTCTCGTTTAATAGTTAAGTGATTTTGAGCATTTTAAAATTTTGACGCGCGCGTACGTGAGCGTCATGACCTTTATGTGACCTTTGATGACATGACTTGTTGACCCTTGACCTGAAGTATATGTGATATGAATATGAATGACCTTTGCTTAGGCATCATGAAGATATGATGGATAACGTGATTTCACAAAATGGCGCCTGGATGACGTCACGATGACCTGATGACCTTGAAAAGGTTACTGTCACGTCTCATGACAATGACCTATGACTGTGTCAAAATTGAAAGAAATTAACACAACCGATCTTGAGTTAACCGATGAACAAAAAACGGGGAGAAATAAAAATAAATAATAATAAATAAATAAATAAATAAAGAAAGAAAATTCTGACGAAAACAATAGGTGATCTGTCGTTGACAGACCACCTAATAAAGAAAGAAAATTCTGACGAAAACAATAGGTGATCTGTCGTTGACAGACCACCTAACTAGAAATTTAAATCGTCATGGGGACGAATTAGGTGGTCTGTCTTCAAGTCTTATGATAGATTATAATATTTACTATAATGAGAAAGGAAAAAGTTATATAGACATGTAAACAATGATGATCATCATGATGATCATGATGATGATGATCTTGTAGTAATAGTGATGACGATGATGATGATTGTATTGTATTGTATTTATTCAGACAAGCATGTCTAGGGATGCAGAAAAGGGTTTGAAAAACCTGTACAAGTCTGATCATGATGATCATGATTATGTTGATGATTATCATCAACAGACTACGATGACAGACTGAAAAAAATGAGAGATCATTCAGATAGTATATAGTCTCAGCTACAACATACTCAAAAATCAACAAAAACCAAGCCGAAATAACGGCGATATTGCTCGCAAAAGACAAGAATGTAGAATCAAGATTTGACAAAAAGTCATCTTCCATAGGGATTACACACAAAAAGTAATGGATGTAGTGATAATAGGGTAATAATAAAGTAAATATGGTTGTTTATTACATTATTTGCGATTGTACGTGTTTTAATATTCAAAGGAGATGGTAGAGTGAAAGGTCAAAAAGAAAAAAAAGTGAAGAAAAAAAATTGTTGGAGACGCCCGGACTCGAACCAGGGACCTCGAGGTCGGAAGTCAAGTGCGTTACCGATATACCAAAACATTTCCCTTAGAGATTACACTTAAACAGAAAATGGAATTATCAAATCCCACTTTGTAAGTGAAATATGAGCATGATCCCGGCATCTGATCGAAAAATAAAGGGCACACTTGTGATAGCTTATTTTCTCAGCTACAACATACTCAAAGCTCAGCGTAAACAAAGATAAAACGACGGAGATATGGGTCTGATTGTGACGTCACAATAGAGTTCGTGTATGGTGCGCACTTTGTTATACGCGTAATATACATTGTCATTGTCACCAGCAGCTGGTGCGCGATGTTATTTACAACTGGCTCGATTATTTCTCACGAGTTTGACACGCAAAAAATTGTGGGGTCAACTTGCACCCTAAAGAGCTATAATGTATTTTGTATAGGCGTGTTTTTGACCATATATGCTATGTATTTTGTATAGGCATGTTTTTGACCATATATGCTATGTATTACAAGAGCTCGCACGCATAGACATTTACCTTAAACGGACGCTCATTTCCTTAATTAATGGTCATAAAGAGATAAACATGGTATCGAATTGATCGGGAAAAAATGGGAAATACTATGATAGATAAAAAATGACTATTTAAGGTTGCGTTCGACCATTACGAACAAAAAAGTGCGCGCAAATTTTTGCGCGCGGAAGGGTGTGCGCACGCAAAATTCTCGAAATGCTTGAAATGGCCTAAAACGTACTCTAATTTGATCAAAAAGTGATTATGAGCATTTTTTGTTTTTGCGCGCACCGACGCGCGGACGGACGCGTACGCGCGCGTTTATTGACCTAAGTTGACCGGACGGATATTGACCATAATCGTCATAAATATGAATGAGAAATGATTTACGGTTATGAAGATATGATCATGAGTTGATTCTCAGAGCACTTCACAAAATGGCGCCTAGATGACGTCATGATATTTTGATGAACTTGAAAATGTTTCTGTCACGTCTTAAGATAATGACCTATAACTGTATAAAATTTGAAAGAAATTGGACGGTTCAATTTTGAGTAATCGTGCACACAAAAAAGTGGTCACAAATTTATTTTAATTGAATTGTGTTTTTGTACAAATTCAATTAAAATACTAGAATTTAAATCGTCACGAAGACGATTAAGGTGGTCTGTCTAAGTCTTATGGTAGATTTGAGAATGGGAGAAGTTATATAGACATGTAAACAATGATGATCATGATAAACATGATGATGATCATGATAGTAAAGGTGATGATGATGATGATAATGATCATGATCATGATGATGTTGATGATGGTGACATTGATGATGATGATGATGATGATGATATTGATGATGATGATGATGATGATGATGAGCATGAGCATGATCCTGACATCTGATTGAAAAAATAAGGAAATATTTAGATAGCAAATAGTCTCAGCTACAACATACTAAAATTTGGGAGAAAACTGTTGTATAATAACTGAGATACTGGTCAAAACACATTGTCATGCAGATTCATGTTTTGAAAAAAGTGACCTCCCATAGACATAACACGCAAATATAACAAATTATGCATTGTCGCCTTTAATCGAATATTTAACTATGATGACGTCATTAAAATGAAAAATAAATGGCATAATTCTGATAGAGAATTATCTCAGCTACAACATATCAAAATGTGGGAGAAAATCGATCACCGATAAGTGAGATAATCTCAATTAAACAAAGACAAAAATGACGTCATCAACAAAATACATTTGTTTGAGTTTAGATGCAAATATGATGACTTTGTTTCACTTTGTACGAGTCAGGGTGGTATGAAATCATATCTCCAACTCATGCTTTCTCCAACCATGATATAAAAATTGGGGGTCGATGGACTATCTGAAGAGCTATTTCGATTTTTAAAATGGCATGTTTTTGATCAAATTTGCATTATATTACCCATAGCAGCACGCGCGGATTTTGAACTTTGACGCACGCTCACGGCCTTATGAAATATGAAGAGTGACTGAAATTAATGTAAATTGTCAATTACTTTGAGAGGAATCTAAATCATGTAAACATTTTGAATTTGACCTTTTCCGCGCGCTGTGAGCGCGCACACCGCGCGCGGGGACACAAACGGACGGAAAATTTTGAAATGCTTAAATTGACCTGATTCGTACTCTCGTTTAATAGTTAAGTGATTTTGAGCAATTTTAAATTTTGACGCGCACATACGCGCGCGTCATGACCTTTATGTGACCTTTGATGACATGACCTGTTGACCCTTGACCTGAAGTATATGTTATATTAATATGAATGACCTTTGATGACGCGTCATGAAGATATGATGGATAATGTGATTTCACAAAATGGCGCCTGGATGACGTCACGATAATTTGATGACCTTGAAAATGTTCCTGTCACGTTTCATAATGATGACCTATAACTGTGTCAAAATTGAGAGAAATTGGGCGGATGGATATTGAGAAATCGGATACACAAAAAAGTGGAGAAATAAATAAAAATAAATAAATAATAAATAAAGAAAGAAAATTCTGACGAAATCAATAGGTGGTCTGTTGATAACAGACCACCTAACTAGAAATTTAATTCGTCACGAAGACGAATAAGGTGGTCTGTCTAAGTCTTATGATAGAATTGAGAATGGGAGAAGTTATATAGACATGTAAACAATGATGATCATGATGACCATGATGATGATCATGATAGTAAAGGTGATGATGATGATGATAATGATAATGTTATATGATGATAAAAACGATAATGTTAATGATGATGATGAGCACAAGCATGATCCTAACATCTGATTGAAAAAATAAGAAAATATTTAAATAGCAAATAGTCTTAGCTACAACATACTCAAATTTGGGATAAAATAGAGCACGAATAAGCGAGATAGTGCTCAAAGATGAGTGTCATGTAGATTCATGATGTGAACGAAATTCACCTTCCATAGAGATAACACGCAAATTAAGAAAATTCTGACATGTCGCCTTTAATTGAAATTTTCACCATGATGACGTCATCAAAATGAAAAACAATGGGCATTCATCTTGTAGAGAATTGTCTCAGCTACAACATATCTAAGTTTGGAAGTGAATTAATTAATATTTACAGAGATACAATCGATTTTCCATAAATTTCCTGACGTCATAATATGCAAATTCGTTTTTTGAGTTCCAAGGCCATTATGATGATGTCACGATATACATAATGGCCAAATGAGACCTGAAATCATATTTCCAACTCATATTCTATCCAAATATGAAAAAAAAATTGGGGGTCGGTGGACTTCCTAGAAAGCTATAATGGATTTTGTATAAGCAGGGACAAGCATGTTATTGGCCATATATGCTGTGTATTACAAGATTTCGCGCGTACGGACGTGTATTTTAAACGGACGCTAATTCCGTTATGAATGGTCATGGAAAGATAAACATGGTATCAAATTGTTCGGAAAAAGATAAGGAATATCCTGTTAAAAATAATCTAGGAGGAATTATTTTTCGTTTGGCCGCTACGAACGAAAACGCGCAAAAATGCGTGTTTTGCGTGATTTTTATGAAATGCTTAAAATGGCGTGAAACGTGTCCAAAATTAATTTGAGACGATTTGGAGCATTTTGAAATTTTGCGCGCGCGCTGACGCGCGGACGTACGCATACGCGCGCATTTTTTGACCTGAAATTGACCGGACGGATATTGACCTTAATCATGATAAATATGAATAAGAAATGCATTTCCGTTATGAAGATATGATCCTGAGTAAAACGTACCAAAAAAAAACACAAAATGGCGCCTTGATGACGTAATGAAGACTTGATGACCATGAAAATGTTCCTGTCACGTCTTATGACAATGACCTATAACTGTGCCAAAATTGAACGAAATTGAATGAACTGATCTTGAGTTATCGTCGGAACAAAAAAGTGGGAACAATAAATAAAAATAAAGAATAAACTAGAAATTTAATTCGTCACGAAGACGAATAAGGTGGTCTGTCTAAGTCTTATGATAGATTTGAGAATGGGAGAAGTTATATAGACATGTAAACAATGATGATCATGATGAACATGATGATGATCATGATAGTAAAGGTGATGATGATGAAGATAATGATAATGTTATATGACGATAAAAACGATAATTTTTATGATGATGATAATGATCATGATCATGATGATGTTGATGATTATCATCTTCAGACCATGATGATGATGATGATGATGGTGACATTGATGATGATGATGATGATGATATTGATGATGATGATGACGATGATGAGTATGAGCATTATCCTGACATCTGATTTAAAAAATGAGGAAATATTTAGATAGCATATAGTCTCAGCTACAACATATTAAAATTTGGGAGAAAACTGTTAAATAACAACTGAGATACTGGTCAAAACACCTTGTTATGCAGATTCATGTTTTGAAAAAAGTGACCTCCCATAGACATAACACGCAAATATGACAAATTATGCATTGCCGCCTTTAATCGAAAATTATACTATGATAACGTCATCTAAATGATTATATATGACAAATTTCTGATAGAAATTTATCTCAGCTACAACATATTAAAATCTGGGTGAAAATCGATAACCGATACGTGAGATAATCTCAATTAAACAAAGACAAAAATGACGTCATCAACAAAATACATTTTCTTTAGTTTAGATGCCAATATGATGACTTTATTTCACTTTGTACGAGTCAGGGTGGTATGAAATCATATCTCCAACTCATGCTCTTTCCAACCATGATATAAAAATTGGGGTTCGACGGACTATCTGAAGAGCTATTTCGATTTATAAAGTAGCATGTTTTTGATCAAATTTACATTATATTGCCCATAGCATCACGCGCGGAATTTGAACTTTGACGCGCGCTCACGGCCTTATGAAAGGTCAAGAGTGACTGAAATTAATGTAAATTGTCATTTACGGTAAGAGGAATCTAAATCATGTAAACCAATTGAATTTGACCTTTTCCGCGCGTTGTGAGCGCGCGCACCGCGCGCGGGGACAAGTACGGACGGAAATTTTTGAAATGCTTAAAATGACCTGATTCGTACTCTCGTTTAATAGTTAAGTGATTTTGAGCATTTTAAAACTTTGACGCGCGCGTACGTGCGCGTCATAACCTTTATGTGACCTTTGATGACATGACTTGTTGACCCTTTACCTGAAGTATATGTGATATGAATATGAATGACCTTTGCTTATGCATCATGAAGATATGATGGATAACGTGATTTCACAAAATGGCGCCTGGATGACGTCACGATAACCTGATGATCTTGAAAAGGTTACTGTCACGTCTCATGACAATGACCTATGACTGTGACGAAATTGAAAGAAATTAACACAACCGATCTTGAGTTAACCGATAAACAAAAAACGGGAAGAAATAAAAATAAATAATAACTAGAAATTGAATTCGTCATGGTGACGAATTAGGTGGTCTGTTTTCAATTTTATGATCATTGAAAAGTCAAAAAAGAAAAAAAAATGAAGAAAAAAAATTGTTGGAGACGCCCGGACTCGAACCAGGGACCTCGAGGTCAGAAGTCAAGTGCGTTACCGATATACCGAAACATTTTCTGTTGAGAATACACGTAAACGGAAAATGGAATTCTCAAATCCCTCTTTGCAAGTGAGATATGAGCATGATCCCGGCATCTGATCGATAAATAAAGGGCACACTAGTGATAGCTTATTGTCTCAGCTACAACATACTCAAAGCTCAGCGTAAACAAAGATAAAACGACGGAGATATTGCTCCCGAAAGACGAGCATGTAGAATCCAGTTTTGAGAAAAAGTCATGTCCCATAGAGAATACACGCAAAATGTGAAAAATTGACATGCCTCCTTTAATCGCGAAAATACGCCATGATGCCCTTGGCAAAATGAAATATCGTGGTGACTACATTTGTAGACAATATTCTCAGGTAGAACATATCAAAATTTGGAAGAAAATTAATCAATATTTACAAAGATACAATCAATTTTCCAAAAATATGATGACGTCATAATATGCAAATTGAAATTTTGAGTTCGGAGGCCATTATGATGACGTCATGAGTCAATTGAGGGTCAAATGAGACATGGAATCATATCTCCAACTCATGCTTTTTCTAACCATGATATAAAAGTTGGGGTCAATGGACTATCTGAAGAGCTATTATGATTTTTAAAATGGCATGTTTTTGATCAAATTTGCATTATATTGCCCATAGCAGCACGCGCGGATTTTGAACTTTGACACGCGCTCACGGCCTTATGAAAGGTCAAGGGTGACTGAAAAAAAATGTAAATTGTCATTTACGGTAAGAGGAATCTAAATCATGTAAAAATTTTGAATTTGACCTTTTTCGCGCGCTATGAGCGCGCGCAATGCGCGCGGGGACACTTACGGACGGAAAATTTTGAAATGCTTAAAATGACCTGATTCGTACTCTCCTTTAATAGTTAAGTGATTTTGAGCATTTGTAAATTTTGACGCACGCGTACGTGCGCGTCGTGACCTTTATGTGACCTTTGATGACATGACCTGTTGACCCTTGACCTGAAGTATATGTGATATGAATATTAATGACCTTTGCTTATGCATCATGAAGATATGATGGATAACGTGATTTCACAAAATGGCGCCTGGATGACGTCACGATGACTTGATGACCTTGAAAATGTTCCTGTCACGTCTCATGACAATGATCTATAACTGTGTTAAAATTGAAAGAAATTAACATAACCGATCTTGAGTTAACCGATAAACAAAAAACGGGAAGAAATAAAAATAAATAATAAATAAATAAATAAATAAATAAATAAAGAAAGAAAATTCTGACGAAATTAATAGGTGGTCTGTTGACAACAGACCACCTAATAATAATAATAACTAGAATTTAATTCGTCACGAAGACGAATAAGGTGGTCTGTCCGAGTCTTATGATAGATTTGAGAATGGGACAAGTTATATAGACATGTAAACAATGATGATTATGATGAACATGGTGATGATCATGATACTAAAGGTGATGATGATCATGATAATGTTATATGACGATAAAAACGATAATGTTAATGTGATGATGAGCATAAGCATGATCCTGATAACTGATTAAAAAAAAATGAGGAAATATTTAGATACCAAATAGTCTCAGCTACAACATACTAACATTTGGGAGAAACCTGTTGAATAACAACCGAGATACTGGTCAAAACACCTTGTCATGCAGATTCATGTTTTGAAAAAAGTGACCTCCCATAGACATAACACGCAAATATGACAAATTATACATTGTCGCCTTTAATCGAATATTTCAGTATGATGACGTTATCTAAATGAAAAATAAATCATTTATTATGATAGAAAATTATCTCAGCTACAACATATCGAAATCTGGGAGAAGATCAATCACCGATAAGTGAGATAATCTCAAAAAAACAAAGACAAAAATGACGTCATCAACAAAATACATTTGTTTGAGTTTAGATGCCAATATAATGACTTTATTTCACTTTGTACGAGTCAGGGTGGTATGAAATCATATCTCCAACTCATGCTTTATCCAACCATGATATAAAAATCGGGGGTCGACGGACTATCTGAAGAGCTATTTCGATTTATAAAGTAGCATGTTTTTGATCAAATTTACAATATATTGCCCATAGCAGCACGCGCGGAATTTGAACTTTGACGCGCGCTCACGGCCTTATGAAAGGTCAAGAGTGACTGAAATTAATGTAAATTGTCATTTACGGTAAGAGGAATCTAAATCATGTAAACAAATTGAATTTGACCTTTTCCGCGCGTTGTGAGCGCGCGCACCGCGCGCGGGGACAAGTACGGACGGAAAATGTTGAAATGCTTCAAATGACCTGTTTCGTACTCTCCTTTAGTAGTTAAGTGATTTTGAGCAATTTTAAATTTTGACGCGCACATACGCGCGCGTCATGACCTTTATGTGACCTTTGATGACATGACCTGTTGACCCTTGCCCTAAAGTATATGTAATATGAATATGAATGACCTTTGATTATGCATCATGAAGATATGATGGATAACGTGATTTCACAAAATGGCGCCTGGATGACGTCACGATGACCTGATGACCTTGAAAAGGTTACTGTCACGTCTCATGACAATGACCTATGACTGTGTCAAAATTGAAAGAAATTAACACAACCGATCTTGAGTTAACCGATGAACAAAAAACGGGGAGAAATAAAAATAAATAATAATAATAACTAGAAATTTTATTCGTCACAAAGACGAATAAGGTGGTCTGTCTAAGTCTTATGATAGATTTGAGAATGGGAGAAGTTATATTGTCATGTAAACAATGATGATCATGATGAACATGATGATGATCATGATAGTAAAGGTGATGATGATCATGATAATGATAATGTTATATGATGATAAAAACGATAATGTTAATGATGATGATAATGATTATGATCATGATGATGTTGATGATCATCATCTTCAGACCATGATGATGATGATGATATTGATGATGATGATGACGATGATGAGTATGAGCAAGATCCTGACATCTGATTGAAAAAAATGAGGAAATATTTAAATAGCAAATAGTCTCAGCTACAACATACTAAAATTTGGGAGAAAACTGTTGAATAACAACCGAGATACTGGTCAAAACACATTGTCATGCAGATTCATGTTTTGAAAAAAGTGACCTTCCATAGACATAACACGCAAATATGACAAATTATGCATTGTCGCCTTTAATGGAATATTTAACTATGATGACGTCATCGAAATGAAAAATGAATGGCATATTTTTGATAGAGAATTATCTCAGCTACAACATATCAAAATCTGGGAGAAGATCAATCACCGATAAGTGAGATAATCTCAAAAAAACAAAGACAAAAATGACGTCATCAACAAAATACATTTGTTTGAGTTTAGATGCCAATATGATGACTTTGTTTCACTTTGTACGAGTCAGGGTGGTATGAAATCATATCTCCAACTCATTCTTTCTCCAACCATGATATAAAAATTGGGGTTCGATGGACTATCTGAAGAACTATTTCGATTTTTAAAATGGCATGTTTTTGATCATATTTGCATTATATTGCCCATAGCAGCACGCGCAGATTTTGAACTTTGACGCGCGCTCACGGCCTTATGAAAGGTCAAGAGTGACTGAAATGAATGTTAATTGTCATTTACGGTAAGAGGAATCTAAATCATGTAAACAATTTGAATTTGACCTTTTCCGCGCGTTATGAGCGCGCGCAACGCGCGCGGTGACACGTACGGACGGAAAATTTTGAAATGCTTAAAATGACCTGATTCGTACTCTCGTTCAATAGTTAAGTGATTTTGAGCATTTTAAAATTTTGACGCGCGCGTACGTGCGCGTCATGACCTTTATGTGACCTTTGATGACATGACTTGTTGACCCTTGACCTGAAGTATATGTGATATGAATATGAATGACCTTTGCTTATGCATCATGAAGATATGATGGATAACGTGATTTCAGAAAATGGCGCCTAGATGACGTCACGATGACCTGATGACCTTGAAAAGGTTACTGTCACGTCTCATGACAATGACCTATGACTGTGTCGAAATTGAAAGAAATTAACACAACCGATCTTGAGTTAACCGATAAACAAAAAACGGGAAGAAATAAAAATAAATAATAATAATAATAATAATAAATAAAGAAAGAAAATTCTGACGAAAACAATAGGTGGTCTGTTGATAACAGACCACCTAATAATAACTAGAAATTTAATTCGTCACGAAGACGAATAAGGTGGTCTGTCTAAGGGCGCGTTCATGCTTGATTTTGACGGCCAGAATCAGGCATCTGTTACGCGTTTAGTTTAAAACACGGTTGCGTCTTAGCTCACTTTTGTAGAATCACCGAAAAACGGCGATCACGATCGCCGATCGTAAACTCACAAAAAGATGCGTTTACAATTTGTAAACGCGTTTAAATGGGGTCAACGCACTGACCTCTAGTGGGTCTACGTAGCATGCACAGTGAAGGTTTGCGAATCCAGCTGGAAGACCAATTAAGGCCACACACTAAGAATTGCCTGGGGGAGCCAGAGAAGTAAGCATGAACACTACATCGTGGAACTGCGATCACGATGAGCGTTTACGATGAGCGTTTCAGATCGCTCATTCTGCCTTCAAAATTTAAGCATGAACGCAGCCTAAGTCTTATGATAGATTTGAGAATGGGAGAAGTTATATAGACATGTAAACAATGATGATCATGATGAACTTGATGATGATCATGATAGTAAAGGTGATGATGATCATGATAATAATAATGTTATATGATGATAAAAACGATAATGTTAATGATGATGATAATGATCATGATCATGGTGATGTTGATGATCATCATCTTCAGACAGTGATGATGATGATGATGGTGACATTGATGATGATGATGATAATGATGATATTGATGATGATGATGACGATGATGAGTATGAACATGATCCTGACATCTGATTGAAGAAATGAGGAAATATTTAGATAGCAAATAGTCTCAGCTACAACATACTAAAATTTGGGAGAAAACTGTTGAATAATAACCGAGATACTGGTCAAAACACATTGTCATGCAGATGCATGTTTTGAAAAAAGTGACCTCCCATAGACATAACACGCAAATATGACAAATTATGCATTGTCGCCTTTAATCGAATATTTTACTATGATGACGTCATCCAAATGAAAAATAAATGACTATTTCTGATAGAGAATTATCTCAGCTACAACATATCAAAATCTGGGAGAAAATCGATCACCGATAAGTGAGATAATCTCAATTGAACAAAGACAAAAATGACGTCATCAACAAAATACATTTGTTTGAGTTTAGATGCCAATATGATGACTTTATTTCACTTTGTACGAGTCAGGGTGGTATGAAATCATATCTCCAACTCATGCTTTTTCCAACCATGATATAAAAATTGGGGGTCGATGGACTATCTGAAGAGCTATTTCGATTTTTAAAATGGCATGTTTTTGATCAAATTTGCATTATATTGCCCTTAGCAGCACGCGCGGATTTTGAACTTTGACGCACGCTCACGGCCTTATGAAATATGAAGAGTGACTGAAATTAATGTAATTTGTCAATTACGTTAAGAGGAATCTAAAACATGTAAACATTTTGAATTTGACGCTTTCTGCGCGCTGTGAGTGCGCACAACGCGCGCGGGGACAAGTACGGACGGAAAATTTTGAAATGCTTAAAATGACCTGATTCGTACTCTCGTTTAATAGTTAAGTGATTTTGAGCAATTTTAAATTTTGACGCACACGTACGCGCGCGTCATGACCTTTAAGTGACCTTTGATGACATGACTTGTTGACCCTTGACCTGAAGTATATGTGATATGAATATGAATGACCTTTGCTTAGGCATCATGAAGATATGATGGATAACGTGATTTCACAAAATGGCGCCTGGATGACGTCACGATGACCTGATGACCTTGAAAAGGTTACTGTCACGTCTCATGACAATGACCTATAACTGTGTCAAAATTGAAAGAAATTAACACAACCGATCTTGAGTTAACCGATGAACAAAAAACAGGGAGAAATAAAAATAAATAATAATAATAACTAGAATTTAATTCGTCACGAAGACGAATAAGGTGGTCTGTCTATGTCTTATGACAGATTTGAGAATGGGAGAAGTTATATAGACATGTAAACAATGATGATCATGATGAACATGATGATAATCATGATAGTAAAGGTGATGATGATGATAATGATAATGTTATATGATGATAAAAACGATAATGTTAATGATGATGATGACCATAAGCATGATCCTGACATCTGATTGAAAAAAATGAGGAAATATTTAGATAGCAAATAGTCTCAGCTACAACATACTAAAATTTGGGAGAAAACTGTTAAATAACAAGCGAGATACTGGTCAAAACACCTTGTCATGCAGATTCATGTTTTGAAAAAAGTGACCTCCCATAGACATAACACGCAAATATGACAAATTATGCATTGTCGCCTTTAATCGAATATTTCAATATGATGATGTCATCTAAATGAAAAATAAATAACAATTTCTGATAGAGAATTATCTCAGCTACAACATATCAAAATCTGGGAGAAAATTAATCACTAATAAGTGAGATAATATCAATTAAACAAAGACAAAAATTACGTCATCAACAAAATACATTTGTTTGAGTTTAGATGCCAATATGATGACTTTATTTCACTTTGTACGAGTCAGGGTGGTATGAAATCATATCTCCAACTCATGCTTTTTCCAACCATGATATAAAAATTGGGGGTCGACGGACTATCTGAAGAGCTATTTCGATTTTTAAAATGGCATGTTTTTGATCAAATTTGCATTATATTGCCCATAGCAGTACGCGCGGATTTTAAGCTTTGACGCACGCTGACGGCCTTATGAAATATGAATAGTGACTGAAATTAATGTAAATTGTCAATTACGTTAAGAGAAATCTAAATCATGTAAAAAAAATGAATTTGACATTTTCCGCGCGTTGTGAGCGCGCGCAACGCGCACGTTGACACGTACGGACGGAATTTTTTGAAATGCTTGAAATGACCTGATTCGTACTCTCGTTTAATAGTTAAGTGATTTTGAGCATTTTAAAATTTTGACGCGCGCGTACGTGAGCGTCATGACCTTTATGTGACCTTTGATGACATGACTTGTTGACCCTTGACCTGAAGTATATGTGATATAAATATGAATGACCTTTGCTTAGGCATCATGAAGATATGATGGATAACGTGATTTCACAAAATGGCGCCTGGATGACGTCACGATGATTCGATGACCTTGAAAAGGTTACTGTCACGTTTCATGACAATGACCTATGACTGTGTCAAAATTGAAAGAAATTAACACAACCGATCTTGAGTTAACCGATGAACAAAAAACGGGGAGAAATAAAAATAAATTAAACAAAGACAAAAATGACGTCATAAACAAAAAACATTTGTTTGAGTTTAGATGCCAATATGATGACTTTGTTTCACTTTGTACGAGTCAGGGTGGTATGAAATCATATCTACAACTCATGCTTTCTCCAACCATGATATAAAAATTGGGGGTCGATGGACTATCTGAAGAGCTATTTCGATTTTTAAAATGGCATGTTTTTGATGAAATTTGCATTATATTGCCTATAGCAGCACGCGCGGATTTTGAACTTTGACGCACGCTCACGGCCTTATGAAATATGAAGAGTGACTGAAATCAATGTAACTTGTCAATTACGTTAAGAGGAATCCAAATCATGTAAACATTTTGAATTTGACTTTTTCCGCGCGTCATGAGCGCGCGCAACGCGCGCGGGGACATGTACGGACGGAAAATTTCGAAATGCTTCAAATGACCTGATTCGTACTCTCGTTTAATAGTTAAGTGATTTTGAGCATTTTAAAATTTTGACGCGCGCGTACGTGCGCGTCATGACTTTTATGTGACCTTTGATGACATGACTTGTTGACCCTTGACTTGAAGTATATGTGATATGAATATGAATGACCTTTGCTTATACATCATGAAGATATGATGGATAACGTGATTTCACAAAATGGCGCCTGGATGACGTCACGATGACCTGATGACCTTGAAAAGGTTACTGTCACGTCTCATGACAATGACCTATGACTGTGTCAAAATTGAAAGAAATTAACACAACCGATCTTGAGTTAACCGATGAACAAAAAACGGGGAGAAATAAAAATAAATAATAATAATAAACTAGAAATTTAATTCGTCACGAAGACGAATAAGGTGGTCTGTCTAAGTCTTATGATAGATTTGAGAATGGGAGAAGTTATATAGACATGTTAACAATGATGATCATAGTGAACATGATGATGATCATGATAGTAAAGGTGATGATGAAGATAATGATAATATTATATGACGATAAAAACGATAATTTTTATGATGATGATGATAATGATCATGATCATGATGATGTTGATGATGATCATCTTCAGACCATGATGATGATGATGGTGACATTGATGATAATGATGATGATGATATTGATGATGATGATGATGATGAGCATGCATGAGCATGATCCTGACATCTGATTGAAGAAAATGGAAGTATTTAGATAGCAAATAGTCCCAGCTACAACATACTAAAATTTGGGAGAAAACTGTTGAATAATAACCGAGATACTGGTCTAAACACATTGTCATGCAGATACATGTTTTGACAAAAGTGACCTCCCATAGACGTAACACGCAAATATGACAAATTATGCATTGTCGCCTTTAATCGAATATTTCACTATGATGACGTTATTCAAATGAAAAATAAATGACATATTTCTGGTAGAGAATTATCTCAGCTACAGCATATCGAAATCTGGGAGAAAATCGATCACTGATAAGCGAGATAATCTCAAATAAACAAAGACAAAAATGACGTCATCAACAAAATACATTTTCTTTAGTTTAGATGCAAATATGAAGATTTTGTTTCACTTTGTACGAGTCAGGGTGGTATGAAATCATATCTCCAACTCATGCTCTTTCCAACCATGATATCAAAATTGGGGGTCGACGGACTATCTGAAGAGCTATTTCGATTTATAAAGTAGCATGTTTTTGATCAAATTTACATTATATTGCCCATAGCAGCACGCGCGGAATTTGAACTTTGACGCGCGCTCACGGCCGTATGAAAGGTCAAGAGTGACTGAAATTAATGTAAATTGTCATTTACGGTAAGAGGAATCTAAATCATGTAAACAAATTGAATTTGACCTTTTCCGCGCGTTGTGAGCGCGCGCACCGCGCGCGGGGACAAGTACTGACGAAAATTTTTGAAATGCTTAAAATGACCTGATTCGTACTCTCGTTTAATAATTAAGTGATTTTGAGCATTTTAAAATTTTGACGCACGCGTACGTGCGCGTTATGAACTTTATGTAACCTTTGATGACAAGACTTGTTGACCCTTGACCTGAAGTATATGTGATATGAATATGAATGACCTTTGCTCATGCATCATGAAGATATGATGGATAACGTGATTTAACAAAATGGCGCCTGGATGACGTCACGATGACCTGATGACCTTGAAAAGGTTACTGTCACGTCTCATGACAATGACCTATAACTGTGTCAAAATTGAAAGAAATTAACACAACCGATCTTGAGTTAACCGATGAACAAAAAACGGGGAGAAATAAAAATAAATAATAACTAGAAATTTAATTCGTCACGAAGACGAATAAGGTGGTCTGTCTTCAAGTCTAATAATAGATTATAATATTAACTATATTGAAAAAGGGAGAAGTTATATAGACATGTAAACAATGATGATTATGATGATGATCTTGATAGTAATGATTATGATGATGATGATGATGATGATGATGTTGATGAGGATGATGATCATGATCATGAGCGTGATTCTGACATCTTATCGGAAGAATGAGGGTGATTTAGATAACATATAGTCTAAGCGACAACATACTAAAATTTGGGAGAAAACTGTTGAATAACAACCGAGATACTGGTCAAAACACATTGTCATGCAGATTCATGTTTTGAAATAAGTGACCTTCCATAGACATAACACGCAAATATGACAAATTATGCATTGTCGCCTTTAATCGAATATTTAACTATGATGACGTCATCTAAATGAAAAATAAATGGCATATTTCTGATAGAGAATTATCTCAGCTACAACATATCGAAATCTGAGAGAAAATCGATCACTGATAAGCGAGATAATCTCAATTAAACAAAGACAAAAATGACGTCATCAACAAAATACATTTTCTTTAGTTTAGATGCAAATATAAAGATTTTGTTTCACTTTGTACCAGTCAGGGTGGTATGAAATCATATCTCCAACTCATGCTTTTTCCAACCATGATATAAAAATTGGGGGTCGACGGACTATCTGAAGAGCTATTTCGATTTATAAAGTAGCATGTTTTTGATCAAATTTACATCATATTGCCCATAGCAGCACGCGCGGAATTTGAACTTTGACGCACGCTCACGGCCTTATGAAAGGTCAAGAGTGACTGAAATTAATGTAAATTGTCATTTACGGTAAGAGGAATCCAAATCATGTAAACATTTTGAATTTGACTTTTTCCGCGCGTCATGAGCGCGCGCAACGCGCGCGGGGACATGTACGGACGGAAAATTTCGAAATGCTTAAAATGACCTGATTCGTACTCTCGTTTAGTAGTTAACTGATTTTGAGCAATTTTAAATTTTGACGCGCACATACGCGCGCGTCATGACCTTTATGTGACCTTTGATGACATGACTTGTTGACCCTTGACCTGAAGTATATGTGATATGAATATGAATGACCTTTGTTGATGCATCATGAAGATATGATGGATAACGTGATTTCACAAAATGGCGCCTGGATGACGTCACGATGACCTGATGACCTTGAAAAGGTTACTGTCACGTCTCATGACAATGACCTATGACTGTGTCAAAATTGAAAGAAATTAACACAACCGATCTTGAGTTAACCGATGAACAAAAAACGGGGAGAAATAAAAATAAATAATAATAATAAATAAATAAAGAAAGAAAATTCTGACGAAAACAATAGGTGATCTGTTTTCAACAGACCACCTAATAATAATAATAATAACTAGAATTTAATTCGTCACGAAGACGAATAAGGTGGTCTGTCTATGTCTTATGACAAATTTGAGAATGGGAGAAGTTATATAGACATGTAAACAATGATGATTATGATGAACATGATGATAATCATGATAGTAAAGGTGATGATGATGATAATGATAATGTTATATGATGATAAAAACGATAATGTTAATGATGATAATGACCATAAGCATAATCCTGACATCTGATTGAAAAAAATGGGGAAATATTTAAATAGCAAATAGTCTCAGCTACAACATAGTAAAATTTGGGAGAAAACTGTTGAATAATAACCGAGATACTGGTCAAAACACATTGTCATGCAGATACATGTTTTGACAAAAGTGACCTCCCATAGACGTCACACGCAAATATGACAAATTATGCATTGTCGCCTTTAATCGAATATTTCACTATGATGACGTCATTTAAATGAAAAATAAAGAACATATTTCTGGTAAAAAATTAGCTCAGCTACAACATATCAAAATCTGGGAGTAAATCGATTACCGATAAGCGAGATAATCTCAAGTAAACAAAGACAAAAATGACGTCATCAACAAAATACATTTTCTTTAGTTTAGATGCAAATATGAAGATTTTTTTTTCACTTTGTACGAGTCAGGGTGGTATGAAATCATATCTCCAACTCATGCTCTTTCCAACCATGATATAAAAATTGGGGGTCGACGGACTATCTGAAGAGCTATTTCGATTTATAAAGTAGCATGTTTTTGATCAAATTTACATTATATTGCCCATAGCAGCACGCGCGGAATTTGAACTTTGACGCGCGCTCACGGCCTTAAGAAAGGTCAAGAGTGACTGAAATTAATGTAAATTGTCATTTACGGTAAGAGGAATCTAAATCATGTGAACAAAATGAATTTGACCTTTTCCGCGCGTTATGAGCGCGCGCAACGCGCCCGATGACACGTACGGACGGAAAATTTTGAAATGCTTAAAATGACCTGATTCGTACTCTCGTTTAATAGTTAAGTGATTTTGAGCATTTTAAAATGTTGACGCGCGCGTACGTGAGCGTCATGACCTTTATGTGACCTTTGATGACATGACTTGTTGACCCTTGACCTGAAGTATATGTGATATGAATATGAATGACCTTTGCTTAGGCATCATGAAGATATGATGGATAACGTGATTTCACAAAATGGCGCCTGGATGACGTCACGATGACCTGATGACCTTGAAAAGGTTACTGTCACGTCTCATGACAATGACCTATGACTGTGTCAAAATTGAAAGAAATTAACACAACCGATCTTGAGTTAACCGATGAACAAAAAACGGGGAGAAATAAAAACTAGAATTTAATTCGTCACGAAGACGAATAAGGTGGTCTGTCTAAGTCTTATGATAGATTTGAGAATGGGAGAAGTTATATAGACATGTAAACAATGATGATCATGATGAACATGGTGATGATCATGATAGTAAAGGTGATGATGATGATGATAATGATAATGTTATATGACGATAAAAACGATAATGTTAATGATGATGATGAGCATAAGCATGATCCTGACAACTGATTGAAAAAATGAGGAAATTTTTAGATAGCAAATAGTCTCAGCTACAACATACTAAAATTTGGGAGAAAACTGTTGAATAACAACCGAGATACTGGTCAAAACACATTGTCATGCAGATTCATGTTTTGAAAAAAGTGACCTCCCATAGACATAACACGCAAATATAACAAATTATGCATTGTCGTCTTCAATCGAATATTTCACTATGATGACGTCATTAAAATGAAAAATAAATGCATATTCTTGATAGAAAATTAACTCAGCTACAACATATCGAAATCTGGGAGAAAATCGATCACTGATAAGCGAGATAATCTCAATTAAACAAAGACAAAAATGACGTCATCAACAAAATACATTTTCTTTAGTTTAGATGCAATTATGAAGATTTTGTTTCACTTTGTACGAGTCAGGGTGGTATGAAATCATATCTCCAACTCATGCTCTTTCCAACCATAATATAAAAATTGGGGGTCGACGGACTATCTGAAGAGCTATTTCGATTTATAAAGTAGCATGTTTTTGATCAAATTTACATTATATTGCCCATAGCAGCACGCGCGGAATTTGAACTTTGACGCGCGCTCACGGCCTTATGAAAGGTCAAGAGTGACTAAAATTAATGTAAATTGTCATTTACGGTAAGAGGAATCTAAATCATGTAAACAAATTGAATTTGACCTATTCCGCGCGTTGTGAGCGCGCGCACCGCGCGCGGGGACAAGTACGGACGAAAATTTTTGAAATGCTTCAAATGACCTGATTCGTACTCTCCTTTAGTAGTTAGGTGATTTTGAGCAATTTTAAATTTTGACGCGCACATACGCGCGCGTCATGACCTTTATGTGACCTTTGATGACATGACTTGTTGATTCTTGACCTGAAGTATATGTGATGTGAATATGAATGACCTTTGCTGATGCATCATGAAGATATGATGGATAACGTTATTTCACAAAATGGCGCCTGGATGACGTCATGATAACCTGATGACCTTGAAAAGGTTACTGTCACGTCTCATGACAATGACCTATGACTGTGTCAAAATTGAAAGAAATTGACACAACCGATCTTGAGTTAACCGATGAACAAAAAACGGGGAGAAATAAAAATAAATAATAATAAATAAATAAAGAAAGAAAATTCTGACGAAAACAATAGGTGATCTGTCGTTGACAGACCACCTAATAAATAATAATAATAAATAAATAAATAAAGAAAGAAAATTCTGACGAAAACAATAGGTGATCTGTCGTTGACAGACCACCTAATAAATAAATAAAGAAAGAAAATTCTGACGAAAACAATAGGTGATCTGTCGAAAACGACAGACCACCTAATAAAGAAAGAAAATTCTGACGAAAACAATAGGTGATCTGTTTTCAACAGACCACCTAATAATAATAAAGAAAGAAAATTCTGACGAAAACAATAGGTGATCTGTCGTTGACAGACCACCTAAATAAATAAAGAAAGAAAGAAAATTCTGACGAAAACAGGTGATCTGTCGTTGACAGACCACCTAATAAATAAATAAAGAAAGAAAATTCTGACGAAACCAATAGGTGATCTGTTTTCAACAGACCACCTAATAATAACTAGACTTTAATTCGTCACTTTGACGAATTAGGTGATACGTAATTATGCTCATGTGTAACATAATGAAGAACGCATTTTCACGATTTCATCTTTCGTTATAAAATGCTTCTCCCATTATGATCTATCCATATGTCAAGTTTCTACTGTTTAGCCTTGATCATTATGGATGTATGGAAGATATATTGAGACAATTTGACCATTGACCCTAATTAACATAATGAGGCCTACACATACACATTACATATATTCCGTGGTAAGAATGAAGTAAGCGAGGGAAAATGAAGGCAGTGACAAACGAGTGAGAGAGAGAATATGGCCGGGTTCAAATTAAGTGTTCTTTAAATTATTAGACCCAGTACTGAGGATCTTTTTATCTGCCATGTTTTTGTCATTAGATGGCTTTTGAAGCTACATAGAAATGCCGTCTTTTGTCACCAAATATTGTTCAAATAGCATTGTAGAGACGATGAACAACTATTAACGCAAAGTCGTAAGCCATGAGAATGTCAATTTCTATCTCGTTCTGCTAAATAACCCGAACAATAGAATCAACCAAGAGGAATCAACTGTTAAACGAATTTATCATGAGTTCTGAAATTTCAATTTGGTACTGCACGTCATAATAGTATCAAAGAGCAGCAATGGCGAACGATTGTCGCTAAAATGCATAAATTGTTGCTTAGATTGCTTGTATTACCATGAGACATCAAGCTTCATAGAACTATGATCGACTAACATGATATTGTTTTGAAAACAGTCTGTAAAATTGGAGGTAGAATGAATGAGAGATAATGTGGTCATGTAAACAAGTGCATTATGTCCATGTTAATCCCCTAATTCCAAAATCATGATTGTATTCTCTATTTATTTCTCCTACATAATTTATTTCAATTGAAAATAGAAATTCTAATGTTCCTTCTTTTGGCTTGATAATATTTCAGCAACGAATTGACAGTTTTGGTAGACATCTTGGATGTATCATAGCAATAAATTATTGGCACATGACGTATCGTGTATACGATAATAATGATAAGAAGAAGAAGCATACAAATAACTATAAGAATAATAACAATAACACATACTTACTGTAATAATGATTATAATTACGATATTTAATATAATAATAAATATAACTAGACTTTAATTCGTCACTTAGACGAATTAGGTGATACGTATGATAATGGTTTACATAACGAATAATGTATTACACGATATATTATTTTGCTTCTCCCATTCATATGCTTCTCCCATTATGATCTATTCATATGTCAAGATTAAATTGTGTCTCCTTGATCATCATGGATCTAGGGAAGATAGATTGAAACAATATATGACCTTTGACCCTGTGCAGTAACCAGTTACACATTTGACACTAATTTACATCATGAAGAACACCTTTTGACGATTTTATCTTATTCAAAGAAATGAAAATGTAATTGATAAATGATTAGCATCATTATGATAATGATGATCGTGATGATCATGATCATGATCATGAGCGCGATCATGACATCTTATTGAAAAAATGAGGGTTGATTTAGATAGCATATAGTCTCAGCTACAACATACTCAAAAATCAACAAAATCCAAGCCGAAATAACGGCGATATTGCTCGCAAAAGACAGGAATGTAGACTCCAGATTTGAGAAAAAGTCATTTCCCATAGGGATTACACGCAAAAAGTAATGGATTAAGTAAAAATAGGGTAATAATGAAGTAAAAAGGGTTATTTATGACATTATTTGCGAATCTACGTGTTTAAATAATCAAAGGAGATGGTACAGTGAAGGTCAAAAGGAAAAAAAAATGGAAAAAAAAGTGTTGGAGACACCCGAACTCGAACCAGGGATCTCGAGGTTGGAAGTCAAGTGCGTTACCGATATACCAAAACATCTCCCATAGCGATTACACGTTAACAGGAAATGGAATTCAGAAATCCTACTTTGCAAGTGAAATATGAGCATGATCCCGGCATCTAATCGAAAAATAAAATGCACACTTTTGATAGCTAATTGTCTCAGCTACAACATATCCGAAGCTCAGCGAAGACGAAGCTAAAACAACGGAGATTTTGCTCGCGAAAGACAGGAGTGTAGAATCCAGTTTTGAGAAAAAGTCATGTCCCATAGAGAATACACGCAAAATGCGAAAAATTGACATGCCTCCTTTAATCGCAAAAATACACCATGATACTTTTGTCAAAAACAAAAATTGTGAATATTACATTTGTAGAAAATTGTCTCAGCTAGAACATATCAAAATTAAAAAGAAAATTGATCCATATTTACAGAGATACAATCAATTTTCCAAAAATATGCTGACGTCATAATATGCAAATTAAAATTTTGAGTTTGGAGGCCATTATGACTACGTCATGAGTTAATTGAGGATCAAATGAGACATGAAATCATATCTCCGACTCATAATCTATCCACATATGACAAAATATTAGGAGTTTCTATCTATTCTAAAGAGTTACAATGAATTTTATATAGGCATGTTTTTGCCCATGTATTGTGGATAAAGATAACGCAAATCCGCGCGTGCTGTCAACTTTGACGGACGCTCATTGCGTTAATAAAAGGTGAACAAATTATCAAAATGCTTGGAAAAATGTACCGAATATGATGACAGAAAAAAAATCGGCGATTCTATGTTGCAAAATGCCAGTACGCGCGAAAACGCGCGCGCATGCGCGTGTGCGTAATTTTTTTATCAAATGCTCCATATGGCCTGAAACGTATGCAAAAAAAATTTGGGATGATTTAGAGCATTTTTAATTTTTGCGCGCGCGTAAACGCGCGGACGAGCGCGCACGCGCGCATTTACGCACGTTTATTGACCTCAACTTGACCGGACGGATATTGATCTTAATCATGATAAATATGAATGAAAAATTATTATTCGTTATAAAGATATGATCATTAGTTGATTTTCACAAAATGGCGCCTGGATGACGTCACGATGACTTTGAGTCTTTGAAAAGTCACGCAGTTCTAAGTTAGACTAAGATCTATCATCATTGAAAGATTCATAACAATGGCTTCGTTCAGTCTTGAGATATCTTGCGAACAAATTCGAGGAAGAATAATAAAAATAAATAATAATAATAATAAAGAAAAATCTTGACGAAATCAAAAGGTGATACGTAGACTTCGTTACGTATCACCTAACAATGATAATAATGATTATTATGATACTGCTGCTATTACTACTACTACAACTACAACTACTAAGAAGAAGTAAATGAAGAAAAAGGGGTAGGAGAAGAATCATTTCAGGGATATTAGTGAGTTTATTCTCAATGATTGAGGCATATACGTGCATACACATTACATATTCCGTGGTAAGAATGAAGAAAGCGAGGGTAAATGAAGGCAATGACAAACGAGAGCGACAGAGAGAGACAGAATATAGCCGGGTTCAAATAAAGTTTCCTTTAAATCAGACCCAGTACTGAGGATCTTTTTATGTGCCATGTTTTCGTTATTTGACGGCTTTTGACGCTACATAGAAATGGCGTCTTTTGTCACCAAATATTGTTCAAATAGCATTGTAGAGACGATGAACACTAATGCAAAGTCGTAAGCCATGATAATGTCAATTTCTATCTCGTTCTGCTAAATAACCCGAACAATAGAATCAACCAAGTGGAATCAACTGTTAAACGAATTTATCATGAGTTCTGAAATTTCAATTTGTTACTGCACGTCATAATAGTATTAATGTAGATATACATTGATTTTAAAAACTAACTTTATTTTCATTATTGCAAAGTTGAAGCTTTGATTCGACAAGGTTATCAAAATTTAATGCTTGGACACATTCGAAGTAATGGTTATTATAAATTACAAAACGCTTAAATACAGCCCCGGCATAGCACCTGAAGAGCTCTCCGAACACTGCTGAGATGTGTGAGATCACAGTATGGGCATGATTTGCACAAGCAGACGATGTCCCATGACATCTCACACATTTCCAGTGCCTGTGTTTTCATCTTCTCTTGAGTTCTTTCTCTTACTTCACTACCGTCAGGCTAAATGTATAATCTATTGCCTCACTCTAAACCCCGCGCATGGTTTATTTTGATGACAAATGCAGCGATACAAAAATAAAGGAATCTGTCGATTGTAAGCAAAATAAGACGCCATTGTATATTCAGCTGCACACTACGCGGTATGTTCGGCGTTTCAAGAGGGAACAAATGCCGTCCTTAATATCATTCCGGGGTTTTTTCAATTTGAAAGTCTGGTTTCTTTGATTGTTAATTAACCCCTATCCTGTGTATTTACAAGCAAAAGATTTTAGTTATCAGAATCGGGTCATATCCCATTTGAATGGTTTGACATGCCATTACATTTATATACACTAAACTCATTATAATTTGACAAATAATAGCTTTGCAATCATGTTCATTCTTTATGGGATGTCGTCTGCTTGGGCAGTATTGGTCTATATAGTGACGTCATTTAAACATCGTTATTTTTCCGGCGAATCTCTCGTATATTCCAGCTGCTAAGGAGGTGGTTGTATTTGTATTTTTATAAACCACCCGATATGTAGTTGACCTAAAACTTGTATGATGGCCATCTGTTAGCTTACCAGTTTCTAATAATACATTAGTTGATATATTTGTGATTTTCTTTGAATTTCATCTTTAAAGAGCAGCAAAGGCGAACGATTGTCGCTAAAATTCAGAAATTGTTGCTTAGATTGCTTAAATTACCATGCATATTGCTCCGATTGTCTCATTTTCGCTCGCTCGATAACTGCAGCACAAACATAGCTCGTTCGACGTCACTACTAAACTAGCCAATCAGCTGTCAATGACGTCATATTGAATGCGGCGGCAAATATATTTTGTGAAATTATCGAGAAATTGACTATTTCTAATTGCAAACTAGTTTTATTTTTGGATGGAAAAGCAGCCATTGTTATCTTGACATTCATTGAAGTAATCAGAATAGGGTGAGTTACTTCTCAGATGATTCAAGAGGTCCATTTTGTAGATAATTTTTTGATTTCTTAGAATGTGTTGCAGGGTACCGGGTGTATGCCATTGGGTGTGATGTGTTCGCGCGCTATAAGTACAGGCCACCGCGCCGTCGGGTGTATTCTCGTACTGATGTAGGTGCAAAGCTAGAATGGCTACCACGCCCACTTCCCTCTCTATGCCTTTCTGAACATTCCTTTCCTTCTCAATACAATAACTTTCACCTGCCTAAGTTATTCAAACCACACCGCCTCGCCACTTCCGTTACGTAATCATTAAAAGGATCCGCATATACAACATTTTCCTGCTATACGTTGTACTGCAGGAAAATACAATCTCCCTGGTATACCTTACAGTCCAAACGATAAATATGTGCCTTTAACGAAGCAGGCGACAATCGGCGTAGCAGACGACACTTGATAGTAATTAACATAGCGATTACACGTAAACGGAAAATGGGATTCTCAAATCCCACTTTGCAAGTGCAATATGAGCATGATCCCGGCATCTGATCAAAAAATAAAAGGCACATTTGAGATAGCTTATTGACTCCGCTACAACATACTCGAAGCTCAGCGTAAACAAAGATAAAACAACAGAGATATTGCTCGCGAAAGACGGCAATGTAGAATCCAGTTTTGAGAAATAGTCATGTCCCATAGACAATACACGCAAAATGTGAAAAACTGACATGCCTCCTTTAATCGCAAAAATATGCCATGATACCTTTGTCAAACTGGAAAGATGTGGACACTGCATTTGTAGAAAATTATCTCAGCTAGAACATATCGAAATTTAGGCGAAAAACAATTTATATTTACAGAAATACAATCAATTTCCCAAAAATATGCAAACGTCATAATATGCAAATTTTAATTTTGAGTTTGGAGGCCATTATGATGACATTATGACTTAATTGAGGGTCAAATGAGACATGAAATCATAACTCCATTTCATAATCGATCCAAATATGAAAAAATATTAGGAGTTTCTATCTATTTTAAAGAGTAACAATGAATTTTATATAGGCATGTTTTTGCCCATGTATTGTGGATAAAGATAACGCAAATCCGCGCGTGCTGTCAACTTTGACGGACGCTCATTGCGTTAATAAAAGGTGAACAAATTATCAAAATGCTTGGAAAAATGTGCCAAATATGATTACAGAGAAAATTCGGCGATTCTATGTTGCAAAATGCCAGTACGCGCGGAAACGCGCACGCATAAGCGTGTGCGCGATTTTTTTGCGAAATGCTTTAAATGGCCTGAAACGTATGCAAAAAAAATTTAAGACGATTTAGAGCATTTTTAAATTTTGCGCGCGCATTAACGCGCGCGTCTTTGCACGTTTATTGACCTAAAATTGACCGGACGGATATTGATCTTAATCATGATAAATATGAATGAAAAATTCCTATCCGTTATGAAGATATGATCATAAGTTGATTTTCACAAAATGGCGCCTGGATGACGTCACGATAATTTTGAGTCTTTGAAAAGTCACGCAGTTCTAAGTTAGACTAAGATCTATCATCATTGAAAGTTTCATGACAATGGCTTTATTCAGTCTTGAGATATCCTGCGAACAAAATCGAGGAAGAATAATAGGAAGAAGAATAAAGAAAAATCTTGACGAAATCAATAGGTGATACGTAGACTTCGTTACGTATCACCTAATAATAAAGAAAATCTTGACGAAATCAAAAGGTGATACGTAGACTTCGTTACGTATCACCTAATAAAGAAAAATCTTGACGAAATCAAAAGGTGATACGTAGACTTCGTTACGTATCACCTAACTAGACTTTAATTCGTTACTTTGACGAATTAGGTGATACGTATGCTCATGTGTAACATAAAGAAGAACGCATTTTCACGATTTCATATTTCGTTTACTACTCCCATTATGGTCTATCCATGAGTCAAGTTTCAACTGTAGGGCAAGAGGGAGACAGACCAAGAGAATAAGGGGGACGCAAGGCAAGAGAGAGAGAGAGAGAGGGAGAGGGTGAAAGAGAAGAGAGATAGATAGATGTAGAGACAGACCAAAAAAGGAGAGGGGCAGAACATGAGAGGAGAAGTAAAGAGCAAGAGAGAGGAGAGAGAGATGCAATTGAGAACAATGCCTTCCAGATGACCATGATTGAAAGTGGTATAGCGCCCCCTTCAGGTATCCGATTGAGGATTGTTATATATGATAATTGACATGTCACCTATGATTGAATTTTTGACTATGATAACGTCATGATAATGTTAAATAGTCTCCATAAATCTCGTGGAAACTTGTCTCAGCTACAACATTCTCAAAAATCAACAAAATCCAAGCAGAAATATCGGCGATATTGCTCAAAACACAGGAATGTAGAATCCAGATTTGAGAAAAAGTCATCTCCCATAGGGATTAAACGCAAAAAGTAATGGATTAAGTGAAAAAATAGGGTAATAATAAAGAAAATAGGGTTGTTTATTACATTATTTGCGATTCTACGTGTTTTAATACTCAAAGGAGATGGTACTGTGAAAGGTCAAAAAATAAAGTGAAGACACATATTGTTGGAGACACCCGGACTCGAACCATGGATCTCGAGGATGGAAGTCAAGTGCGTTACCGATATACCAAAACATTTCTCATAGCGATTACACGTAAACGGGAAATGGAATTCTCAAATCCTACTTTGCAAGTGAAATATGAGCATAATCCCGGCATCTGATCGAAAAATGAAAGGCACACGTGTGATAGATTATTGTCTCAGCTACAACATATTCGAAGCTCAGCAAAAAATAAGCTAAGACAACGGAGATTTTGCTCGCGAAAGACAGGAGTGTAGAATCCAGTTTTGAGAAAAAGTCATGTCCCATAGAGAATACACGCAAAATGTAAAAAATTGACATGCCTCCTTTAATCGCAAAAATACGCCATGATGCCTTTGTCAAAATGAAAAATTGTGGACACTGCAATTGTAGAAAATTGTCTCAGCTAGAACATATCAAAATTTGAAACAAAATCAATCAATATTTAAAGAGATACAATCAGTTTTCCAAAAATATGCTTACATCATAATGTGCAAATTAAAATTTTGAGTTCGGAGGCCATTATGATGACGTCATGATTTAATTGAGGGTCAAATGAGACATGAAATCATATCTCCGACTCATAATCTATCTAAATATGAAAAAAATATTGAGAGTTCCTATCTATTCTGAAGAGTTACAATGAATTTTGTATATGCATGATTTTGCCCATATATTGTGGATAAAGATAACGCAGATCCGCGCGCGCTGTCAACTTTGGCGGACGCTCATTGCGTTATTAAAAGATGAACAAGTTATCAAAATGCTTGGAAAAATGTGCCAAATATGATGATAAAGAAAATTCGGCGATTCTATGTTGCAAAATGCTAGTACGCGCGAAACACGCGCGCGCATGCGCGTGAGCGCGATTTTTTATCAAATGCTCTATATGGCCTGAAACGTATGCAAAAAAAATTTGGGATGATTTAGAGCATTTTAAATTTTTGCGCGCGCGTAAACGCGCGGACGAGCGCGCACGCGCGCATTTGCGCACGTTTTTTGACCTGAAATTGACCGGACGGATATTGATCTTAATCGTGATAATTATGAATGAGAAATACTTTTCCGTTATGAAGATATGATCATTTGTTGATTTTCACAAAATGGCGCCTGGATGACGTCACGATAATTTTGAGTCTTTGAAAAGTCACGCAGTTCTTAGTTAGACTAAGATCTATCATTATTGAAAGATTCATAACAATGGCTTCATTCAGTCTTGAGATATCCTGCGAACAAATTCGAGGAAGAATAATAATAAATAACTAGACTTTAATTCGTCACTTAGACGAATTAGGTGATACGTATGATAATGGTTTACATAACGAATAATGCATTACACGATATATTATTTTGCTTCTCCCATTCATATGCTTCTCCCATTATGATCTATTCATATGTCAAGATTAAATTGTGTCTCCTTGATCATCATGGATCTAGGGAAGATAGATTGAAACAATATATGACCTTTGACCCTGTGCAGTAACCAGTTACACATTTGACTCTAATTTACATCATGAAGAACACCTTTTGACGATTTTATCTTATTCAAAGAAATGAAAATGTAATTGATAAATAATTATCATCATTATGATAATGATGATCATGATGATAATGATCATGATCAGGAGCGCGATCATGACATCTTATTGAACAAATGAGGGTTTATTTAGATAGCATATAGTCTCAGCTACAACATACTCAAAAATCAACAAAATCCAAGCAGAAATAACGGGGATATTGCTCGCAAAAGACAGGAATGTAGACTCCAGATTTGAAAAAAAGTCATCTCCCATAGGGATTACACGCAAAAATTAAAGGATTAAATGTAAATAGGGTAATAACAAAGTAAAAAGTGTTGTTTATGACATTATTTGCGATTCTACGTGTTTAAATAATCAAAGGAGATGGTACAGTGAAGGTCAAAAGGAAAAAAAAGTGAAGAAAAAAATTGTTGGAGACACCCGGACTCGAACCAGGGATCTCGAGGTTGGAAGTCAAGTGCGTTACCGATATACCAAAACATCTCCCATAGCGATTACACGTAAACGGGAAATGGAATTCAGAAATCCTACTTTGCAAGTGAAATATGAGCATGATCCCGGCATCTAATCGAAAAATAAGAGGCACACTTTTGATAGCTCATTGTCTCAGCTACAACATATCCAAAGCTCAGCGAAAACAAAGCTAAAACAACGGAGATTTTGCTCGCGAAAGACAGGAGTGTAGAATCCAGTTTTGAGAAAAAGTCATGTCCCATAGAGAATACACGCAAAATGCGAAAAATTGACATGCCTCCTTTAATCGCAAAAATACACCATGATACTTTTGTCAAAAATAAAAATTGTGAACATTACATTTGTAGAAAATTGTCTCAGCTAGAACATATCAAAATTAAAAAGAAAATTGATCCATATTTACAGAGATACAATCAATTTTCCAAAAATATGCTGACGTCATAATATGCAAATTAAAAATTTGAGTTTGGAGGCCATTATGATGACGTCATGAGTTAATTGAGGATCAAATGAGACATGAAATCATATCTCCGACTCATAATCTATCCAAATATGACAAAATATTAGGAGTTTTTATCTATTCTAAAGAGTTACAATGAATTTTATATAGGCATGTTTTTGCCCATATATTGTGGATAAAGATAACGCAAATCCGCGCGTGCTGTCAACTTTGACGGACGCTCATTGCGTTAATAAAAGGTGAATGGATCTAGGGAAGATAGATTGAAACAATATATGACCTTTGACCTTGTGCAGTAACCAGTTACACATTTGACTCTAATTTACATCATGAAGAACACCTTTTGACGATTTTTATCTTATTCAAGGAAATGAAAATGTAATTGATAAATGATTATCATCATTATGATAATGATGATCATGATGATCATGATCATGAGCGCGATCATGACATCTTATTGAAAAAATGAGGGTTGATTTAGATAGCACATAGTCTCAGCTACAACATACTCAAAAATCAACAAAATCCAAGCCGAAATAACGGCGATATTGCTCGCAAAAGACAGGAATGTAGACTCCAGATTTTAGAAAAAGTCATGTCCCATAGGGATTACACGCAAAAAGTAATGGATTAAGTGAAAATAGGGTAATAATAAAGTAAAAAGGGTTATTTATGACATTATTTGCGAATCTACGTGTTTAAAAAATCAAAAGCGATGGTACAGTGAAGGTCAAAAGGAAAAAAAAGTGAAAAAAAAAAGTGTTGGAGACACCCGGACTCGAACCAGGGATCTCGAGGTTGGAAGTCAAGTGCGTTACCGATATACCAAAACATCTCCCATAGCGATTACACGTAAACAGGAAATGGAATTCAGAAATCCTACTTTGCAAGTGAAATATGAGCATGATCCCGGCATCTAATCGAAAAATAAGAGGCACACTTTTGATAGCTCATTGTCTCAGCTACAACATATCCGAAGCTCAGCGAAAACGAAGCTAAAACAACGGAGATTTTGCTCGCGAAAGACAGGAGTGTAGAATCCAGTTTTGAGAAAAAGTCATGTCCCATAGAGAATACACGCAAAATGCGAAAAATTGACATGCCTCCTTTAATCGCAAAAATACACCATGATACTTTTGTCAAAAATAAAAATTGTGAACATTACATTTGTAGAAAATTGTCTCAGCTAGAACATATCAAAATTAAAAAGAAAATTGATCCATATTTACAGAGATACAATCAATTTTCCAAAAATATGCTGACGTCATAATATGCAAATTAAAATTTTGAGTTTGGAGGCCATTATGATGACGTCATGAGTTAATTGAGGATCAAATGAGACATGAAATCATATCTCCGACTCATAATCTATCCAAATATGACAAAATATTAGGAGTTTCTATCTATTCTAAAGAGTTACAATGAATTTTATATAGGCATGTTTTTGCCCATGTATTGTGGATAAAGATAACGCAAATCCGCGCGTGCTGTCAACTTTGACGGACGCTCATTGCGTTAATAAAAGGTGAACAAATTATCAAAATGCTTGGAAAAATGTACCGAATATGATGACAGAAAAAAATCGGCGATTCTATGTTGCAAAATGCCAGTACGCGCGAAAACGCGCGCGCATGCGCGTGTGCGTAATTTTTTTATCAAATGCTCCATATGGCCTGAAACGTATGCAAAAAAAATTTGGGATGATTAAGAGCATTTTTAATTTTTGCGCGCGCGTAAACGCGCGGACGAGCGCGCACGCGCGCATTTACGCACGTTTATTGACCTCAACTTGACCGGACGGATATTGATCTTAATCATGATAAATATGAATGAAAAATTATTATTCGTTATAAAGATATGATCATTAGTTGATTTTCACAAAATGGCGCCTGGATGACGTCACGATGACTTTGAGTCTTTGAAAAGTCACGCAGTTCTAAGTTAGACTAAGATCTATCATCATTGAAAGATTCATAACAATGGCTTCGTTCAGTCTTGAGATATCCTGCGAACAAATTCGAGGAAGAATAATAATAAATAAATAAATAATAATAAAAATCTTGACGAAATCAAAAGGTGATACGTCTACGTACGTATCACCTAATAACTAGACTTTAATTCGTCACTTTGACGAATTAGGTGATACGTATGCTTATGATTTACATAATGAAGAATGCATTTTCACGATGTCATATTGTTTTATAAAATGCTTCTCCAATTATGATCTATCCATGTGTCAAGTTTCTACTGTTTAGCCTTGATCATTATGGATGTATGAAAGATATATTGAGACAATTTGAGAGAGAGAATATGGCCGGGTTCAAATTAAGTGTTCTTTAAATTATTAGACCCAGTACTGAGGATCTTTTTATCTGCCATGTTTTTGTTATTTGATGGCTTTTGAAGCTACATAGAAATGCCATCTTTTGTCACCAAATATTGTTCAAATAGCATTGTAGAGGCGATGAACAACTACTAACGCAAAGTCGTAAGCCATGAGAATGTCAATTTCTATCTCGTTCTGCTAAATAACTCGAACAATAGAATCAACCAAGTGGAATCAACTGTTAAACGAATTTATCATGAGTTCTGATATTTCAATTTGGTACTGCACGTCATAATAGTATTAAAGTAGATGTTCATTGATTTTAAAAACTAACTTTATTTTCATTATTGCAAAGTTAAAGCTTTGATTCGACAAGGTTATCAAAATTCAATGCTTGGACACATTCGAAGTAATGATTAGTATGAATTACAAAACGCTTATATACAGCCCCGGCATAGCACCTGAAGAGCTCTCCGAACGCTGCTGAGATGTGTGAGATCACAGTATGGACATGATTTGCACAAGCAGACGATGTCCCATGACATCTCACACATTTTCAGTGCCTGTGTTTTCATCTTCTCTTGCCTCACTCTAAACCCCGCGCATGGTTTATTTTGATGACAGATGCAGCGATACAAAAATAAAGGAATCTGTCACTTGTAAGCAAAATAAGACGCCATTGTAGATTCAGCTGCACACTACGCGGTATGTTCGGCGTTTCAAGAGGGAACAAATGCCGTCCTTAATATCATTCCGGGGGTTTTTCAATTTGAAAGTCTGGTTTCTTTGATTGTTACTTAACCCCTATCTTGTGTATTTACAAGCAAAAGATTTTAGTTATCAGAATCGGGTCATATCCCTTTTGAATGATTTGACATGCCATTACATTTATATACACTAAACTAATTATAATTTGTAAAAAAATAGCTTTGCAATTATGTTCCTTCTTTATGGGATGTCGTCTGCTTGGGCAGTATTGGCCCATATAGTGACGTCATTGGTGCCAGTTAAAAATGTCAGAGGAAAAAATGTCAGAGGAAAAAATGTCAGCGGAAAAAATGTCAGAGGTAAAAATGTCAGAGGTAAAAATGTCAGAGGTAAAAATGTCAGAGGAAAAAATGTCAGAGGTAAAAATGTCAGAGGTTAAAATGTCAGTGGAAAAAATGTCAGAGGTAAAAATGTCAGAGGTAAAAATGTCAGAGGTAAACATTTCAGAGGTAAAAATGTCAGAGGTAAAAATGTCGGAGGAAAAAAGGTCGGAGGAAAAAATGTCAGAGGTAAAAATGTCGCTGTAAAGTCAGGCAGTTCTAAGTTGGACTAAGATCTATCTTCAGACCAAGTTTCATGACAATGGCTTGTTCCATTATTGAGATATCCTGCGAACAAGTTTATGGAAGAATAATAATAAATTCTTCCATACAGACACAAAATAAACACTAGACTTTAATTCGTCACTTTGACGAATTAGGTGATACGTAAGCTATTTTTGTATCATGAAAGTTTGCCGATGATGATCTAATGATAATATTCATAAATACGATAATGACGATATTGATGATGATGATTTTTTGGTTTTAAATGACGATGACCATGATTAAAAGTGGTATAGCGCCCCCTTCAGGTAATCGATAGAGAATTGTTATATGATTAAACTATTAATTTACTAAACAAGCTCAAATTTTCGGCTGATTGCAGAGCCTACCAATCAATGAACTGATATTTCGACGCACTACATACGCAACATAATGAACAAGTCTAGACTGGAATGTAGTATCAATCACCACACATAGGCATCAGACGCATATTAAGCAAAAATCTAATGACGTCATCAAAATAAATAAATATTGCTAATAATCTTGTGAAGAATTGTCTCAGCTACAACATATCAAAATTTAGAAGAAAATTGATCAATATTTGGAGAGATACAATGATTTTCCGTAAATATGTTGACGTCCTAATATGCAAATTCGTATTTTGAGTTCCAAGGTCAATATGATTTTGTAAAAATATACTTAATGGCCAAATAAGACATGAAATCATATCTCCGACTAATACTCTATCTAAATATGAAGAAAAAAAATGGCAGTCCTTATTCATCCGATGTACTTTTTATAGGCATGTTTTTGCCCATATATGATATGTAATACATGAGCTAGAACGCACGGATATTTATCTTCAACGGACGCTCCTTCCGTTATTAATAGTGATAAAGAGCTGAACATGGTATCAAATTGTTCAGAACAATATGAGGAATATCCTGTTAAAGAAAGTTGAGGGTAAATATTTTTCGTTCGGCCGTGACGAACGAAAACGCGCAAAAATGCGTGTTTTGCGCGATTTTTTATGAAATGCTTATAATGGCCTGAAACGTATGCAAAAAAAATTTAAGACGATTTTGAGCAATTTAAAATTTTACGCGCACACAAACGCGTACGCGCATTTTTGCGCGCATTTATTGACCTGAAATTGACCGGACAAATATTGACCTTGTTCATGATAATTATAAATGAGAAATTCCTTTCCGTTATGAAGATATGATCATAAGTTGATTTTCACAAAATGGCGCCTGGATGACGTCACGATAACTTTGACTCTCTAAAAAGTCACGCAGTTCTAAGTTAGACTAAGATCTATCATCATGGCAAGTTTCATGATGATGGCTTTATTCAGTCTTGAGATATCCTGCGAACAAATTCGAGGAAGAATAATAAAAATAAAAATAATAATAATAACTAGATTTGTAATACTTGTTTGGTACAAGTATAGGTGGGCTGGTCCAGCTAACATTTTAGACAAAATGAAGGGCACATTTGAGATAGCTAATTGTCTCAGCTACATCATACTCGAAGTTCAGCGTAAATGAAGCTAAAATGACGTAGATGTTGCCCGCGAAAGACGGGAATGTAGAATCGAGTTTTGAGAAAAAGTCATGTCCCATAGAGAATACACGCAAAATGTGAAAAATTGACATGCCTCCTTTAATCGCAAAAATACGCCATGATACCTTTGTCAAAATGAAGAATAGTACTGACTGCATTTTTAGAAATTTGTCTCAGCTAGAACATATTAAAATTTGGAAGAAAATTGATCAATATTTACAGAGATACAATCAATTTTCCATAAATATGCTGACGTCATAATATGCAAATTGGAATTTTGAGTTCGGAGGCCATTATGATGACGTCATGACTTAATTGAGGGTCAAATGAGACATGAAACAATATTTCCGAATCATACTCTTTTAAAATATGAAAACAAATTGGGGTCACCTTGCATCCTAAAGAGCTACAATGGATTTTGTATAGGCGTGTTTTTGCCCATATATGCTATGTATTACAAGAGCTCGCGCGCATGGAGATTTATGTTAAACGGTCGATCATTCCGTTATTAATAGTCATAAAGAGACAAACATGGTATCAATATGTTTGTAAATATATGTGGTATATTATGAAAGAAAAAAAAAGGCAATTCAATGTTGTGCAAAAGTTTTACGCGCGAAAACGCGCGCGCATGCTCGTACGCGCGATTTTTTATAAAATGCTTAGAATGGCCTAAAACGTATGCAAAATGATTTTCAGACTATTTTGAGCATTTCAAAATTTTGCGCGCGCATTGACGCGCGGACGTACGCGCACGCGCGCGTTATTTGACCTTTTATTGACCGGACGGATATTGACCTTGATCATGATAAATATGAACGAGAAATACCTTTTGGTTATGAAGATATGATCATGAGTTGATTTTCGTAAAATTTTACAAAATGGCGCCTAGATGACGTCATCAGTGAAGGTCAATGTTGAAAACGTAATTGTGCTTTGTACATATGTCTATACATATGTGTGCCAAATTTCTAGGCATTTGATTGAGCCATTTCCAAGTTATCTTGTTCACAAAAAAGTGGTTAGAAATAAGAAAAATATACTAGATTTGTAATACTTGTTTGGAACAAGTATAGGTGGGCTGATCCAACAAAAATTCGAGACAAAATAAAGGGCACATTTGAGATATCTTATTGTCTTGGCTACAACATACTCGAAGTTCAGCGTAAACGAAGCAAAAACGACGTAGATATTGCTCGCGAAAGACGGGAATGTAGAATCTAGTTTTGAGAAAAAGTCATGTCCCATAGAGAATACACGCAAAATGTGAAAAATTGACATGCCTCCTTTAATCGCAAAAATACGCCATGTTGCCTTTGTCAAAGTGAAATATTGTTGCAACTGCATTTGTAGAGAATATTCTCAGGTAGAACATATCAAAATTGAAAGAAAATTGATCAATATTTACAGAGATTTTCCATAAATATGCTGACGTCATAATATGCAAATTGGAATTTTGAGTTCGGAAGCCATTATGATGACGTCATGAGTTAATTGAGGGTCAAATGAGACATCAAAAAATATCTCCAAATCATACTCTATTAAAATATGAAAAAAAATTGGGGTCACCTTGCATCCTAAAGAGCTACAATGGATTTTGTATAGGCATGTTTTTGCCCATATATGCTATGTATTACAAGAGCTCGCGCGCACGGAGATTTATGTTAAACGGTCGATCATTCCGTTATTAATAGTCATAAAGAGACAAACATGGTATCAATTTGTTTGTAAATATATGTGAAATATTATAAAAGAAAAAATATGGCGAATCTATGTTGTGTAATACTTTTACGCGCGAAAACGCGCGCGCATGCGCGTGTGCGCGATTTTTTATAAAATGCTTAGAATGGCCTAAAACTTATGCAAAATGATTTTGAGACGATTTTGAGCATTTTAAAATTTTGCGCGCGCATTGACGCGCGGACGTTCGCGCACGCGCGCATTATTTGAGCTGAAATTAACCGGACGGATATTGACCTTAATCATAAAAAATATGAATGAGAATTACCTTTTGGTTATGAAGATAAGATCATGAGTTGATTTTCGTAAAATTTTACAAAATGGCGCCTAGATGACGTCATCAGTCAAGTTCAAGGTTGAAAAATTTTCTGTGCTTTGTTCATATGACTTTTCATATATGTGCCAAATTTCAAGGATTTTGATTGAGCCATTTTTGTGTTATCTTGTTCACAAAAAAGTGGTTAGAAATAAGAAAAATATTTAATAATAATAAATAAATAAAGGCAATTCTAACGAAATTATAAGGTGGTCTGTACGTTATACAGCCCACCTGATAATAAATAAATAAAGGCAATTCTAACGAAATTATAAGGTGGTCTGTACGTTATACAGCCCACCTGATAAAGAAAATCTTGACGAAATCAAAAGGTGATACGTTGACTTCGTTACGTATCACCTAATAATAAATAATAATAATAAACTAGATTTGTAATACTTGTTTGGAACAAGTATAGGTGGGCTGATCCAACAAAAAATTGAGACAAAATAAAGGGTACATTTGAGATAGCTTTTTGTCTCATCTACAACATACTCGAAGTTCAGCGTAAACGAAGCTAAAACGACGTAGATATTGCTCGCGAAAGACGGGAATGTAGAATAGAGTTTTGAGAAAAAGTCATATCCCATAGAGAATACACGCAAAATGTAAAAAATTTACATGCCTCCTTTAATCGCAAAAATACGCCATGCCTTTGTCAAAATGAAAAATAATAGCAATTGCCTTTGTAGAGAATTGTCTCAGCTAGAACATATCAAAATTTGGAAGAAAATCAATCAATATTTACAGAGATACAATCAATTTTCCATAAATATGCTGACGTCATAATATGCAAATTGGAATTTTGAGTTCGGAGGCCATTGTGATGACGTCATGAGTTAATTGAGGGTCGAATGAGACATGAAACAATATCTCCGAATCATACTCTATTAAAATATGAAAACAAATTGGGGTCACCTTGCATCCTAAAGAGCTACAATGGATTTTGTATAGGCATGTTTTTGCCCATATTTGCTATGTATTACAAGAGCTCGCGCGCACGGAAATTTTTGTTAAACGGTCGATCAATCCGTTATTAATAGTCATAAAGAGACAAACGTGGTATCAATTTGTTTGTAAATATATGTGGTATATTATGAAAGAAAAAAAAAGCAATTCAATGTTGTGCAAAAGTTTTACGCGCGAAAACGCGCGCGCATGCTCGTACGCGCGATTTTTTATAAAATGCTTAGAATGGCCTAAAACGTATGCAAAATGATTTTCAGACGATTTTGAGCATTTCAAAATTTTGCGCGCGCATTGACGCGCGGACGTACGCGCACGCGCGCGTTATTTGACCTTTTATTGACCGGACGGATATTGACCTTGATCATGATAAATATGAACGAGAAATACCTTTTGGTTATGAAGATATGATCATGAGTTGATTTTCGTAAAATTTTACAAAATGGCGCCTAGATGACGTCATCAGTGAAGGTCAATGTTGAAAACGTTATTGTGCTTTGTACATATGTCTATACATATGTGTGCCAAATTTCTAGGCATTTGATTGAGCCATTTCCAAGTTATCTTGTTCACAAAAAAGTGGTTAGAAATAAGAAAAATATATAATAATAAATAAAGGCAATTCTAACGAAATTATAAGGTGGTCTGTACGTTATACAGCCCACCTGATAAATAAATAAATAACAATCTTGACGAAATCAAAAGGTGATACGTAGACTTCGTTACGTATCACCTAACTAGACTTTAATTCGTCACTTAGACGAATTAGGTGATACGTATGATAATGGTTTAAATAACGAATAATGTATTACACGATATATTATTAAAATGCTTCTCCCATTATGATTTATCTATAATGTCAAGTTTAAATTGTGTCCCCTTGATCATCATGGATCTCGGGAAGATAGATTGAAACAATATATGACCGTTGACCCTGTACAGTAACCAGTTACACCTTTGACTCTAATTTACATCATGAAGAACACATTTCTACGATTTCATCTTATTCAAAGAAATGAAAATGTAATTGATAAATGATTATCATCATTATGATAATGATGATCATGATGATAATGATCATGATCATGAGCTTGATCCTAATATCTAATTGAAAAAATGAGGAATGATTTAGATAGCATATAGTCTCAGCTACAACATACTAAAAAATCAACTAAATCCCAGCAGAAATAACGGCGATATTGCTCGCAAAAGACAGGAATGTAGAATCCAGATTTGAAATAAAGTCATCTCCCATAGGGATTACACGCAAAAAGTAATGGATTAAGTGAAAAAAAAGGGGTAATAAGAAGGTAAATACGGTTGTTTATTACATTATTTGCGAATCTACGTGTTTTAATAATTAAAGGAGATGGTACAGTGAAAGGTCAAAAAAAAAAAAAAAATGAAAAGAAAAATTGTTGGAGACACCCGGACTCGAACCAGGGATCTCGAGCTTGGAAGTCAAGTGCGTTACCGATATACCAAAACATTTTCCATGGCGATTACACGTAAACGAGAAATATAATTCTCAAATCCTACTTTGCAAGTGAAATATGAGCATGATCCCGGCATCTGATTGAAAAATAAAAGACACTTTAGTGATAGCTGATTGTATCAGCTACAACATACCCGTTAAACAACGGAGATATTGCTCACGAAAGACAGAAATGTAGAATCCAGTTTTGAGAAAAAGTCATGTCCCATAGAGAATACACGCAAAATGTCAAAAATTTACATGCCTCCTTTAATCGAAAAAATACGCCACGATGCCTTTGTCTAAATGAAGAATTGTGACATTGTGTTTGTAGAAAATTGTCTCAGCTAGAACATATTAAAATGTGGAAGAAAATCGATCAATATCTACAGAGATACAATCAATTTTCCAAAATATGCTGACGTCATAATATGCAAATTTAAATTTTGAGTTTGGAGGCCATTATGATGACGTTATGAGTTAATTAAGGGTCTAATGAGACATGAAATCATATTTCCAACTCATACTCGATCCAAATATGAAAGAATATAAGGAGTTTCTATCTATTCTGAAGAGTAACAATGAATTTTGTATAGGCATGTTTTTGCCCATGTATTGTGGGTAAAGATAACGCAGGCCAGCGCGCGCTGTCAACTTTGACGGACGCTCATTGCGTTATGAAAAAGTGAACAAGTTATCAAAATGCTTTGAAAAATGTGCCAAATATGAAAACAGAGACAATTCGGCGATTCTACGTTGCAAAATGCTGGTACGCGCAAAAAACGCGCGCGCATGCGCGTATGCATGATTTTTTGTCAAATGCTCCAAATGGCCTGAAAAGTATGCAAAAAATATTTGGGATGATTTGGAGCATTTTAAATTTTTGCGCGCACGTAAACGCGCGGACAAACGCGCACGCGCGCATTTGCGCACGTTTATTGACCCAAAATTGATCGGACGGATATTGATCTTAATCATGATAATTATGAATGAGAAATGAATTTCCGTTATGAAGATATGATCATAAGTTGATATTCACAAAATGGCGCCTGGATGACGTCACGATGATGTTGAGTCTATGAAAAGTCACGCAGTTCTAAGTTAGACTAAGATCTATCATCATGACAAGTTTCATGAAAATGGCTTGAGCCATTCTTGAGATATCCTGCGAACAAAATTGAGGAAGAATAATAATAATTTCTTCTATACAGACACAAAATAAATACTAGACTTTAATTCGTCACTTAGACGAATTAGGTGATACGTATGATAATGGTTTACATAACGAATAATGCATTACACGATATATTATTTTGTAAAATGCTTCTCCCATTTATATGCTTCTCCCATTATGATCTATTCATATGTCAAGATTAAATTGTGTCTCCTTGATCATCATGGATCTAGGGAAGATAGATTGAAACAATATATGACCTTTGACCCTGTGCAGTAACCAGTTACACATTTGACTCTAATTTACATCATGAAGAACACCTTTTGACGATTTTATCTTATTCAAAGAAATGAAAATGTAATTGATAAATGATTATCATCATTATGATAATGATGATCATGATGATAATGATCATGATCATGAGCGCGATCATGACATCTTATTGAAAAAATGAGGGTTGATTTAGATAGCATATAGTCTCAGCTACAACTTACTCAAAAGTCAACAAAATCCAAGCAGAAATAACGGCGATATTGCTCGCAAAAGACAGGAATGTAGACTCCAGATTTGAGAAAAAGTCATCTCCCATAGAGATTACACGCAAAAAGTAATGGATTAAGTGAAAATAGGGTAATAATAAAGTAAAAAGGGTTGTTTGTGACATTATTTGCGATTCTACGTGTTTTAATAATCAAAGGAGATGGTACAGTGAAGGTCAAAAGGAAAAAAAAGTGAAGAAAAAAATTGTTGGAGACACCCGGACTCGAACCAGGGATCTCGAGATTGGAAGTCAAGTGCGTTACCGATATACCAAAACATTTCCCATAGCGATTACACGTAAACGGGAAATGGAATTCTGAAATCCTACTTTGCAAGTGAAATATGAGCATGATCCCGGCATCTAATCGAAATATAAAGGGCGCACTTGTGATAGCTCATTGTCTCAGCTACAACATATCCGAAGTTCAGCGAAAACGAAGCTAAAACAACAGAGATTTTGCTCGCGAAAGACAGGAGTGTAGAATCCAGTTTTGAGAAAAAGTCATGTCCCATAGAGAATACACGTAAAATGTGAAAAATTGACATGCCTTCTTTAATTGCAAAAATACGCCATGATGCCTTTGTCAAAATGGAAAATTGTGGATTATTTATTTGTAGAAAATTGTCTCAGGTAGAACATATCAAAATTTAAAAGAAAATCAATTAATATTTACAGAGATACAATCAATTTTCCAAAATTATGCTGACGTCATAATATGCAAATTGAAATTTTGAGTTTGGAGGCCATTATGATGACGTTATGAGTTAATTGAGGGTCAAATGAGACATGAAATCATATCTCCAACTTATAACCTATCTAAATATGAAAAAATATTGGGAGTTTCTATCTATTCTGAAGAGTTACAAAGAATTTTGTATAGACATGTTTTTGCTCATGTATTGTGGATAAAGATAACGCAGGTCCGCGCGCGCTGTCAACTTTGACGGACGCTCATTGCGTTATTAAAAGGTGAACAAGTTATCAAAATGCTTGGAAAGATGTACCAAATATGATGATAGAGAACATTCGGCGATTCTATGTTGCAAAATGCTAGTACGCGCAAAAAACGCGCGCGCATGCGCGTTTGCGTGATTTTTTGTCAAATGCTCCATATGGCCTGAAACGTATGCAAAAAAAATTTGGGATGATTTGGAGCATTTTAATTTTTTTCGCGCGCGTAAACGCGCGTACGAACGCGCACGCGCGCATTTGCGCACGTTTATTGATCTGAAATTGACCGGATGGATATTGATCTTCTTCCTGATAAATATGAATGAAAAATTCCTTTCCGTTATGAAGATATGATCATAAGTTTATTTTCACAAAATGGCGCCTGGATGACGTCACGATAATTTTGAGTCTTTGAAAAGTCACGCAGTTCTAAGTTAGACTAAGATCTATCATCATGGCAAGTTTCATGATAATGGCTTTATTCAGTCTTGAGATATCCTGCGAACAAATTCGAGGAAGAATAATAATAAATAAATAAATAAATAAATAAATAATAAAAATCTTGACGAAATCAAAAGGTGATACGTCTACGTACGTATCACCTAACTAGACTTTAATTCGTCACTTTGACGAATTAGGTGATACGTGTGTAACATAATGAAGAACGCATTTTCACGATTTCATCTTTCTTTATTAAATACTACTTCCATTATGGTATATCCATTAGTCAAGTTTCAACTGTGTAGAACAGAGGGAGACAGAGCAATATAATAAGAAGAAGGCAAGGCAAGAGAAAGAGAGAGAGAGAGAGAGAGGGAGAGGATAAAAGTGTAGAGAGGGAAAGAGAGATAGAGAGTGAGAGAGAGATGCAGAGACAGACCAAGTAAAGGAGAGGGGCAGAACATGAGGGGAGAAGGGAAACACAGCAAGAGAGAGGAGAGAGAGAGAGAGATGCAATTGAGAACAATGCCTTCCATATTTCTAGCATAAATAAGCTCTTTTGAATACTGGTCATGAAAGTGTTACCGATAATCAAAAAACGATTATGTTTATGAATACGATGATGACGATATTAAAATGATGACCATGATTGAAAGTGGCACAGCGCCCCCTTCATGTTTTCGATTGAGGATCGTTATATATGATAACTGTTAACTATTACCAGGGAGAGTGCCCTGCTATTACTAAACATTGCAGAGATATACTTATACCAATCATTGAAGTGATATTTCGACGCACTAAATACGCAACAATGACGTCAATAGAGCTGATTATGACTAATAAGGACTATATCTTAATTAAGTTTCATGCTGCTTATTGACCGTTCCGTATTGGAAAGAAAGATCTACCGTTTGAATAACGTTTTAACGCACTAAGGATGTGAATGCTTCCGTGTGCCATCTGTCAAGTCTTGAGATAACATGCAAATAAAGTTTTTAAGCCCTTTTTTTATCAATTAAACATGAACACAGTGATTTATTTAGTCCTGATTCAATATAAAATATGAGTAAGATATTTATATTTTACCCATCCATAAACCAACATCTATAAGATGTTAATTCTAGAAATGATTGTTAGTATGCATGGCAGTGAATGGCTAAACGATTGAAATTGCCTCAAATTTCCTTTGATTTGATTTGTATACATGTAATACACTAATAAATGAGACACTGGGATGATGCAGAGAGAAAGGGGGAGACTATACAGAAATAGAGAGGCAGATCGAGACAAAACAAGAGATAAAGAGGAAGGCAGCAAGGCATCTCACCCATCTCCTTTTTTCTCAATTCTCTTTTCCCTCTTTCTTCTTCTACTTTTACTTCTTCTAATAATTCCCCTTTTTTACAGTTTGGATAAAACATAACCTTTTTCTTGTAGTAGCTATTACCTAGAGGAAAATATAAATGTGTACAATTTGTCATATAAGTATTCGCATAATAACTTCGCCTCTATCATTTGTAATTTGTATAATGTGTAATGCTTGAATATTGATATCGATACCTTAGGATAGTGTTACTATACCCTCTGTCTATCCTCTTACCATCTTACCATCAACTTTTCTTTTCTTTCTTTGCTTTACATCATCATGTTCTTCTTCACTTTGTGTATCTCCTTTTTATATCAAATGATTTCGGAAGATCAAAAATGAAATACAGATTTCGAAGTTGAATATTGTTTTTAACAATTTACTCATTCAGGTTCAATTCTTTAATTTCGATGTTATTTAATATGAATGTTTGAATATATTGTATTTTAAATTTGTAAAACATTTCCTAATTCATCCGTTTATGCCGCAATGCATTGTTGTTCTTTTATTTTTATTCTCAATCAAACCATCATCAATTAAACTCAATACTAGGACACTGCTAACGTTAAAATTTCACAAATAGGACATACGTGACATTATAATTACTGCAAAGTTCTACGGAATTTGCAAATTCGACTTTCAATTGAAAATTGTGACATGATACCATCATCTGATCAAAAAACTAAAAGCACCGTTTTTATAGCCCATGGTCTCAGCTATAACATACCCCAACTTGGGAGAAAACAGAGCACACATAAGATAGATAGTGCTCATAGATGAATGCCATGTAGATTCATGATGTGAACGAAATTCACCTTCCATAGACATAACACGCAAATGACGAAAATTCTGACATGTGGCCTTTAACTGAATTTTGTACTATGATGACCTCATTAAAATGAAACTTAGTGAAAAAGTGATCTTGTAGAGAATTGCCTTATCTACAACATATCGACATTTCAAAGAGAATCGATGAATATTGAGAGAAATACACTACATTTTTCATAAATACAATGACGTCATAATATGCAATTTTGTATTTTTGACTTCCAAGGCCATTATGATGACGTTAAGATGTACTAAATGGCCAAATGAGATATGAAATCCTACCTACGACTCATACTCTATCTAAATATGAAAAAAAAATTGGCAATCCCTATTCATCCCAATGGACTTTTCATAGGCATGTTTTTGCCCATATATGCAATGTATTACAAAAATCGCGCGTACGGACGGTTATCTTGAACAGACGCTCGTTCCGTTATTAATAGTGATAAAGAGATAAACTTGGTATCAAATTGTTCGGAAAATTATGAGGAATATCCTGTCAAAAGTTTTTGCGGAGGAATTATTTTTCGTTCGGCCGTGACGAACGAAAACGCGCAAAAATGCGTGTTTTGCGCGATTTTTTATGAACGCTTATAATGGCCTGAAACGTATGCAAAAAAAATTTAAGACGATTTTGAGCAATTTAAAATTTTAAGCGCACATTAACGCGCGCTCCTACGCGTACGCGCATTTTTGCGCGCATTTATTGACCTCAAATTGACCCGACGGATATTGATCTTAATCTTGATAAATATGAATGTAAAATTACTTTCCGTTATGAAGATATGATCATAAGTTGATTTTTACAAAATGGCGCCTGGATGACGTCACGATAACTTTGAGTCTTTGAAAATTCACGCAGTTCTAAGTTAGACTAAGATCTATCATCATTGAAAGATTCATAACAATGGCTTTATTGAGTCTTGAGATATCCTGCGAACAAATTCGAGGAAGAATAATAATAAAAAAAAATAAAAAAATCTTGACGAAATCAAAAGGTGATACGTTGACTTCGTTACGTATCACCTAATAACAATCTTGACGAAATCAAAAGGTGATACGTTGACTTCGTTACGTATCACCTAATGATCCCTTCAAAATTTGCAATTTCAACTTTCGATCGAAAATTTTAACATGATCCCAACATCTGATTAAAAAACAAAGTCACCCTTTTTTATAGCCCATGGTCTCAGCTATAACATACCCCAATTTGGGATAAAACAGAGCACACATAAGATAGATAGTGCTCATAGATGAATGCCATGTAGATTCCTGATGTGAACGAAATTCACCTTCCATAGACATAACACGCAAATGACGAAAATTCTGACATGTGGCCTTTAATTGAATTTTGTACTATGATGACCTCATTAAAATGAAACTTAGTGAAAAAGTGATCTTGTAGAGAATTGCCTTATCTACAACATATCGACATTTCAAAGAGAATCGATGAATATTGAGAGAAATACACTACATTTTTCATAAATACAATGACGTCATAATATGCAATTTTGTATTTTTGACTTCCAAGGCCATTATGATGACGTTAAGATGTACTAAATGGCCAAATGAGATATGAAATCCTACCTACGACTCATACTCTATCTAAATATGAAAAAAAAATTGGCAATCCCTATTCATCCCAATGGACTTTTCATAGGCATGTTTTTGCCCATATATGCAATGTATTACAAAAATCGCGCGTACGGACGGTTATCTTGAACAGACGCTCGTTCCGTTATTAATAGTGATAAAGAGATAAACTTGGTATCAAATTGTTCGGAAAATTATGAGGAATATCCTGTCAAAAGTTTTTGCGGAGGAATTATTTTTCGTTCGGCCGTGACGAACGAAAACGCGCAAAAATGCGTGTTTTGCGCGATTTTTTATGAACGCTTATAATGGCCTGAAACGTATGCAAAAAAAATTTAAGACGATTTTGAGCAATTTAAAATTTTAAGCGCACATTAACGCGCGCTCCTACGCGTACGCGCATTTTTGCGCGCATTTATTGACCTCAAATTGACCCGACGGATATTGATCTTAATCTTGATAAATATGAATGTAAAATTACTTTCCGTTATGAAGATATGATCATAAGTTGATTTTTACAAAATGGCGCCTGGATGACGTCACGATAACTTTGAGTCTTTGAAAATTCACGCAGTTCTAAGTTAGACTAAGATCTATCATCATTGAAAGATTCATAACAATGGCTTTATTGAGTCTTGAGATATCCTGCGAACAAATTCGAGGAAGAATAATAATAAAAAAAAATAAAAAAATCTTGACGAAATCAAAAGGTGATACGTTGACTTCGTTACGTATCACCTAATAACAATCTTGACGAAATCAAAAGGTGATACGTTGACTTCGTTACGTATCACCTAATGATCCCTTCAAAATTTGCAATTTCAACTTTCGATCGAAAATTTTAACATGATCCCAACATCTGATTAAAAAACAAAGTCACCCTTTTTTATAGCCCATGGTCTCAGCTATAACATACCCCAATTTGGGATAAAACAGAGCACACATAAGATAGATAGTGCTCATAGATGAATGCCATGTAGATTCCTGATGTGAACGAAATTCACCTTCCATAGACATAACACGCAAATGACGAAAATTCTGACATGTGGCCTTTAATTGAATTTTGTACTATGATGACCTCATTAAAATGAAACTTAGTGAAAAAGTGATCTTGTAGAGAATTGCCTTATCTACAACATATCGACATTTCAAAGAGAATCGATGAATATTGAGAGAAATACACTACATTTTTCATAAATACAATGACGTCATAATATGCAATTTTGTATTTTTGACTTCCAAGGCCATTATGATGACGTTAAGATGTACTAAATGGCCAAATGAGATATGAAATCCTACCTACGACTCATACTCTATCTAAATATGAAAAAAAAATTGGCAATCCCTATTCATCCCAATGGACTTTTCATAGGCATGTTTTTGCCCATATATGCAATGTATTACAAAAATCGCGCGTACGGACGGTTATCTTGAACAGACGCTCGTTCCGTTATTAATAGTGATAAAGAGATAAACTTGGTATCAAATTGTTCGGAAAATTATGAGGAATATCCTGTCAAAAGTTTTTGCGGAGGAATTATTTTTCGTTCGGCCGTGACGAACGAAAACGCGCAAAAATGCGTGTTTTGCGCGATTTTTTATGAACGCTTATAATGGCCTGAAACGTATGCAAAAAAAATTTAAGACGATTTTGAGCAATTTAAAATTTTAAGCGCACATTAACGCGCGCTCCTACGCGTACGCGCATTTTTGCGCGCATTTATTGACCTCAAATTGACCCGACGGATATTGATCTTAATCTTGATAAATATGAATGTAAAATTACTTTCCGTTATGAAGATATGATCATAAGTTGATTTTTACAAAATGGCGCCTGGATGACGTCACGATAACTTTGAGTCTTTGAAAATTCACGCAGTTCTAAGTTAGACTAAGATCTATCATCATTGAAAGATTCATAACAATGGCTTTATTGAGTCTTGAGATATCCTGCGAACAAATTCGAGGAAGAATAATAATAAAAAAAAATAAAAAAATCTTGACGAAATCAAAAGGTGATACGTTGACTTCGTTACGTATCACCTAATAACAATCTTGACGAAATCAAAAGGTGATACGTTGACTTCGTTACGTATCACCTAATGATCCCTTCAAAATTTGCAATTTCAACTTTCGATCGAAAATTTTAACATGATCCCAACATCTGATTAAAAAACAAAGTCACCCTTTTTTATAGCCCATGGTCTCAGCTATAACATACCCCAATTTGGGATAAAACAGAGCACACATAAGATAGATAGTGCTCATAGATGAATGCCATGTAGATTCCTGATGTGAACGAAATTCACCTTCCATAGACATAACACGCAAATGACGAAAATTCTGACATGTGGCCTTTAATTGAATTTTGTACTATGATGACCTCATTAAAATGAAACTTAGTGAAAAAGTGATCTTGTAGAGAATTGCCTTATCTACAACATATCGACATTTCAAAGAGAATCGATGAATATTGAGAGAAATACACTACATTTTTCATAAATACAATGACGTCATAATATGCAATTTTGTATTTTTGACTTCCAAGGCCATTATGATGACGTTAAGATGTACTAAATGGCCAAATGAGATATGAAATCCTACCTACGACTCATACTCTATCTAAATATGAAAAAAAAATTGGCAATCCCTATTCATCCCAATGGACTTTTCATAGGCATGTTTTTGCCCATATATGCAATGTATTACAAAAATCGCGCGTACGGACGGTTATCTTGAACAGACGCTCGTTCCGTTATTAATAGTGATAAAGAGATAAACTTGGTATCAAATTGTTCGGAAAATTATGAGGAATATCCTGTCAAAAGTTTTTGCGGAGGAATTATTTTTCGTTCGGCCGTGACGAACGAAAACGCGCAAAAATGCGTGTTTTGCGCGATTTTTTATGAACGCTTATAATGGCCTGAAACGTATGCAAAAAAAATTTAAGACGATTTTGAGCAATTTAAAATTTTAAGCGCACATTAACGCGCGCTCCTACGCGTACGCGCATTTTTGCGCGCATTTATTGACCTCAAATTGACCCGACGGATATTGATCTTAATCTTGATAAATATGAATGTAAAATTACTTTCCGTTATGAAGATATGATCATAAGTTGATTTTTACAAAATGGCGCCTGGATGACGTCACGATAACTTTGAGTCTTTGAAAATTCACGCAGTTCTAAGTTAGACTAAGATCTATCATCATTGAAAGATTCATAACAATGGCTTTATTGAGTCTTGAGATATCCTGCGAACAAATTCGAGGAAGAATAATAATAAAAAAAAATAAAAAAATCTTGACGAAATCAAAAGGTGATACGTTGACTTCGTTACGTATCACCTAATAACAATCTTGACGAAATCAAAAGGTGATACGTTGACTTCGTTACGTATCACCTAATGATCCCTTCAAAATTTGCAATTTCAACTTTCGATCGAAAATTTTAACATGATCCCAACATCTGATTAAAAAACAAAGTCACCCTTTTTTATAGCCCATGGTCTCAGCTATAACATACCCCAATTTGGGATAAAACAGAGCACACATAAGATAGATAGTGCTCATAGATGAATGCCATGTAGATTCCTGATGTGAACGAAATTCACCTTCCATAGACATAACACGCAAATGACGAAAATTCTGACATGTGGCCTTTAATTGAATTTTGTACTATGATGACCTCATTAAAATGAAACTTAGTGAAAAAGTGATCTTGTAGAGAATTGCCTTATCTACAACATATCGACATTTCAAAGAGAATCGATGAATATTGAGAGAAATACACTACATTTTTCATAAATACAATGACGTCATAATATGCAATTTTGTATTTTTGACTTCCAAGGCCATTATGATGACGTTAAGATGTACTAAATGGCCAAATGAGATATGAAATCCTACCTACGACTCATACTCTATCTAAATATGAAAAAAAAATTGGCAATCCCTATTCATCCCAATGGACTTTTCATAGGCATGTTTTTGCCCATATATGCAATGTATTACAAAAATCGCGCGTACGGACGGTTATCTTGAACAGACGCTCGTTCCGTTATTAATAGTGATAAAGAGATAAACTTGGTATCAAATTGTTCGGAAAATTATGAGGAATATCCTGTCAAAAGTTTTTGCGGAGGAATTATTTTTCGTTCGGCCGTGACGAACGAAAACGCGCAAAAATGCGTGTTTTGCGCGATTTTTTATGAACGCTTATAATGGCCTGAAACGTATGCAAAAAAAATTTAAGACGATTTTGAGCAATTTAAAATTTTAAGCGCACATTAACGCGCGCTCCTACGCGTACGCGCATTTTTGCGCGCATTTATTGACCTCAAATTGACCCGACGGATATTGATCTTAATCTTGATAAATATGAATGTAAAATTACTTTCCGTTATGAAGATATGATCATAAGTTGATTTTTACAAAATGGCGCCTGGATGACGTCACGATAACTTTGAGTCTTTGAAAATTCACGCAGTTCTAAGTTAGACTAAGATCTATCATCATTGAAAGATTCATAACAATGGCTTTATTGAGTCTTGAGATATCCTGCGAACAAATTCGAGGAAGAATAATAATAAAAAAAAATAAAAAAATCTTGACGAAATCAAAAGGTGATACGTTGACTTCGTTACGTATCACCTAATAACAATCTTGACGAAATCAAAAGGTGATACGTTGACTTCGTTACGTATCACCTAATGATCCCTTCAAAATTTGCAATTTCAACTTTCGATCGAAAATTTTAACATGATCCCAACATCTGATTAAAAAACAAAGTCACCCTTTTTTATAGCCCATGGTCTCAGCTATAACATACCCCAATTTGGGATAAAACAGAGCACACATAAGATAGATAGTGCTCATAGATGAATGCCATGTAGATTCCTGATGTGAACGAAATTCACCTTCCATAGACATAACACGCAAATGACGAAAATTCTGACATGTGGCCTTTAATTGAATTTTGTACTATGATGACCTCATTAAAATGAAACTTAGTGAAAAAGTGATCTTGTAGAGAATTGCCTTATCTACAACATATCGACATTTCAAAGAGAATCGATGAATATTGAGAGAAATACACTACATTTTTCATAAATACAATGACGTCATAATATGCAATTTTGTATTTTTGACTTCCAAGGCCATTATGATGACGTTAAGATGTACTAAATGGCCAAATGAGATATGAAATCCTACCTACGACTCATACTCTATCTAAATATGAAAAAAAAATTGGCAATCCCTATTCATCCCAATGGACTTTTCATAGGCATGTTTTTGCCCATATATGCAATGTATTACAAAAATCGCGCGTACGGACGGTTATCTTGAACAGACGCTCGTTCCGTTATTAATAGTGATAAAGAGATAAACTTGGTATCAAATTGTTCGGAAAATTATGAGGAATATCCTGTCAAAAGTTTTTGCGGAGGAATTATTTTTCGTTCGGCCGTGACGAACGAAAACGCGCAAAAATGCGTGTTTTGCGCGATTTTTTATGAACGCTTATAATGGCCTGAAACGTATGCAAAAAAAATTTAAGACGATTTTGAGCAATTTAAAATTTTAAGCGCACATTAACGCGCGCTCCTACGCGTACGCGCATTTTTGCGCGCATTTATTGACCTCAAATTGACCCGACGGATATTGATCTTAATCTTGATAAATATGAATGTAAAATTACTTTCCGTTATGAAGATATGATCATAAGTTGATTTTTACAAAATGGCGCCTGGATGACGTCACGATAACTTTGAGTCTTTGAAAATTCACGCAGTTCTAAGTTAGACTAAGATCTATCATCATTGAAAGATTCATAACAATGGCTTTATTGAGTCTTGAGATATCCTGCGAACAAATTCGAGGAAGAATAATAATAAAAAAAAAAAAAAAAATCTTGACGAAATCAAAAGGTGATACGTTGACTTCGTTACGTATCACCTAATAACAATCTTGACGAAATCAAAAGGTGATACGTTGACTTCGTTACGTATCACCTAATGATCCCTTCAAAATTTGCAATTTCAACTTTCGATCGAAAATTTTAACATGATCCCAACATCTGATTAAAAAACAAAGTCACCCTTTTTTATAGCCCATGGTCTCAGCTATAACATACCCCAATTTGGGATAAAACAGAGCACACATAAGATAGATAGTGCTCATAGATGAATGCCATGTAGATTCCTGATGTGAACGAAATTCACCTTCCATAGACATAACACGCAAATGACGAAAATTCTGACATGTGGCCTTTAATTGAATTTTGTACTATGATGACCTCATTAAAATGAAACTTAGTGAAAAGTGATCTTGTAGAGAATTGCCTTATCTACAACATATCGACATTTCAAAGAGAATCGATGAATATTGAGAGAAATACACTACATTTTCGATAAATACAATGACGTCATAATATGCAATTTTGTATTTTTGACTTCCAAGGCCATTATGATGACGTTAAGATGTACTTAATGGCCAAATGAGATATGAAATCATACCTCCGACTCATACTCTATCTAAATATGAAAAAAAAAATGGGCAATCCCTATTCATCCCAATGGACTTTTCATAGGCATGTTTTTGCCCATATATGCAATGTATTACAAAAATCGCGCGTACGGACGGTTATCTTGAACGGACGCTCATTCCGTTTTTAATAGTGATAAAGAGCTAAACATGGTATCAAATTTTCCGGAAAAACATGAGGAATATTCGGTCAAAAGCTTTTGCGGAGAAATTATTTTTCGTTCGGCCGTGACGAACGAAAACGTGCAAAAATGCGTGTTTTGCGTGATTTTTTATGAAATGCTTATAATGGCCTGAAACGTATGCAAAAAAAATTTGGGATGATTTGGAGCATTTTAAAAAATTTCGCGCGCGTAAACGCGCGGACAAAAGCGTACGCGCATTTTTGCGCGGATTTTTTTTACCTGAAATTGACCAGACGGATATTGATCTTAATCATGATAAATATGAATCAAAAATTACTTTCCGTTATGAAGATATGATCATAAGTTGATTTTTACAAAATGGCGCCTGGATGACGTCACGATGACTTTGAGTCTTTGAAAAGTCACGCAGTTCTAAGTTAGACTAAGATCTATTATCATTGAAAGATTCATAACAATGGCTTCATTCAGTCTTGAGATATCCTGCGAACAAATTCGAGGAAGAATAATAATAAATAAACTAGACTTTAATTCGTCACTTAGACGAATTAGGTGATACGTATGATAATGGTTTACATAACGAACAATGCATAACACGATATATTATTTCATTTATTAATTATCTCAGCTAGAACATATCGAAATTAAGGAGAAAAACAATCGATATTTACAGAAATACAATCAATTTCCCAAAAATATGCAAACGTCATAATATGCAAATTTAAATTTTGAGTTTGGAGGCCATTATGATGACATTATGACTTAATTGAGGGTCAAATGAGACATGAAATTATATCTTCGACTCATAATCTATATAAATATGAAAAAAATATTAGGAGTTTCTATCTATTATAAAGAGTTACAATGAATTTTATATAGGCATGTTTTTGCCCATGTATTGTGGATAAAGATAACGCAAATCCGCGCGTGCTGTCAACTTTGACGGACGCTTATTGCGTTAATAAAAGGTGAACAAATTATCAAAATGCTTGGAAAAATGTACCGAATATGATGACAGAAAAAAATCGGCGATTCTATGTTGCAAAATGCCAGTACGCGCGAAAACGCGCGTGCATGCGCGTGTGCGTAATTTTTTTATCAAATGCTCCATATGGCCTGAAACGTATGCAAAAAAAATTTGGGATGATTTGGAGAATTTTAAATTTTTGCGCGCGCGTAAACGCGCGGACGAACGCGCACGCGCGCATTTGCGCATTTTTATTGACCTCAACTTGACCGGACGGATATTTATCTTAATCCTGATAATTATGAATGAGAAATACTTTTCCGTTATGAAGATATGATCATTAGTTGATTTTCACAAAATGGCGCCTGGATGACGTCACGATAATTTTGACTCTCTTAAAAGTCACGCAGTTCTAAGTTAGACTAAGATCTATCATCATGGCAAGTTTCATGATAATGGCTTTATTCAGTCTTGAGATATCTTGCGAACAAATTCGAGGAAGAATAATAATAAATAATAATAAATAAATAAATAATAAAAATCTTGACGAAATCAAAAGGTGATACGTCTACGTACGTATCACCTAACTAGACTTTAATTCGTCACTTTGACGAATTAGGTGATACGTATGCTAATGGTTTACATAATAAAGAATGCATTACACGATATCATATTATTTCATGAAATGCTTCATCCATTAAGATCTATCCATATGTCAAGTTTAAATTGTGTCCCCTTGATCATTATGGATCTAGGGAAGATAGATTGAAAAAAATATGACCATTGACCCTGCGCAGTAACCAGTTACACCTTTGACTCTAATTTACATCATGAAGATAACATTTTGACGATTTTATCTTATTCAAAGAAATGAAAATGTAATTGATAAATGATTATCATCATTATGATAATGATGATCATGATGATCATGATGAAGATCATAATCATGAGCGGGATCCTGACATCTTATTGACAAAATGAGGGGTGATTTAGATAGCACATAGTCTTAGCTACAGCATACTCAAAAATCAACAAAATCCAAGCAGAAATAACGGCGATTTTGCTCGCAAAAGACAGGAATGTAGAATCCAGATTTGAGAAAAAATTATCTCCCACAGGGATTACACGCAAAAAGTAATGGATTAAGTGAAAATAGGGAAACAATAAAGTAAATAGGGTTGTTTATTACATTATTTGCGATTCTACGTGTTCGAATAATTAAAGGAGATGGTACAGTGAAAGGTCAACAAGAAAAAAAAAGTTCAGAATTTTTTTTTGGGAGACACCCGGACTCGAACCCGGGATCTCAAGGTCGGAAGTCAAGTGCGTTACCGATATACCAAAACATTTCCCATAGCGATAACACGTAAACGAAAATGGAATTCTAAAATCCCACTTTGCAAGTAAAATATGAGCATGATCCCGGCATATGATCGAAAAATGAAGTGCACATTGGAGATAGCTCATTGTCTCAGCTACAACATACTCGAAGCTCACCTAAAAAAAAGTCAAAACAACGGAGATGTTGCTCGCGAAAGACAGAAATGTAGAATGCAGTTTTGAGAAATAGTCATGTCCCATAGACAATACACGCAAAATGTGAAAAATTGACATGCCTCCATTAATTGCAAAAATACGCCATGATACCTTTGTCAAACAGGAAAATTGTGTACATTTATTTGTAGGAAATTATCTCAGCTACAACATATCAAAATTTTGAAGAAAAACAATCGATATTTTCAGAGATACAATAAATTTTCCAAAAATATGCAAACGTCATAATATGCAAATTTAAATTTTGAGTTCGGAGGCCATTATGATGACATCATGAGTTAATTGAGGATCAAATGAGACATGAAATCATATCTCCAACTCATGATCTATCAACATATGAAAACATATTGGGAGTTCATATCTATTCTGAAGAGTTACAATGAATTGTGTATAGGTATGTTTTTGCCCATATATTGTGGATAAAGATAACGCAGATCCGCGCGCGCTGTCAACTTTGACGGACGCTAATTGCGTTATTAAAAGGTGAACAAATTATGAAAATGCTTGGAAAAATGTGCCAAATACGCTGAAATAGAAAATTTGGCAATTCTATGTTACAAAATACTAGTGCGCACAAAAAACGCGCGCGCATGCGCGTGTGCATGATTTTTTGTCAAATGCTCCATATGGCCTGAAACGTATGCAAAAAAAATTTGAGATGATTTAGAGCATTTTTAATTTTTGCGCGCGCGTAAACGCGCGGACGAACGCGCCCGCGCGTATTTGCGCACGTTCATTGACCTGAAATTGACCGGACGAATATTGATCTTATTCATGATAAATATGAATGAAAAATTACTTTCCGTTATGAAGATAGGATCATAAGTTGATTTTCACAAAATGGCGCCTAGATGACGTCATGATGACTTTGAGTCTTTGAAAAGTCACGCAGTTCTAAGTTAGACTAAGATCTATCATCATGGCAAGTTTCATGATAATGGCTTTATTCAGTCTTGAGATATCTTGCGAACAAATTCGAGGAAGAATAATAATAAATAATAATAAATAAATAAATAATAAAAATCTTGACGAAATCAAAAGGTGATACGTCTACGTACGTATCACCTAACTAGACTTTAATTCGTCACTTTGACGAATTAGGTGATACGTATGCTAATGGTTTACATAATAAAGAATGCATTACACGATATCATATTATTTCATGAAATGCTTCATCCATTAAGATCTATCCATATGTCAAGTTTAAATTGTGTCCCCTTGATCATTATGGATCTAGGGAAGATAGATTGAAAAAAATATGACCATTGACCCTGCGCAGTAACCAGTTACACCTTTGACTCTAATTTACATCATGAAGATAACATTTTGACGATTTTATCTTATTCAAAGAAATGAAAATGTAATTGATAAATGATTATCATCATTATGATAATGATGATCATGATGATCATGATGAAGATCATAATCATGAGCGGGATCCTGACATCTTATTGACAAAATGAGGGGTGATTTAGATAGCACATAGTCTTAGCTACAGCATACTCAAAAATCAACAAAATCCAAGCAGAAATAACGGCGATTTTGCTCGCAAAAGACAGGAATGTAGAATCCAGATTTGAGAAAAAATTATCTCCCACAGGGATTACACGCAAAAAGTAATGGATTAAGTGAAAATAGGGAAACAATAAAGTAAATAGGGTTGTTTATTACATTATTTGCGATTCTACGTGTTCGAATAATTAAAGGAGATGGTACAGTGAAAGGTCAACAAGAAAAAAAAAGTTCAGAATTTTTTTTTGGGAGACACCCGGACTCGAACCCGGGATCTCAAGGTCGGAAGTCAAGTGCGTTACCGATATACCAAAACATTTCCCATAGCGATAACACGTAAACGAAAATGGAATTCTAAAATCCCACTTTGCAAGTAAAATATGAGCATGATCCCGGCATATGATCGAAAAATGAAGTGCACATTGGAGATAGCTCATTGTCTCAGCTACAACATACTCGAAGCTCACCTAAAAAAAAGTCAAAACAACGGAGATGTTGCTCGCGAAAGACAGAAATGTAGAATGCAGTTTTGAGAAATAGTCATGTCCCATAGACAATACACGCAAAATGTGAAAAATTGACATGCCTCCATTAATTGCAAAAATACGCCATGATACCTTTGTCAAACAGGAAAATTGTGTACATTTATTTGTAGGAAATTATCTCAGCTACAACATATCAAAATTTTGAAGAAAAACAATCGATATTTTCAGAGATACAATAAATTTTCCAAAAATATGCAAACGTCATAATATGCAAATTTAAATTTTGAGTTCGGAGGCCATTATGATGACATCATGAGTTAATTGAGGATCAAATGAGACATGAAATCATATCTCCAACTCATGATCTATCAACATATGAAAACATATTGGGAGTTCATATCTATTCTGAAGAGTTACAATGAATTGTGTATAGGTATGTTTTTGCCCATATATTGTGGATAAAGATAACGCAGATCCGCGCGCGCTGTCAACTTTGACGGACGCTAATTGCGTTATTAAAAGGTGAACAAATTATGAAAATGCTTGGAAAAATGTGCCAAATACGCTGAAATAGAAAATTTGGCAATTCTATGTTACAAAATACTAGTGCGCACAAAAAACGCGCGCGCATGCGCGTGTGCATGATTTTTTGTCAAATGCTCCATATGGCCTGAAACGTATGCAAAAAAAATTTGAGATGATTTAGAGCATTTTTAATTTTTGCGCGCGCGTAAACGCGCGGACGAACGCGCCCGCGCGTATTTGCGCACGTTCATTGACCTGAAATTGACCGGACGAATATTGATCTTATTCATGATAAATATGAATGAAAAATTACTTTCCGTTATGAAGATAGGATCATAAGTTGATTTTCACAAAATGGCGCCTAGATGACGTCATGATGACTTTGAGTCTTTGAAAAGTCACGCAGTTCTAAGTTAGACTAAGATCTATCATCATGGCAAGTTTCATGATAATGGCTTTATTCAGTCTTGAGATATCCTGCGAACAAATTCGAGGAAGAATAATAATAATAAACTAGACTTTAATTCGTCACTTTGACGAATTAGGTGATACGTAATTATGCTCATGTAACATAATGAAGAATGCATTTTCACGATTTCATCTTTTGTTATGAAATACTTCTCCCATTTATGGTCTATCCATGAGTCAAGTTTCAACTGTGTAGGGCAGAGGGAGACAGAGCAATAGAATAAGAGGGAGGCAAGGCAAGAGAGAGAGAGAGGCAGAGGGTGAAAGAGTAGAGAGAGAGGGGGAGAGGGTGAAAGAGTAGAGAGAGATATAGATAGATGCAGAGACAGACCAAAAAAGGGAGAGGGGCAGAACATGAAACCAAGTAACACATTAATCCATTGCATATTAAGAAACTGAAAAATCTTTAAATTGTTTTCCACCTCATTCCATATTCTGGACCCTTCAGAACATTCAAAGAAGATAAGACGATAGGTTTTTACCTCTTTTCTACAAAAAGAACATACATTTGACTGAGTTAATCCAAAAAGATACAGTTTATCATTACAAAATATGATATTATGTAAAAGTTTATACTGAAATTCCCTGGTGACCATGATAAAGAGTGGTATAGCACCCCCTTCAGGTATTTGATAGAGATTGTAGAATCAGGATTTAAGAAAATAGTCGCCTAACACGCAAACTAAGAAAATTCTGACATTTCCGCTTCAATTGAATTTTTCACTATGATGATGTTATCAAAATGATAAATGATGTTCAACATTCTTGTAGATGATTTTCTTAGCTACACCGTATCAAGATTTGGGAGAACATAGAGCACAAATAAGCTAGATAGTGCTCAAAGATCAACGTCATGTAGATTCATGATGTGAACGAAATTCACCTTACATAGGCATAACACGCAAATTGAGAAAATTCTGACATGTGGCCTTTAATTGAATTTTGTACTATGATGACATCAATGAAATAAAAAGCAGTGTGTATTTATTTTGTAGGCAATTGCCGCACTAACAAGATACCGCAATTCGGAAGAAAATCAATCAATATTATGAGAAATACACTAAATTGTCCATAAATATAATGACGTCATAATATGCAATTTTTTTTTTGACTTCCAAGGCCATTATGATGACGTCAGGATGCATTTAATGGCCAAATGAGATATGAAATCATATCTCCGACTCATACTCTATCTAAATATGAAAAAAAAACTTGGCAGTCCTTGTTCATCCCAATGGACTTTTTATAGGCATGTTTTTGCCCATATATGCTATGTAATATATGAGCTCGCGCGCACGGATATTTATATTGAACGGACGATCATTCCGTTATTAATAGTGATAAAGAGATGAACATGGTGTCAAAATGCTTGGAAAAATGTGTCAAACATGATGACAGGGAAAATGCGCCGATAATATGTTGCAAAATGCCAGAACGCGCAAAAAACGCGCGCGCATGAGCGTTTGAGTGATTTTTTGTCAAATGCTCCATATGGCTTGAAACGTATGCAAAAAAAATTAGGAATGATTTGGAGCATTTTTAATTTTTGCGCGCACGTAAACGCGCGCACAGACGCGTACGCGCGGATTTGCGCACGTTTTTTTAATCTTAAATTGACCGGTAGGATATTGATAGTTTAGTTTAGTTTAGTTTAGTTTATTTCTTTATTAAAAAATCACACCCGTCATCAGACGGCCGGCCTAAAAAGGCCTATGAGTGATACATCAAAAATAACAGTCATAAACAATTTGACATGATAACATAGTACAAATATAAGTATAACATAATTACAATCACAGGGGAAAAAAAAAAAAAAAAAAAAAAAAAAAGGTAAATAAATTGTTGGTATGTGGAAAGATCTGAAAACGTATGGTCATGTTCTATTATATCATAAAGAAGTTGTGATCTGATGTCATTATATGCAGAACAAATCATAAAACAGTGGAACTCATCTTCTATGTTACTAGAATTACAAAAAACACAGTATCTTTCTTCATATGGGACATTTTGATAACGCCCAGTTTCAAGAGCTATAGGGGCACAACCGCATCTAAACAAAGCCAAAGCACGTCTGTTTGATCTATTTTGACATTCTATTACATATTTTGACGTGTTCAAAGATTGTTTAAAATTTCGATAAGTTCTAAGTTTATTTTTAGCATGAGCTTTCTTCCTTTTATCGTCAAAAATTGAATTTCTCCATCTATTCTCGATAAATAATTTACATGACGATGACACAGTTTTTACAAAATTGTCTGTACTAACAAGATTAGCTAAAGGTAAAACATGTACACATTGTAATTTTGAAAAAAGCTCTTTGACTCTGAAACACCAGTTTTTGACTCCATTGTTTGCTAGAGATTTAGACCAAGAAAAGATTTTACTTGGGTAGCGGTCACTATTGAGTTTACTTAAGTTACTCCATAATCTAACAACCGATTGAATTTGGTGATAGAATGGTGGGTCCCAACCCATCTCCCCTAACACTGCATTGTTAGGTGTATATTTCCCCACTCCTAAGTAAAAACGGCATGTTCTGAAAAAGACACTATTTATAACAGAATATTCATCCACACCCCAGATACCACTTGCATATTGTAGTATGGGTAAAATCATGGCATCATAAAGTTTTTTATATGTCTTGAATAAAGAGCCTCCAATCAATTTGAATTTACTTATAACAACACCCAATGCTCTGGATGCAGACTGAGCTAGCATTCTGGTACCCTTCTGAAAGCTAAGGAATTCATCAAACCACAGCCCAAGGTATTTGTAGGAGTCCACAATATCAAGCTTTTCTCCATTACAATTGAATAGTGCTGAGGTTTTAGCTTGGGACTTCTGTCTAAAATGTACAATTTGGGTTTTTGAGGCATTAAATTCAATCCTCCACTTGCGAGCCCAAGCGCCAATATTGTCTAACATACGTTGAAGGTCATTTTCATTTTCAGCAAGTACCACAATATCATCTGCATACATAAGCATGTCAATATTTGTATCTAGTACTTGAATCCCCCCATTACATAGCATGACATTGTCAACTAAATCATTAATGAAAATGTTAAAAAGAACGGGAGACAAAAGGCAACCCTGTTTGACCCCTGACTCTACTTTAAAAAAACTAGTATGATTACCATTAACATTCACAGTACACGTAGTGTCCCGGTAAAGAGCCTGTATACAATTGTAAAGCTTACCATGAACACCAATTAATCTCAACTTGTACCATAGCAAAGATCTATTAACTCGATCAAAAGCTTTTTTTGCATCTATAAAACAAACAAAAGTGTCTTTTTTACAAAGCTTTCTGTTTTCAATCATAGAGTAAAGACTGTACAGGTGGTCGAGACAACTCCTTTTCTTACGGAATCCATTCTGTTCTTCCTTAATAATACATTCTTTTTCAAGGAAATGAGTTAGTCTTTCTCTTATGATATCACAATAAATCTTACATATCACCGATATCAGAGTTATACCTCTATAGCTTAATGGTTCACGTTCATCCATTCCAGGTTTTAAAATTGGATGGATTATGCCTTTTTGCCAAGCTGTAGGGGAAATACCACGTTCAAAACAAAAGGAGAGGAGGGCATGAAGGAATTGTATTGAAGCATTGTTTTTTACCATCTCCGAAACGATACCATCTATTCCGGCAGCTTTGTTTAATTTTGCCCTCTTTACAGCTGCAGTCACCTCTGTTAATTCAATAGGAAGGTTTAAATCATTTCCTCTAGTATCAGATTCTTGAACATTACACTCTAGGATTTTCAACTGTGTGTTAACATGTGATAAGAACCCATCATCGAAACCACTGCCATTATCTTTAAACAGAGAATGGAAATCATTTTCCCATTTACTCATAACATTATCATAGTCTTCACTTATTTCTCCATCATCATTTATTATTTCCATTGGTATATTTTGGTACTTCTTTTCTTCATCTGACCCTATTCGACCAATCTCTTTCCAAAATGAACAAGAGTCTTTATTTACCATTGCATCAAGAGCATTGATTTTTTTATACTGGTAAGCTCTCTTAGCTTTTCTGACCGCTTTATCAAAAATCTTATGTGCATTTTTGTAATCAATAAACATCACTTTTTTACCCTCAGTATTCTTGCACTTCAACCATTCCTTTTGTTTACATTTAACACAATTCCATAACGATTGCAGATTATCATTCCACCAGACCTTAGGTGAATGGGGAAGACCTTTTTGGGGTCTACTAGTTTTCCTTTCCCTACAACATTTATGAACACATTTTTGGATTACTTTTTCAAAGCCATAATACACATCGTCCAAATGTTCCTGCGATGATAGACCACAGTTAAGTTTACTTATAAGCTCACTTACTGCATTTTTACTTTCTTCATCGGACATAAAGGAATCATTAATATCATTCAGTTGGTATCGCTTGGATAAATTTTGAAAACTGGGTTTAGAGTGCATCTGGTTATCACTATTTCTACACACTGTTTTTCTGTAAAAATGCCAACATAGTATTGAGTGATCTGGCACTGAACCCACCACTGGGATTGAGTGTTTGTCTAGTAGATCAGCAACTAACAAAACATCAAAATTGGAATACAAATTTATGTCATGGTAAGGTACAATGCAATAGTCCACAACTGATTTTCCTTTGTAGGACACACAGGTAAAATTATCATTTGTATATCGACCATTCAGACAGCAAAAATTTGAGGTTACACAAAAATCTGCAAACAGTCTACCTTGAGAATTTACTTCAAAGTCTATAGTCTTTCTCTGTCTCATTGGGTCTATGCCTTCAATAAAGTCTTGTAAACCTCCGGTTCTGGCATTAAAGTCACCACATATCTGGATTTTACCCAGATCTTTATACTTGTACAATCCTGAAAACAACTTATCAAAAAACTCTTCTGCATGTCCACCTCTGCTCGAGTTCTCTGGGGGTAGGTAACATATGCAAATATAAAATGAATCGTTTTGCCGCTTATCTCTCAGTTGAAGCCACATAATTCCATCATATGATTTTTCCACACACTTTAGTGAAAATGAGCGAAGAATGCGACGGTGGACCAGAAATCCAACCCCACCGGATCCTTTCCTAGCATTTTTATGCAGATGTAGTCGGTCATGACCCAACCACACATAATTGGGAACTGAAATTGATTGACTTTTAGTAAGGTGAGTTTCCACTAGGCAAATAATATCAAAATCACATTTCACAAGGATGCTTTTCCTTATTGAACATGTATCCGACCAACCGCCAACATTCCAACAGGCGACACCAAGCTGGGAATAGCCATCGTTATCCTACAAATTCTCCTTACTACTACTAGCTGATGCGTCCGCGATGGGATCATTAGGGGGTTTGAACTCCACTCCATCGATGAAGAGTTTGCCATTTCTGAACAGAGTTTTCTTGCCTGAGTTGTATGCTTCAGATGCGACGTTTTTCAGTTGCTGTTTTACCTTACGGTCTGCAAGTGTCTCATCCTGCTTAATGTAGAAAGGTACCTTTGCTGCTTGCAGCTTGCGTTTGGCTCGAATGATCCTATCCCTGTCTTCCACAGAGCCGACCTTGAAGATGATGGGTCTTGTTGAACCATCCTTCTTCTTTCCAAGTCTGTGGGCTATCTCCACTTTCGTGTCGATGTCGAGGTGGTCCTTCAAAACACTATTCACTATTCCTGAGGGGATTTCGTCTTTTTTCTCTGGGCCATAATTACAGAGGATCAGATTGCACTTCCGAGAGTGTCTCTCCAGCTTATTGTTGACGTCTTGGAGGTGCTTTATGTCAGCCTCACATGAAGACATTCGCTTTGTGAGGGGCGTCACTTTTCTCTCAACCACACTTGTTCTAGCGGCTTGAAACTCAATAGAGTTTTCCAGCTCTACTTGCTTGGTTTTCAGTTCTTTAATACTTGCTCTCATCGAGTCCTGGCCAGATAGAATAGACTTTAGTGACTGACGAACAAATGATTCAAAGTCAGATTCTTCAACAACACTCACTGACCGAGTCTTTGTCTTGTCCTTATTGCTAGCGGACCCAGCACCCCCACCCGGTCGATCACGCAACTCCATTGACATGATTGTTGTTACTGTAACGAGCTATGTGTTGACTTACGGGGCCGGGGGTGACTAGGCATTGAACGTTGACTAGAATTAGAATGACAATAGAATTGTACTTTGATGGAATGTCTTGGGAGTCAATGCTGTTACCGGTGACCAGAACAGTGAAGAAGCAACACAAAATGTCATATGTGGGGCTAAATGTAAAAACGGTCAATTATTACACAAACTTGCCTTTCTGCTTAGATCCAAACTACTCCACAATATAAGTTTACAAGTATTCCATATACATCCTGATGATGGCTGGCTAGAATATGATGGTAAAACAAGGTCTAAAAACCGCTAAAAAATCACTATTCCAGCATAAAATCCTGACTCGCTTAAAATCCTGACTCGTACGTCGAATTTAATCATCTTATTCATAATAAATATGAATGAAAAATTACTTTCCGTTATGAAGATATGATCATAAGTTGATTTTCACAAAATGGCGCCTAGATGACGTCACGAAAATGTTGAGTCTTTGAAATGTCATGCAGTTCTAAGTTAGACTAAGATCTATCATCATTGAAAGTTTCATGACAATGGCTTTTGCCATTCTTGAGATATCCTGCGAACAAAATTGAGGAAGAATAATAATAATTTCTTCTTTACAGACACAAAATAAATACTAGACTTTAATTCGTCACTTTGACGAATTAGGTGATACGTATGCTAATGGTTTACATAATAAAGAATGCATTACACGATATCATATTATTTTATGAAATGCTTCATCCATTAAGATCTATCCATATGTCAAATTTAAATTGTGTCTCCTTGATCATCATGGATCTAGGGAAGATAGATTGAAACAATATATGACCTTTGACCCTGTGCAGTAACCAGTTACACATTTGACTCTAATTTACATCATGAAGAACACCTTTTGACGATTTTTATCTTAGTCAAAGAAATGAAAATGTAATTGATAAATGATTATCATCATTATGATAATGATGATCATGATGATCATGATCATGATCATGAGCGCGATCATGACATCTTATTACAACAATGAGGGTTGGTTTAGATAGCATATAGTCTCAGCTACAACATACTCAAAAACCAACAAAATCCAAGCAGAAATAACGGCGATATTGCTCGCAAAAGACAGGAATGTAGACTCCAGATTTGAGAAAAAGTCATTTCCCATAGGGATTACACGCACAAAGCAATGGATTAAGTGAAAATAGGGTAATAATAAAGTAAAAAAGCGTTATTTATGACATTATTTGCGAATCTACGTGTTTAAATACTCAAAGGAGATGGTACAGTGAAGGTCAAAAGGAAAAAAAAGTGAAAAAAAAAGTGTTGGAGACACCCGGACTCGAACCAGGGATCTCGAGGTTGGAAGTCAAGTGCGTTACCGATATACCAAAACATCTCCCATAGCGATTACACGTAAACGGAAAATGGGATTCTCAAATCCCACTTTGCAAGTAAAATATGAGCATGATCCCGGCATCTGATCGAAAAATAAAAGGCACATTGAGATAGCTTATTGTCTCCACTACAACATATTCGAAGCTCAGCGTAAACAAAGATAAAACAACAGAGATATTGCTCGCGAAAGACGGAAATGTAGAATCCAGTTTTGAGAAATAGTCATGTCCCATAGAGAATACACGCAAAATGTGAAAAACTGCAATGCCTCCTTTAATCGCAAAAATACGCCATGATACCTTTGACAAACTGGAAAGGTGTGGTCACTGGATTTGTAGAAAATTATCTCAGCTAGAACATATCGAAATTTAGGAGAAAAACAATCTATACTTACAGAAATACAATCAATTTCCCCAAAATATGCAAACGTCATAATATGCAAATTTAAATTTTGAGTTCGGAGGCCATTATGATGACATCATGAGTTAATTGAGGATCAAATGAGACATGAAATCATATCTCCAACTCATGATCTATCAACATATGAAAACATATTGGGAGTTCATATCTATTCTGAAGAGTTACAATGAATTTTGTATAGGTATGTTTTTGCCCATATATTGTGGATAAAGATAACGCAGATCCGCGCGCGCTGTCAACTTTGACGGACGCTCATTGCGTTATTAAAAGGTGAACAAATTATCAAAATGCTTGGAAAAATGTGCCAAATACGCTGAAATAGAAAATTTGGCAATTCTATGTTACAAAATGCTAGTGCGCACAAAAAACGCGCGCGCATGCGCGTGTGCATGATTTTTTGTCAAATGCTCCATATGGCCTGAAACGTATGCAAAAAAAAATTTGAGATGATTTAGAGCTTTTTAAATTTTTGCGCGCGCGTAAACGCGCGGACGAACGCGCCCGCGCGCATTTGCGCACGTTTATTGACCTGAAATTGACCGGACGAATATTGATCTTATTCATGATAAATATGAATGAAAAATTACTTTCCGTTATGAAGATATGATCATAAGTTGATTTTCACAAAATGGCGCCTAGATGACGTCATAATGACTTTGAGTCTTTGAAAAGTCACGCAGTTCTAAGTTAGACTAAGATCTATCATCATGGCAAGTTTCATGATAATGGCTTTATTCAGTCTTGAGATATCCTGCGAACAAATTCGAGGAAGAATAATAATAAATAAACTAGACTTTAATTCGTCACTTTGACGAATTAGGTGATACGTATACTCATGTGTAACATAATAAAGAACGTATTTTCACGATTTCATATTTCGTTTACTACTCCCATTATGGTCTATCCATGAGTCAAGTTTCAACTGTAGGGCAGAGGGAGACAGACCAAGAGAATAAGAGGGACGCAAGGCAAGAAAGAGAGAGAGAAAGAGAGGGAGAGGGTGAAAGAGAAGAGAGATAGATAGATGCAAAGACAGACCAAAAAAGGAGAGGGGCAGAACATGAGAGGAGAAGTAAAAGAGCAAGAGAGAGGAGAGAGATGCAATTGAGAACAATGCCTTCCAGATGACCATGATTGAAAGTGGTATAGCGCCCCCTTTAGGTATCCGATTGAGGATTGTTATATATGATAATTGACATGTCACCTATGATTGAATTTTTTACTATGATAACGTCATTATAATGTTAGATAGTCTACATAAATCTCGTGGGAACTTGTCTCAGCTACAACATACTCAAAAATCAACAAAATCCAAGCAGAAATATTGGCGATATTGCTCAAAACACAGGAATGTAGAATCCAGATTTGAGAAAAAGTAATCTCCCATAGGGATTAAACGCAAAAAGTAATGGATTAAGTAAGAATAGGGTAATAATAAAGAAAATAGGGTTGTTTATTACATTTTTTGCGATTCTACGTGTTTTAATACTCAAAGGAGATGGTACAGTGAAAGGTCAAAAAATAAAGTGAAGACAAATATTGTTGGAGACACCCGGACTCGAACTATGGATCTCGAGGATGGAAGTCAAGTGGGTTACCGATATACCAAAACATTTCCCATAGCGATTACACGTAAACGGGAAATGGAATTCTGAAATCCTACATTGCAAGTGAAATATGAGCATAATCCCGGCATCTGATCGAAAAATGAAATGCAAACGTGTGATAGATTATTGTCTCAGCTACAACATATTCGAAGCTCAGCACAAACTAAGCTAAGACAACGGAGATTTTGCTCGTGAAAGACAGGAGTGTAGAATCCAGTTTTGAGAAAAAGTCATGTCCCATAGAGAATACACGCAAAATGTGAAAAATTGACATGCCTCCTTAAATCGCAAAAATACGCCATGATGCCTTTGTCAAAATGAAAAATTGTGGACACTATATTTGTAGAGAATTGTTTCAGCTAGAACATATCGACATTTGAAAGAAAATCAATTAATATTTACAGAGATACAATCAATTTTCAAAAAATATGCTGACGTCATAACATGCAAATTAAATTTTTGAGTTTGGAGGACATTATGGTGACGTCTTGAGTTAATTGAAGGTCAAATGAGACATGAAATCATATTTACGACTCATAATCTATCTAAATATGAAAAAATATTGGGAGTTGCTATCTATTCTGAAGGGTTACAAAGAATTTTGTATAGGCATGTTTTTGCTCATGTATTGTGGATAAAGATAACGCAGGTCCGCGCGCACTGTCAACTTTGACGGACGCTCATTGCGTTATTAAAAGATGAACAAGTTATCAAAATGCTTGGAAAATGTGCCAAATAAGATGATAGAGAAAATTCGGCGATTCTATGTTGCAAAATGCTAGTACGCGCAAAAAACGCGCGCGCATGCGCGTGAGCGCGATTTTTTATCAAATGCTCTATATGGCCTGAAACGTATGCAAAAAAATTTTGGGATGATTTAGAGCATTTTAAATTTTTGCGCGCGCGTAAACGCGCGGACGAACGCGCACGCGCGCATTTGCGCACGTTTATTGACCTGAAATTGACCGCACGGATATTGATCTTATTCATGATAAATATGAATGAAAAATTACTTTCCGTTATGAAGATATGATCATAAATTGATTTTCACAAAATGGCGCCTGGATGACGTCACGATAATTTTGAGTCTTTGAAAAGTCACGCAGTTCTAAGTTAGACTAAGATCTATCATCATTGAAAGATTCATAACAATGGCTTCATTCAGTCTTGAGATATCCTGCGAACAAATTCGAGGAAGAATAATAATAAATAAATAATAATAAATAATAAAAATCTTGACGAAATCAAAAGGTGATACGTAGACTTCGTTACGTATCACCTTACTAGACTTTAATTCGTCACTTAGACGAATTAGGTGATACGTATGATAATGGTTTAAATAACGAATAATGCATTACACGATATATTATTTTGCTTCTCCCATTCATATGCTTCTCCCGTTATGATCTATTCATATGTCAAGATTAAATTGTGTCTCCTTGATCATCATGGATCTAGGGAAGATAGATTGAAACAATATATGACCTTTGACCCTGTGCAGTAACCAGTTACACATTTGACTCTAATTTACATCATGAAGAACACCTATTGACGATTTTATCTTATTCAAAGAAATGAAAATGTAATTGATAAATGATTAGCATCATTATGATAATGATGATCGTGATGATCATGATCATGAGCGCGATCATGACATCTTATTGAAAAAATGAGGGTTGATTTAGATAGCATATAGTCTCAGCTACAACATACTCAAAAATCAACAAAATCCAAGCCGAAATAACGGCGATATTGCTCGCAAAGACAGGAATGTAGACTCCAGATTTGAGAAAAAGTCATTTCCCTTAGGGATTACACGCAAAAAGTAATGGATTAAGTGAAAATAGGGTAATAATAAAGTAAAAAGGGTTATTTATGACATTATTTGCGAATCTACGTGTTTAAATAATCAAAGGAGATGGTACAGTGTAAGTCAAAATGAAAAAAAAGTGAAAAAAAAAAAGGGTTCGAGACACCCGGACTCGAACCAGGGATCTCGAGGTTGGAAGTAAAGTGCGTTACCGATATACCAAAACATCTCCCATAGCGATTACACGTAAACAGGAAATGGAATTCAGAAATCCTACTTTGCAAGTGAAATATGAGCATGATTTCGACATCTAATCGAAAAATAAGGGACACACTTTTGATAGCTCATTGTCTCAGCTACAACATATCCGAAGCTCAGCGAAAACGAAGATAAAACAACGGAGATTTTGCTCGCGAAAGACAGGAGTGTAGAATCCAGTTTTGAGAAAAAGTCATGTCCCATAGAGAATACACGCAAAATGCGAAAAATTGACATGCCTCCTTTAATCGCAAAAATACACCATGATACTTTTGTCAAAAATAAAAATTGTGAACATTACATTTGTAGAAAATTGTCTCAGCTAGAACATATCAAAATTAAAAAGAAAAATGATCCATATTTACAGAGATACAATCAATTTTCCAAAAATATGCTGACGTCATAATATGCAAATTTAAATGTTGAGTTTGGAGGCCATTATGATGACGTCATGAGTTAATTGAGGATCAAATGAGACATGAAATCATATTTCCAACTCATCATCTATCCAAATATGACAAAATATTAGGAGTTTCTATCTATTCTAAAGAGTTACAATGAATTTTATATAGGCATGTTTTTGCCCATGTATTGTAGATAAAGATAACGCAAATCCGCGCGTGCTGTCAACTTTGACGGACGCTCATTGCGTTAATAAAAGGTGAACAAATTATCAAAATGCTTGGAAAATGTACCGAATATGATGACAGAAAAAAATCGGCGATTCTATGTTGCAAAATGCCAGTACGCGCGAAAACGCGCGCGCATGCGCGTGTGCGTAATTTTTTTATCAAATGCTTCATATGGCCTGAAACGTATGCAAAAAAAATTTGGGATGATTTAGAGCATTTTAATTTTTTGCGCGCGCGTAAACGCGCGGACGAGCGCGCACGCGCGCTTTTACGGACGTTTATTGACTTGAAATTGACTGGACGGATATTGATCATAATCATGATAAATATAAATGAAAAATTCTTATTCGTTATGAAGATATGATCATTAGTTGATTTTCACAAAATGGCGCCTGGATGACGTCACGATGACCTTGACTGTCTGAAAAGTCACACAGTTCTAAGTTAGACTAAGATCTATCATCATTGAAAGTTTCATGATAATGGCTTTATTCAGTCGTGAGATATCCTGCGAACAAATTCGAGGAAGAATAATAAAAATAAATAATAATAACTAGACTTTAATTCGTCACTTAGACGAATTAGGTGATACGTATGATAATGGATTACATGACGAATAAGGCATTACACGATATATTATTTTGTAAAATGCTTCTCCCATTTATATGCTTCTCCCATTATGATCTATTCATATGTCAAGATTAAATTGTGTCTCCTTGATCATCATGGATCTAGGGAAGATAGATTGAAACAATATATGACCTTTGACCCTGTGCAGTAACCAGTTACACATTTGACTCTAATTTACATCATGAAGAACACCTTTTGACGATTTTATCTTATTCAAAGAAATGAAAATGTAATTGATAAATGATAATGAAGATGATCATGATCATGAGCGTGATCCTGATATCTTATTGAAAAAATGAGGGGTGATTTAGACAGCATATAGTCTCAGCTACAACATCCCCAAATATCAACAAAATCCAAGCAGGAATAACGGCGATATTGCTCGCAAAAGACAGAAATGTAGAATCCAGATTTGAGGAAAAGTCATCTCCCATAGGGATTAGACACAAAAAGTAATCGTTTAAGTGAAAATAGGGTAATAATAAAGCAAATAGTTTATTCGCAGATGTACGTGTTTTAATAATCAAATGAGATGGTACAGTGAAAGGTCAAAAAGAACAAAAAAAGTAAAGGAAAAAAAGTGGTTGGAGACGCCCAGACTCGAACCAGGGACCTCGAGGGTAAAATTCAAGTGCGTTAACGATATACCAAAACAATTCTCGCTACCCTAAATAGGTACGAAAATCTCGAAATTCGCGAGACGAGGTAATTTTCACTCTCTCGGGTCGTCACTACAACTTTCGGTATAGAGTCCCATCCCAAGTCACGTCCTTCATCCACCCCAATTTTTCAGGGTTCTTACGCTTGGAATCATGAGCCCAGCACTGTGCAGCCTCACAAAAGAAAACCATCGTCACTGATGTCAAAAGACGCAAAAAACAACGAACGAAATGTTCAAATAAACGTTGAAATATTTGCGAAAAAAAAAACAAGACCGAGCAGACGACATATTCGGTGCATACACGTTGTGTGGCGACGGCGTTTTACGTTTGCGCTATCGCGCCTAGTAATATAGCGCCTGCACAGGAAGCTGTAATGTCGAAAAGCTATCCCATAATGCAATGCGCGTTTTCAGGATTTTCCCCGGATCTCGGCAGAATCGCTATTTGGGGTAGCGAGAATTCACATAGCGATTACACGTAAACGGAAAATGGGATTCTCAAATCCCACTTTGCAAGTGCAATATGAGCATGATCCCGGCATCTGATCAAAAAATAAAAGACACATTTGAGATAGCTTATTGTCTCCGCTACAACATACTCGAAGCTCAGCGTAAACAAAGATAAAACAACAGAGATATTGCTCGCGAAAGAGGGAAATGTGGAATCCAGTTTTGAGAAATAGTCATGTCCCATAGACAATACACGCAAAATGTGAAAAACTGACATGCCTCCTTTAATCGCAAATATACGCCATGATACCTTTGTAAAACTGGAAAGGTGTGGTCACTGCATTTGTAGAAAATTATCTCAGCTAGAAAATATCGAAATTAAAGAGAAAAACAATCTATATTTACAGAAATACAATCAATTTCCCAAAAATATCAAACGTCATAATATGCAAATTTAAATTTTGAGTTTGGAGGCCATTATGATGACATTATGACTTAATTGAGGGTCAAATGAGACATGAAATCATATCTCCATTTCATAATCTATCCAAATATGAAAAAATATTAGGAGTTTCTATCTATTCTAAAGAGTTAAAATGAAATTTATATAGGCATGTTTTTGCCCATGTATTGTGGATAAAGATAACGCAAATCCGCGCGTGCTGTCAACTTTGACGGACGCTCATTGCGTTAATAAAAGGTGAACAAATCATCAATATGCTTGGAAAAATGTGCCACATATGATGACAGAGAAAATTCGGCGATTCTACGTTGCAAAATGCCAGTACGCGCGGAAACGCGCACGCATGCGCGTGTGCGCGATTTTTTTGCGAAATGCTTTAAATGGCCTGAAACGTATGCAAAAAAAATTTGGGATGATTCGGAGCATTTTAAATTTTGGCGCGCGCGTAAACGCGCGGACGAACGCGCACGCGCGCATTTGCGCACTTTTATTGACCTCAACTTGACCGGACGGATATTGATCTTAATCATGATAATTATGAATAGGAAATAACTTTCCGTTACGAAGATATGATCATAAGTTGATTTTCACAAAATGGCGCATGGATGACGTCACGATCAATTTGACTCTCTAAAAAGTCACGCAGTTCTAAGTTAGGCTAAGATCTATCATCATGGCAAGTTTCATGATAATGGCATTATTCAGTCTTGAGATATCCTGCGAACAAATTCGAGGAAGAATAATAATAAATAAATAAATAATAATAAAAATCTTGACGAAATCAAAAGGTGATACGTCTACGTACGTATCACCTAATAATAAAGAAAAATCTTGACGAAATCAAAAGGTGATACGTTGACTTCGTTACGTATCACCTAATAATAACAATCTTGACGAAATCAATAGGTGATACGTAGACTTCGTTACGTATCACCTAACTAGACTTTAATTCGTCACTTAGACGAATTAGGTGATACGTATGATAATGGTTTACATAACGAATAATGCATTACACGATATATTATTTTGCTTCTCCCATTCATATGCTTCTCCCATTATGATCTATTCATATGTCAAGATTAAATTGTGTCTCCTTGATCATCATGGATCTAGGGAAGATAGATTGAAACAATATATGACCTTTGACCCTGTGCAGTAACCAGTTACACATTTGACTCTAATTTACATCATGAAGAACACCTTTTGACGATTTTATCTTATTCAAAGAAATGAAAATGTAATTGATAAATGATTAGCATCATTTTGATAATGATGATCGTGATGATCATGATCATGATCATGAGCGCGATCATGACATCTTATTGAAAAAATGAGGGTTGATTTAGATAGCATATAATCTCAGCTACAACATACTCAAAAATCAACAAAATCCAAGCCGAAATAACGGCGATATTGCTCGCAAAAGACAGGAATGTAGAATCCAGATTTGAAAAAAAAAGTCATTTCCCATGGGGATTACACGCAAAAAGTAATGGATTAAGTGAAAATAGGGTAATAATAAAGTAAAAAGGGTTATTTATGACATTATTTGCGAATCTACGTGTTTAAATAATCAAAGGAGATGGTACAGTGAAGGTCAAAAGGAAAAAAAAAGTGAAAAAAAAAAGTGTTGGAGACACCCGGACTCGAACCAGGGATCTCGAGGTTGGAAGTCAAGTGCGTTACCGATATAACAAAACATCTCCCATAGCGATTAATTACACGTAAACGGGAAATGGAATTCAGAAATCCTACTTTGCAAGTGAAATATGAGCATAATCCCGGCATCTGATCGAAATATAAAAGGCACACGTGTGATAGCTTATTGTCTCAGCTACAACATATTCGAAGCTCAGCGAAAACAAAACTAAAATATGGGAGATTTCGCTCGCAAAAGACAGGAGTGTAGAATCCAGTTTTGAGAAAAAGTCATGTCCCATAGAGAATACACGCAAAATGTGAAAAATTGACATGCCTCCTTTAATCACAAAAGTACGCCTTGATGCCTTAGTCAAAATGAAAAATTGTGGCAACTATACTTGTAGCAAATTGTCTCAGCTAGAACATATCAAAATTTAAAAGAAAATTGATCCATATTTACAGAGATACAATTAATTTTCCAAAAATATGCTGACGTCATAATATGCAAATTGAAATTTTGAGTTTGGAGGCCATTATGATGACATCATGAGTTAATTGAGGGTCAAATGAGACATGAAATCATATCTCCAACTCATAATCTATCTACATATGAAAACATATTGGGAGTTCCCATCCATTCTGAACAGTTACAATGAATTTTGTATAGGCATGTTTTTGCCAATGTATGGTGGATAAAGATAACGCAGATCTGCGCGTGCTGTCAACTTTGACGGACGCTCATTGCGTTATTAAAAGGTGAACAAGTTATCAAAATGCTTGGAAAAATGTATCAAATATAATGACAGAAAAAATTCGGCGATTCTATATTGCAAAATGCCAGTACGCGCGAAAATGCGCGCGCATGCGCGTGTGCGTAATTTTTTTTATCAAATGCTCCATATGGCCTGAAACGGATGTAAAAAAAAATTGGGATGATTTGGAGCATTTTAATTTTTTTCGCGCGCGTAAACGCGCGGATATAAGCGTACGCGCATTTTTGCGCGCATTTATTGACTTGAAATTGACCGGACGGATATTGAGTTTAATCATGATAAATATGAATGAAAAATGGCTTTCCTTTATGAAGATATGATCATAAGTTGATTTTCACAAAATGGCGCCTGGATGACGTCACGATGACCTTGACTGTCTGAAAAGTCACACAGTTCTAAGTTAGACTAAGATCTATCATCATTGAAAGTTTCATGATAATGGCTTTATTCAGTCTTGAGATATCCTGCGAACAAATTCGAGGAAGAATAATAAAAATAAATAATAATAATAATAATAATAAAGAAAAATCTTGACGAAATCAAAAGGTGATACGTTGACTTCGTTACGTATCACCTAACTAGACTTTAATTCGTCACTTCGACGAATTAGGTGATACGAAGCTATTTTTGCATTATGAATGTCTACCGATGATGATCTAATGATAATATTCATAAATACGATAATGACGATATTGATGATGAAGATTTTTTGGTTTTAAATGACGATGACCATGATTAAAAGTGGTATAGCGCCCCTTCAGGTATTTGATAGAGAATTGTTATATGATTAAACTATTAATTTACTAAACAAGCTCAAATTTTCGTCTGATTGCAGAGCCTACCAATCATTGAACTGATATTTCGACGCACTACATACGCAACATAATGAACAAGTCTAGACTGGAATGTAGTATCAATCACCTCCCATAGGCATAACACGCATATTTAGCAAAAAATTAACATATGTCGCCTTTAATCGCAATTTTCACCATAATGACGTCATCAAAATGAATAAATATTAGAAATGATCTTGTGGATTGTCTCAGCTACAACATATCAAAATTTAGAAGTAAATCGATCAATATTTACAGAGATACATTCGATTTCCCATAAATATGCTGACGTCATAATGTGAGTATTCGTATTTCGGCTTCCAAGGCTATTATAATGACGTCACGATGTACTTAATGGCCAAATGAGACATGAAATCATATCTCCTACTCATACTCTATCCAAATATGAAAAAGGAATGGGGAGTCTCTAGGCATCCCAAAGAGCTATAATGGACTTTTTATAGGCATATGTTTTTGCCAGTATATGCTATGTATTACAAAACTCGCGCATACGCCTTGAACAGACGCTCATTCCGTTATTTATAGTGATAAAGAGATAAACATGGTATCAATTTGTTCGGACAAATATGAGAAATATCCTGTCCAAAAAAATTGACTGGTAATTATTTTGAGTTCGACTGTGACAGACGAAAACGCGCGAAAATGCGCGTTTGCGCGATTTTTTTAAATAAAATGCATATAATGGCATTGTATTGTATTGTATTTATTCAGACAAGCATGTCTAGGGATGCAGAAAAGGGTTTGAAAAACCCGTACAAGTCTGCATCCCTGATAAAAAGCAAAGTACAAAAATATTATTATTGCATAACATAGTTACAACAAAAAAATGATATCAAACACGATAATACATCAAATAATTATATACACAATGTAGTTTAGAGCGAAAATAAATACATAAAATATTATTGATTGCAAAACAGCATTATTGAATATACAAATGATTGGGTATTTCAGGGATCAAAATGCTATATAAGAAATTTTGCAGCATGATCTAAGGTATAAATTAAAATATAGTGAAACGTATGCAAAATGAATTTGAGATGATTTGGAGCAATTCAAAATTTTGCGCGCGCATTAACGCGCGGACATACGCGCATGCGCGTTTTTGTTTAACTGATATTGATTGGACGGATATTGACCTTCAACATAACAAATATGAATGAGGAAAGACTTTCTGTTATGAAGATATGATCATGAGTTGATTTTCACAAAATGGCGCCTAGATGACGTCACGGTAATCTTGAGTCTTTGAAAAGTCACGCAGTTCTAAGTTAGACTAATATCTATCATCATTACAAGTTTCATGATAATAGCTTCATTCATTCTTGAGATATCTTGCGAACAAATTCGAGGAAGAATAATAATAAAAATAAACTAGACTTTAATTCGTCACTTAGACGAATTAGGTGATACGTATGATATTGGTTTACATAACAAAGAATGCATAACACGATATCATATTATTTCATAAAATGCTTCTCCCATAATGATCTATCCATATGTCAAGTTTAAATTGTGTCGATCCCTTGATCATTATGGATCTAGGGAAGATAGATTGAGACAATATATGACCATTGACTCTATGCAGTAACCAGTTACACCTTTGACTCTAATTTACATCATGAAAAACGCATTTTGACGATTTTATCTTATTCAAAGAAATGAAAATGTAATTGATAAATAAGAGCTTATGCCTAAATAATTAAAAGTGAATAGTGTATGACGTCACGATGTCCTGGCGTAAATGAAAAGTCAAAATAAATGTGGGAATACATTAGCGTTCATTTCGAGTTGTCGACGTGAGATTCGCTAGTTGCTTGAAAATAAAGTCTTTAAATATCGGATGGATATATACTGTCACTGTATAAGGAATGTGGCTTAGAGGGATATTGATCTGCCAGTCTTTCTCGAAGGCTTGTCAATTGAAGGAATACAAAAAATTGAATGTATTGCGCTCAAGAAACTACATACAGCATTGCCAGTAAATTTTACGAGATCAATGTTAAAATCTCCCATTATATGAACCTGTTTATGTTGAGTATGAGTTTTCTGTGAAACATTTTCAAAGACAGGGATGAAATCATTGATATTTGACAACTACAATAATATTCTTATGTCTCGGCAAGTTGCTTTCAATAAACAGTGATTCATAATTGTATGATGGGTATAATATAAATATATCATTGCGTATTTCATATTCAAAAGTGTCAGCGACCAATAGACCAACACCTCCACTCTATCCTACTTGGCGATTGGAATGTATAAATGAATAACCAGACACATTGAATAATAGTGGCGTACTGTCATTAATCCAAGTTTCAGAGAAATCTATAAATAAAGTACAGATAAAATTGGATAAAGCATTACGATGTATGTTTAAACTACATACTAAAATGATAGTCAATGCTACTGAATTCAGTCGTAAAATACTCATCAATATAATATTTACAGTTCAGAAACCTACTGAAATGAAACTCTTTTTCGGATAAATAGTTTAAATCATTGATATCAGTATATGTATCTGTAGTATTACTACCAAATATTGAATGAAGTTCGTCATTATTCAAGTCTTGAATAGGAAATAAAGAATGAGTACAGAGTGGGTTATTAATGTAGCCAAATGCTCATGTTCCCAATAACGCTCATTTTATGTATTTTATTACCAGAGAAAAAAAAATGTCAGTCAGTCACTCAAAAGTGTCTGACAGTAAAGTCTAGAAAGTAAGGGTTTCCTTACATAATTTGAATACGAGGACACTGCTAACGTTTAGTTTCAAAAATAAGGCATACGTGATATATTCAACATTTCAACATTCAACCGAAAATTGTGACATGATCTCATCATCTGATCAAAAAACTAAAAGCACCGATTTTGTAGCCCATGGTCTCAGCTATAACATACCCCAATTTGGGAGAAAACAGAGCACACATAAGATAGATAGTGCTCATAGATGAATGCCATGTAGATTCATGATGTGAACGAAATTCACCTTCCATAGACATAACACGCAAATGACGAAAATTCTGACATGTGGCCTTTAATTGAATTTTGTACTATGATGACCTCATTAAAATGAAAGTTAGTGAAAAGTGATCTTGTAGCGAATTGCCTTATCTACAACATATCGACATTTCAAAGAGAATCGATGAATATTGAGAGAAATACACTACATTTTCCATAAATACAATGACGTCATAATATGCAATTTTGTATTTTTGACTTCCAAGGCCATTATGATGACGTCAGGATGTAGTTAATGGCCAAATGAGATATGAAATCATACCTCCGACTCACACTCTATCTAAATATGACAACAAAATTGGCAGTCCTTATTCATCCCACTGGACTTTTTATAGGCATGTTTTTGCCCTTATATGCTATGTATTGCAAAAATCGCGCGTGCGGACGGTTATCTTGAACGGACGCTCATTCCGTTATTAATAGTGATAAAGAGCTAAACATGGTATCAAATTTTCCGGAAAAATATGATGAATATTCGGTCAAAAGCTTTTGCGGAGAAATTATTTTTCGTTCGGCCGTGACGAACGAAAACGTGCAAAAATGCGTGTTTTGCGTGATTTTTTATAAAATGCTTATAATGGCCTGAAACGTATGCCAAAAAAATTTAAGACGATTTTGAGCAATTTAAAATTTTACGCGCGCATTAACGCGCGCGCCTACGCGTACGCGCATTTTTGCGCGCATTTATTGACCTCAAATTGACCCGACGGATATTGATCTTATTCATGATAAATATGAATGAAAAATAACTTTCCGTTATGAAGATATGATCACTAGTTGATTTTCACAAAATGGCGCCTGGATGACGTCACGATAACTTTGAGTCTTTGAAAAGTCACGCAGTTCTAAGTTAGACTAACATCTATCATCATTGAAAGATTCATGACAATGGCTTTATTCAGTCTTGAGATATCCTGCGAACAAATTCGAGGAAGAATAATAATAAAAAAAAAAAAGAAAATCTTGACGAAATCAAAAGGTGATACGTTGACTTCGTTACGTATCACCTAATAAATAAAAATCTTGACGAAATCAATAGGTGATACGTAGACTTCGTTACGTATCACCTAATGATACGTATACTTCGTACACATCACCTAATGATTCCTTCAAAATTTGCAATTTCAACTTTCGATTGAAAATTTCGATATGATCTCAACATCTGATCGAAAAACAAAGTACACCGTTTTGATAGCCCATGGTCTCAGCTATAACATACCCCAATTTGGGAGAAAACAGAGCACACATAAGATAGATAGTGCTCATAGATGAATGCCATGTAGATTCATGATGTGAACGAAATTCACCTTCCATAGACAATTTTGAGCAATTTAAAATTGTACGCGCGCATTAACGCGCGCGCGCCTACGCGTACGCGCATTTTTGCGCGCATTTATTGACCTCAAATTGACCCGACGGATATTGATCTTAATCTTGATAAATATGAATGTAAAATTACTTTCCGTTATGAAGATATGATCATAAGTTGATTTTTACAAAATGGCGCCTGGATGACGTCACGATGACTTTGAGTCTTTAAAAAGTCACGCAGTTCTAAGTTAGACTAAGATCTATCATCATTGAAAGTTTCATGACAATGGCTCTATTCAGTCTTGAGATATCCTGCGAACAAAATCGAGGAAGAATAATAGGAAGAAGAAGAAGAACTAGACTTTAATTCGTCACTTAGACGAATTAGGTGATACGTATGATAGTGGTTTACATAACGAATAATGCATTACACGATATATTTTTTTGTAAAATGCTTCTCCCATTCATATGCTTCTCCCATTATGATCTATTCATATGTCAAGATTAAATTGTGTCTCCTTGATCATCATGGATCTAGGGAAGATAGATTGAAACAATATATGACCTTTGAACCTGTGCAGTAACCAGTTACACATTTGACTCTAATTTACATCATGAAGAACACCTTTTGACGATTTTATCTTATTCAAAGAAATGAAAATGTAATTGATAAATGATTATCATCATTATGATAATGATGATCATGATAATCATGATGAAGATCATGATCATGAGCGGGATCCTGACATCTTATTGAAAAAATGAGGGTTGATTTAGATAGCACATAGTCTTAGCTATAGCATACTCAAAAATCAACAAAATCCAAGCAGAAATAACGGCGATATTGCTCGCAAAAGACAGGAATGTAGAATCCAGATTTTAGAAAAAATTATCTCCCACAGGGATTACACGCAAAAAGTAATGGATTAAGTGGAAATAGGGAAACACTAAAGTAAACAGGGTTGTTTATTACATTATTTGCGATTCTACGTGTTTAAATAATCAAAGGAGATGGTACAGTGAAAGGTCAAAAGGAAAAAAAAGTGGAGAAAAAATTGTTGGAGACACCCGGACTCGAACCCGGGATCTCAAGGTCGGAAGTCAAGTGCGTTACCGATTTACCAAAACATTTCCCATAGCGATTACACGTAAACGAAATGGGAATTCTAAAATCCCATTTTGCAAGTAAAATATGAGCATGATCCCGGCATATGATCGAAAAATGAAGTACACATTGGAGATAGCTCATTGTCTCAGCTACAACATATCCAAAGCTCACCGAAAACAAAGTTAAAAAAACGGAGATGTTGCTCGCGAAAGACGGAAATGTAGAATGCAGTTTTGAGAGATAGTCATGTCCCACAGACAATACACGCAAAATGTGAAAAATTTACATGCCTCCTTTAATCGCAAAAATACGCCATGATACCTTTGTCAAACTGGACAATTATGTACACTGCATTTGTAGAAAATTGTCTCAGCTAGAACATATCAAAATTTGGAAGAAAAAACAACAATATTTACAGAGATACAATCAATTTTCCAAAAATATGCAAACGTCATAATATGCAAATTTAAATTTCGAGTTCGGAGGCCATTATGATGACATTATGAGTTAATTGAGAGTCAAATGAGACATGAAATCATATTTCCATTTCATAATCTATCCACATATGAAAACATATTGGGAGTTTCTATCTATTCTGAAGAGTTACAATGAATTTTGTATAGGCATTTTTTTGCCCATGTATTGTGGATAAAGATCACGCAAATCCGCGCGTGCTGTCAACTTTGACGGACGCTCATTGCGTTATTAAAAGGTGAACAAATTATCAAAATGCTTGGAAAAATGTACAAAATACGATGACGGAGAAAATACGGCGATTCTATGTTGCAAAATGCTAGTACGCGCGAAAAACGCGCGCGCATGCGCGTGAGCGCGATTTCATGTCAAATGCTCTATATGGCCTGAAACGTATGCAAAAAAAATTTGGGATAATTTGGAGCATTTTAAATTTTTGAGCGCGCGTAAACGCGCGCACCTACGCGTACGCGCATTTTTACGCGCATATATTGACCTCAAATTGACCGGACGGATATTGACCTTGATCATGACAAATATGAATGAGAAATGGCTTTCTGTTATGAAGATATGATCATAAGTTGATTTTAACAAAATGGCGTCTAGATGACGTCACGATAATTTTGAGTCTTTGAAAAGTCACGCAGTTCTAAGTTAGACTAAGATCTATCATCATGGCAAGTTTCATGATAATGGTTTTAGCCATTCTTGAGATATCCTGCGAACAAAATTGAGGATGAATAATAATAATTTCTTCTATACAGACACAAAATAAATACTAGACTTTAATTCGTCACTTAGACGAATTAGGTGATACGTATGATATTGGTTTACATAACGAAGAATGCATTTAATACACGATATCATATTATTTTATAAAATACTTTTCCCATCATGATCTATCCATATGTCAAGTTTAAATTGTGTCGAACCCTTGATCATTATGGATCTAGGGAAGATAGATTGTAACAATTTATGACCATTGACTATATGCAGTAACCGGTTACACCTTTGACTCTAATTTACATCATGAAGAACACATTTTGACGATTCTATCTTATTCAAAGAAATGAAAATGTAATTGATAAATGATTATCATCATTATGATAATGATGATCATGATGATAATGAAGATGATCATGATCATGAGCGTGATCCTGATATCCTATTGAAAAAATGACGGGTGATTTAGATAGCATATAGTCTCAGCTACAACATCCTCAAAAATCAACAAAATCCAAGCAGGAATTACGGCGATATTGCTCGCAAAAGACAGAAATGTAGAATCCAGATTTGAGGAAAAGTCATCTCCCATAGGGATTAGACACAAAAAGTAATCGTTTAAGTGAAAATAGAGTAATAATAAAGCAAATAGTTTATTACATTATTTGCGGATCTACGTGTTTTAATAATCAAAGGAGATGGTACAGTGAAAGGTCAAAAAGAAAAAAAAAAGTAAAGGAAAAAAAAATGGTTGGAGACGCCCAGACTCGAACCAGGGACCTCGAGGATAGAAGTCAAGTGCGTTAACGATATACCAAAACAATTCACATAGCGATTACACGTAAACGGAAAATGGGATTCTCAAATCCTACTTTGCAAGTGCAATATGAGCATGATCCCGGCATCTGATCAAAAAATAAAAGCCACATTTGACATAGCTTATTGTCTCCGCTACAACATACTCGAAGCTCGGCGCAAACAAAGATAAAACAACAGAGATATTGCTCGCGAAAGACGGAAATGTAGAATCCAGTTTTGAGAAATAGTCATGTCCCATAGACAATACACGCAAAATTTGAAAATTGACATGCCTCCTTTAATCGCAAAAATACGCCATGATGCCTTTGTCAAACTGGAAAGGTGTGGACACTGCATTTGTAGGAAATTATCTCAGCTAGAACATATCGAAATTTAGGAGAAAAACAATCTATATTTACAGAAATACAATCAATTTTCCAAAAATATGCAAACGTTATAATATGCAAATTGAAATTTTGAGTTCGGAGGCCATTATGACGACATTATGAATTAATTGAGGGTCAAATAAGACATTAAATCATATTTCCAACTCATAATCTATCCCCATATGAAAACATATTGGGAGGTCCTATCTATTCTGAAGAGTTACAATGAATTTTGTATAGGCATGTTTTTGCCCATGTATTGTGGATAAAGATAACGCAGATCCGCGCGCGCTGTCAACTTTGGCGGACGCTCATTGCGTTATTAAAGATGAACAAGTTATCAAAATGCTTGGAAAAATGTGCCAAATATGATGATAAAGAAAATTCGGCGATTCTATTTTGCAAAATGCTAGTACGCGCAAAAAACGCGCGCGCATGCACGTGAGCGCGATTTTTTATCAAATGCTCCAAATGGCCTGAAACGTATGCAAAAAAAATTTGGGATGATTTAGAGCATTTTTAATTTTTGCGCGCGCGTAAACGCGCAGACGAGCGCGCACGCGCGCATTTGCGGACGTTTTTTTTACCTGAAATTGACCGGACGGATATTGATCTTAATCATGATATTTATGAATGAAAAATAACTTTCCGTTATGAAGATATGATCATAAGTTGATTTTCACAAGATGGCGCCTAGATGACGTCACGATAATTTTGAGTTTATGAAAAGTCACGCAGTTCTAAGTTAGACTAAGATCTATCATCATGGCAAGTTTCATGATAATGGCTTTAGCCATTCTTGAGATATCCTGCGAACAAAATTGAGGAAGAATAATAATAATTTCTTCTATACAGACACAAAATAAATACTAGACTTTAATTCGTCACTTAGACGAATTAGGTGATACGTATGATATTGGTTTACATAACAAAGAATGCATTACACGATATCATATTATTTTATAAAATGCTCCTCCCATAATGATCTATCCATATGTCAAGTTTAAATTGTGTCGATCCCTTTATCATTATGGATCTAGGGAAGATAGATTGAGACAATATATGACCATTGACTCTGTGCAGTAACCAGTTACACCTTTGACTCTAATTTACATCATGAAGAACGCATTTTGACGATTTTTATCTTATTCATAGAAATGAAAATGTAATTGATAAATAAGAGCTTATGCCTGAATAATTAAAAATGAATAGTGTATGACGTCACGATGTCCCGGCGTAAATGAAAAGTCAAAATAAATGTGAGAATACATTAGCGATCATTTTGAGTTGTCGACGTGAGATTCACTAGTTGCTTGAAAATAAAATCTTTAAATATCGGATGGATATATACTGTCACTGTATAAGGAATGTGGATTAGAGGGATATTGATGCGTCAGTCTTTCTTGAAGGCTTGTCAATTAAAGAAATACAAAGATTTGAATGTATTTCGCTCAAGAAATTACATACAGCATTGCCAGTAAATTTCACGGGATCAATGTTAAAATCTCCCATTATATAAACCTGTTTATGTTCAGTATGTGTTTTTTGTAAAACATTTTCAAAGACAGGGATGAAATCATTGATATTTGATTGGGGTTTCCTAAATATGACACCTACAATAATATTATTATGTCTCGGCAAATTGCTTTCAATAAACAGTGATTCATAGTTGTATGATGGGTATAATATAAATATATCATTGCGTATTTCATATTCAAAATTGTCAGCGACCAATAGACCAACACCTCTACTCTTTTCTACTTGGCGATTAAAATGTATAAATGAATGACCAGACACATTGAATAATAGTGGCGTACTATCATTAACTTAAGTTTCTATACATAAGTACAGATGAAATTGGATAAAGCATTACAATGTATGTTTAAACTACGCGAATTAAAATGTAAAATACTAAAATGATAGTTAATGTTACTGAATTCAGTCGTAAAATCCTCATCAATATAATATTTACAGTTCAGAAACCTACTGAAATGAAACTCATATTCTTTTTCGGATAAATAGTTTAAATCATTGATATCAGTATAAGTATATGTAGTATTACTACCAAATATTAAATGAAGTTCGTCATTATTCAAGTCTTGAATAGGAAATGAACAATGAGAACAGAGTGGGTTATTAATGTAGCCGAATGCTCATGTTCTCTATAACGCTCATTTTATGTATTTTATTACCAGAGAAAAAAAGATGTCAGTCAGACACTCAATAGTGTCTGAGAGTAAAGTCTAGAAAGTAAAAGGGTTTCCTTACATAATTTCAATACGAGGACACTGCTAACGTTTAAGTTTCACAAATAGGACATACGTGACATATTCATCATTTCAACATTTAACTGAAAATTGTGATATGATCTCATCATCTGATGAAAAAACTAAAAGCACCGTTTTTATAGCCCATGGTCTCAGCTATAACATACCCCAATTTGGGAGAAAACAGAGCACACATAAGATAGATAGTGCTCATAGATGAATGCCATGTAGATTCATGATGTGAACGAAATTCACCTTCCATAGACATAACACGCAAATGACGAAAATTCTGACATGTGGCCTTTAATTGAATTTTGTACTATGATGACCTCATTAAAATGAAACTTAGTGAAAGGTGATCTTGTAGAGAATTGCCTTATCTACAACATATCGACATTTCAAAGAGAATCGATGAATATTGAGAGAAATACACTACATTTTTCATAAATACAATGACGTCATAATATGCAATTTTGTATTTTTGACTTCCAAGGCCATTATGATGACGTTAAGATGTACTTAATGGCCAAATGAGATATGAAATCCTACCTCCGACTCATACTCTATCTAAATATGAAAAAAAAAATTGGCAATCCCTATTCATCCCAATGGACTTTTCATAGGCATGTTTTTGCCCATATATGCAATGTATTACAAAAATCGCGCGTACGGACGGTTATCTTGAACGGACGCTCATTCCGTTTTTAATAGTGATAAAGAGCTAAACATGGTATCAAATTTTCCGGAAAAATATGAGGAATATTCGGTCAAAAGCTTTTGCGGAGAAATTATTTTTCGTTCGGCCGTGACGAACGAAAACGTGCAAAAATGCGTGTTTTGCGTGATTTTTTATGAAATGCTTATAATGGCCTGAAACGTATGCAAAAAAAATTTAAGACGATTTTGAGCAATTTAAAATTTTACGCGCGCATTAACGCGCGCGCCTACGCGTACGCGCATTTTTGCGCGCATTTATTGACCTCAAATTGACCCGACGGATATTGATCTTAATCTTGATAAATATGAATGTAAAATTACTTTCCGTTATGAAGATATGATCATAAGTTGATTTTTACAAAATGGCGCCTGGATGACGTCACGATGACTTTGAGTCTTTGAAAAGTCACGCAGTTCTAAGTTAGACTAAGATCTGTTATCATTGAAAGATTCATAACAATGGCTTCATTCAGTCTTGAGATATCCTGCGAACAAATTCGAGGAAGAATAATAATAAATAATAACTAGACTTTAATTCGTCACTTAGACGAATTAGGTGATACGTATGATAATGGTTTACATAACGAATAATGCATTACACGATATATTATTTTGTAAAATGCTTCTCCCATTCATATGCTTCTCCCATTATGATCTATTCATATGTCAAGATTAAATTGTGTCTCCTTGATCATCATGGATCTAGGGAAGATAGATTGAAACAATATATGACCTTTGACCCTGTGCAGTAACCAGTTACACATTTGACTCTAATTTACATCATGAAGAACACCTTTTGACGATTTTTTATCTTATTCAAAGAAATGAAAATGTAATTGATAAATGATTATCATCATTATGATAATGATGATCATGATGATCATGATCATGATCATGAGCGCGATCATGACATCTTATTGAAAAAATGAGGGTTGATTTAGATAGCATATAGTCTCAGCTACAACATACTAAAAAATCAACAAAATCCAAGCCGAAATAACGGCGATATTGCTCGCAAAAGAAAGGAATGTAAACTCCAGATTTTAGAAAAAGTCATCTCCCATAGGGATTACACGCAAAAAGTAAGTAATGGATTAAGTGAAAATAGGGTAATAATAAAGTAAAAAGGGTTATTTATGACATTATTTGCGAATCTACGTGTTTAAATAATCAAAGGAGATGGTACAGTGAAGGTCAAAAGGAAAAAAAAGTGAAAAAAAAAGTGTTGGAGACACCCGGACTCGAACCAGGGATCTCGAGGTTGGAAGTCAAGTGCGTTACCGATATACCAAAACATCTCCCATAGCGATTACACGTAAACGGGAAATGGAATTCAGAAATCCTACTTTGCAAGTGAAATATGAGCATGATCCCGGCATCTAATCGAAAAATAAAAGACACACTTTTGATAGCTTATTGTCTCAGCTACAACATATCCAAAGCTCAGCAAAAACAAAGATAAAACAACGGAGATTTTGCTCACAAAAGACAGGAGTGTAGAATCCAGTTTTGAGAAAAAGTCATGTCCCCTAGAGAATACACGCAAAATGCGAAAAATTGACATGCCTCCTTTAATCGCAAAAATACACCATGATACTTTTGTCAAACTGGAAAATTTTGTATACTACATTTGTAGAAAATTGTCTCAGCTAGAACATATCAAAATTAAAAAGAAAATTGATCTATATTTACAGAGATACAATCAATTTTCCAAAAATATGCTGACGTCATAATATGCAAATTAAATTTTTGAGTTCGGAGGCCATTATGATGACGTCATGAGTTAATTGAGGGTCAAATGAGACATGAAATCATATTTCCGACTCATAATCTATCCAAATATGAAAAAATATTAGGAGTTTCTATCTATTCTAAAGAGTTACAATGAATTTTATATAGGCATGTTTTTGCCCATGTATTGTGGATAAAGATAACGCAAATCCGCGCGTGCAGTCAACTTTGACGGACGCTCATTGCGTTAATAAAAGGTGAACAAATTATCAAAATGCTTGGAAAAATGTACCGAATATGATGACAGAAAAAAATCGGCGATTCTATGTTGCAAAATGCCAGTACGCGCGAAAACGCGCGCGCATGCGCGTGTGCGTAATTTTTTTATCAAATGCTCCATATGGCCTGAAACGTATGCAAAAAAAATTTGGGATGATTTGGAGCATTTTAAATTTTTGCGCGCGCGTAAACGCGCGGACGAGCGCGCACGCGCACATTTACGCACGTTTATTGACCTAAAATTGACCGGACGGATATTGATCTAAATCATGATAAATATGAATGAAAAATTACTATTCGTTAAGAAGATATGATCATTAGTTGATTTTCACAAAATGGCGCCTGGATGACGTCACGATGATTTTGAGTCTTTGAAAAGTCACGCAGTTCTAAGTTAGACTAAGATCTATCATCATGGCAAGTTTCATGATAATGGCTTTATTCAGTCTTGAGATATCCTGCGAACAAATTCGAGGAAGAATAATAATAAATAAATAAATAAATAATAAAAATCTTGACGAAATCAAAAGGTGATACGTCTACGTACGTATCACCTAATAATAAATAAATAACAATCTTGACGAAATCAAAAGGTGATACGTTGACTTCGTTACGTATCACCTAATAATAATAATAATAAATAATAATAAAGAAAAATCTTGACGAAATCAAAAGGTGATACGTATATTTCATACGTATCACCTAATAAATAATAATAAAAATCTTGACGAAATCAAAAGGTGATACGTAGACTTCGTTACGTATCACCTAACTAGACTTTAATTCGTCACTTAGACGATTTAGGTGATACGTATGATAATGGTTTACATAACGAATAATGCATTACACGATATATTATTTTGCTTCTCCCATTCATATGCTTCTCCCATTATGATCTATTCATATGTCAAGATTAAATTGTGTCTCCTTGATCATCATGGATCTAGGGAAGATAGATTGAAACAATATATGACCTTTGACCCTATGCAGTAACCAGTTACACATTTGACTCTAATTTACATCATGAAGAACACCTTTTGACGATTTTATCTTATTCAAAGAAATGAAAATGTAATTGATAAATGATTAGCATCATTATGATAATGATGATCTTGATGATCAAGATCATGATCATGAGCGCGATCATGACATCTTATTGAAAAAACGAGGGTTGGTTTAGATAGCATATAATCTCAGCTACAACATACTCAAAAATCAACAAAATCCAAGCCGAAATAACGGCGATATTGCTCGCAAAAGACAGGAATGTAGACTCCAGATTTTAGAAAAAGTCATTTCCCATAGGGATTACACGCAAAAAGTAATGGATTAAGTGAAAATAGGGTAATAATAAAGTAAAAAGGGTTATTTATGACATTATTTGCGAATCTACGTGTTTAAATAATCAAAGGAGATGGTACAGTGAAGGTCAAAAGGAAAAAAAAAAGTGGAAAAAAAAGTGTTGGAGACACCCGGACTCGAACCAGGGATCTCGAGGTTGGAAGTCAAGTGCGTTACCGATATACCAAAACATCTCCCATAGCGATTACACGTAAACAGGAAATGGAATTCAGAAATCCTATTTGCAAGTGAAATATGAGCATGATCCCGGCATCTAATCGAAAAAATAAAGGGCACACTTGTGATAGCTCATTGTCTCAGCTACAACATATTCGAAGCTCAGTGAAAACGAAGCTAAAACAACGGAGATTTTGCTCGCGAAAGACAGGAGTGTAGAATCCAGTTTTGAGAAAAAGTCATGTCCCATAGAGAATACACGCAAAATGCGAAAAATTGACATGCCTCCTTTAATCGCAAAAATACACCATGATACTTTTGTCAAAAATAAAAATTGTGAACATTACATTTGTAGAAAATTGTCTCAGCTAGAACATATCAAATTTAAAAAGAAAATTGATCGACTGATTCGTCTCTACCCTCTGATCATCGGTCTGCAATATGTGGCTTGTCGTTTGCACGACCGCTTCCTGTCAAACGTACAGTGGTCCTAAGGAAATGCAAGGACATTGATCAACAGGATTTTCAGAAGGACATTCAGAAGTCACAACTATTCACAGATTCTCTGGATGAATGTGGTGACCTTGCTGACCTATATAACGAGGAGATGCAGAGGTTGTTAGATCAGCATGCACCGCTCGAGGAGAAGGAGTTCATCCTTAGACCGCAAGCTCCATGGTACTCGGACGCCCTCAGGAGATCCAAGCAAGAGCGGAGAAGAGCTGAAAGGGCAGTTTACAAATCTGGCCTTCAAATTCACAAGGACATTTACAAGGAGAAGTGCAAGTCCTATTTATTTCTTCTTCGTCAGACAAAAGAGGACTACTTTCTCAAGAAAATCGATCATCGTGATCAACGAGGCTTGTATCGAATGGTTCGGACTCTCTCATCACCACATGCTTCTAGCCAAATACTGCCATGCCATGACTCTCCTGGCCAGCTTGCAGAGTCGTTCTGCAGTTTCTTCGATGAAAAAGTCAAGCGTATACGGCAGGAGCTAGATGCATCCATCTCTGAGGACCTGTCAGTTCCAGTCAAAGATCGGTGCTCCTCGTATCTGACTGAGTTCCACACAGTGTCTGAGGATGAATTAGTCAACATCGTCAAGGGAACATCCAATTCTTACTGTGATTTGGACCCGATACCTACGTCTCTACTTAAGAAGGTGATATCTTGTCTGGCCCCAGTTCTTGTCAAAATAGTGAATACCAGCTTACAGAAAGGAGAGGTGCCTGCATGCATGAAACATGCAATTGTCCAACCTAGACTTAAGAAAGATGGTCTTCCTCATGATGATGTATCGAGCTATCGGCCTATAGCGAATCTCAGTTTTGTTGGAAAGCTGGTAGAAAGGGTCGTCGCCAGGCAGATCAGGGAATACCTAGCTGATCATGATCTCCTTCCTAGCGCCCAGTCGGCATATCGCGAACACTTTAGTGTTGAGACAGCGCTTCTCAGGGTCCAAAATGACCTCCTGATGGCTCTAGATGCTCGGCAGGATGCGGTACTGGTGCTGCTAGATTTTAGTGCAGCATTTGATACGATTGACCATGATCTGCTGCTTGAAAGAATGGAATCCTACTTTGGAATCAGGGGAAGGGCTCTTCGATGGTTTTCCTCATACCTGGAAAACAGAACGCATGTTGTTATGATAAAAAATGCCTCTTCGCAGACCTACCATGATAAGCATGGGGTTCCACAAGGATCCGTCATCGGGCCCCTTGCCTTCACAATGTACACAGCGCCAATGGAAGACATCATAACATCTCATGGTGTAAATGTAATGCTTTATGCGGATGACACGCAAATGTATATCGTGTTCAAGCCTAGTGAACGTGAAGAATCGTTAGAGAAGCTGAAAGCCTGCATAACTGATGTGAAGATTTGGGCAATGAAAAACAAATTGTCTTTGAATGATTCCAAAACTGAAGTTATCCATTTCACATCTAAGTTTCGTCGAGATCCTACCCTATCTAGTGTATATGTCGGTGACTGCCACATTAATCCTGTTCCTTGTGCCAGAAATTTGGGGGTTGTCTTTGACCAGCACATCACCTTGAAAGAACATATAAAAACTGTTTGCAAATCAGCAATGGCAGGAATCAGGTGCATAAGTAAAATCAGATGTTTCCTCTCGAAGCAAGGTGCACTCACTCTGGTGCATGCATTTGTAACAAGCAGATTAGACTCCTGTAACAGCTTGTTGTTTGGACTTCCCGCAATTGACATTCACCGGATCCAGATGATACAGAACATTGCAGCGAGACTGGTCACTCGCACTCCACACCAACAAAGTATAACTAGTACTCTGAAGAAACTACACTGGCTTCCTGTAGATAAGCGCATCATATTCAAACTCTTATTAATTACATTTAAAGCACAACATAGTTCTTCTCCTTCATACCTGACTGATTTGCTCAAACAATACCACCCACCCCGAACCCTCCGTTCAAGCAATCAAGCATTACTTTGTGTACCAAAAACCAATACTATATTCTATGGGGGCAGATCATTTGCAGTTGCTGGACCAAACCTTTGGAACAATCTCCCCAAATTCATACGACAGGCACCCACTTCTGCAACATTCAAATCTTCACTAAAAACGCACCTCTTTGGCCTTAATTAATTAGTTTAAACTATCCTGACTTTGTTTTGACCATGTTAGCTATCTCTTTATTATGTTATTTACTATGTTAAGTTAGTCATTTTAGTAGTATAAGATTTGTATATTTCTCTGTGTTGATTCATTTTATGTGATTATAATTATGCTTGTACAGCGCAAAGAGAAACTTATGTTTATTTTGCGCTATATAAATATTGTATTATTATTATTATTATCTATATTTACAGAGATACAATCAATTTTCCAAAAATATGCTGACGTCATAATATGCAAATTAAAATTTTGAGTTTGGAGGCCATTATGATGACGTCATGAGTTAATTGAGGATCAAATGAGACATGAAATCATATCTCCAACTCATAATCTATCCAAATATGACAAAATATTAAGAGTTTCTACCTATTCTAAAGAGTTACAATGAATTTTATATAGGCATGTTTTTGCCCATGTATTGTGGATAAAGATAACGCAAATCCGCGCGTGCTGTCAACTTTGACGGACGCTCATTGCGTTAAAAAAAGGTGAACACATTATCAAAATTCTTGGAAAAATGTACCGAATATGATGACAGAAAAAAATCGGCGATTCTATGTTGCAAAATGCCAGTACGCGCGAAAACGCGCGCGCATGCGCGTGTGCGTAATTTTTTTATCAAATGCTCCATATGGCCTGAAACGTATGCAAAAAAAAATTGGGATGATTTAGAGCATTTTTAATTTTTGCGCGCGCGTAAACGCGCGGACGAGCGCGCACGCGCGCATTTACGCACGTTTATTGACCTTAACTTGACCGGACGGATATTGATCTTAATCATGATAAATATGAATGAAAAATTATTATTCGTTATAAAGATATGATCATTAGTTGATTTTCACAAAATGGCGCCTGGATGACGTCACGATGACTTTGAGTCTTTGAAAAGTCATGCAGTTCTAAGTTAGACTAAGATCTATCATCATTGAAAGATTCATAACAATGGCTTCGTTCAGTCTTGAGGAAGAGGAAGAATAATAATAAATAAATAATAAAAATCTTGACGAAATCAAAAGGTGATACGTCTACGTACGTATCACCTAAAAACTAGAAATTTAATTCGTCACGAAGACGATTAAGGTGGTCTGTCTTCAAGTCTTATAATAGATTATAATATTTACTATATTGAAAAAGGGAGAAGTTATATAGACATGTAAACAATGATGATCTTGATAGTAATGGTGATGACGATGATGACGATGATAATGTTAATGATATTGATGATCATGAGCATGATCCTGACATCTTATCGAAGAAATGAGGGGTGATTTAGATAACATATAGTCTCAGCTACAACATACTAAAATTTGGGAGAAAACAACGACAAAAATGACGTCATCAACAAAATACATTTGTTTGAGTTTAGATGCCAATATGATGACTTTGTTTCACTTTGTACGAGTCAGGGTGGTATGAAATCATATCTCCAACTCATGCTTTCTCCAACCATGATATAAAAATTGGGGGTCGATGCACTATCTGAAGAGCTATTTCGATTTTTAAAATGGCATGTTTTTGATCAAATTTGCATTATATTGCCCATAGCAGCACGCGCGGATTTTGAACTTTGACGCGCGCTCACGGCCTTATGAAAGATCAAGAGTGACTGAAAAAAATTGTCATTTAGGTAAGAGGAATCTAAATCATGTAAAAAATTTGAATTTGACCTTTTCCGCGCGTCGTGAGCGCGCGCAACGCGCGCAGGGACACTTACGGACGGAAAAATTTGAAATGCTTAAAATGACCTGATTCGTACTCTCGTTTAAAAGTTAAGTGATTTTGAGCATTTTAAAATTTTGACGCACGCGTACGCGCGCGTCATGACCTTTATGTGACCTTTGATGACATGACTTGTTGACCCTTGACCTGAAATATATGTGATATGAATATGAATGACCTTTGCTTATGCATCATGAAGATATGATGGATAACGTGATTTCACAAAATGGCGCCTGGATGACGTCACGATGACCTGACGACCTTGAAAATGTTCCTGTCACGTCTCATGACAATGACTTATGACTGTGTCAAAATTGAAAGAAATTAACACAACCGATCTTGAGTTAACTGATAAACAAAAAACGGGAAGAAATAAAAATAAAGAATAATAAATAAATAAATAAAGAAAGAAAATTCTGACGAAAACAATAGGTGATCTGTCGAAAACGACAGACCACCTAATAATAATAATAATAATAAAGAAAGAAAATTCTGACGAAAACAATATGTGATCTGTTTTCAACAGACCACCTAATAATAATAATAATAATAATGATAATATTAATAAATAAAGAAAGAAAATTCTGACGAAAACAATAGGTGATCTGTTTTCAACAGACCACCTAATAATAATAAAGAAAATTCTGACGAAATCAATAGGTGGTCTGTTGATAACAGACCACCTAATAATAAAGAAAATTCTGACGAAAACAATAGGTGGTCCGTTGATAACAGACCACCTAATAATAAAGAAAGAAAGAAAATTCTGACGAAATAAATAGGTGGTCTGTTGACAACAGACCACCTTAATAGAATAGAATAGAAATCGAAATAGAAATAGCAATAGAAATGGGGAAGTTGAATAAATGTACAATACAAGATACAAAATCATCGTTTAATTCGCTCTAACGATCGGTCGACAAAAAATACTAAGTGGTCAATAAAGCAGTTTGTGGAAGTTCACATAACCATAAAGAGGCTATCTTCCCTCATTCTACAAGTAACTTGTTTCATATTAATTTCATATTACTAGTAATGGTATGGTGTTATTAGTTTCTTCCGGTATATATATAGTCTTTTCTGAAAGGAAAAAAAAATGAGAAAAGAAAACCTTATGGCAGACCATGATAAAGGATCAATCACGACAAAATGTGATGGATAATATATTAATGTTATACAAAGAGCTGGAAAATCCAGACAAAAGATATGAATTTTTCTTGACATTTTTTTTCCACCACTTTATTCAGATTTTTGAATATAAATTAACACCTCAATCGAAGCACAACAAAAGCACAAAAGAAATATACGAATGAAAGAAAGGCGATAAGAAGACATCTCTCTAGTTACTCACCTAGATCAGCAGTCACTGGCCTGTGTTGGTTTAAAATAACGAAGATAACGAAGAAAGATAACTCCATCTGCAAATAAATCAAATAATAATACAAATAGACACATTTGTAAAGCGCTTAATACATGCTTCTAAGTGCTTTACATTGCAATTATAATTTCCCAGGTCATTAGAATCAATTGCTAATCAACACATGTTGATAGTCACGTTTATATAGCGCTTAATACAATATTTCTAAGTGCCATTGCAATTATAATTACCCAGGTCATTGGATTCAATTGCTAATCAATACATGACAGTGCATACGCTCCGATTCCTGGGGAGTATATTCCACCATGCGCCAATTTACAAGCGCACCCATGTCAATCAAACCACATTAACATTTAAATCCTACCGAGTACCCATTTTACACCTGTGTGGAGAGTGGCAAATGCAGATTAAAGTCTTGCCAAACGACATTCACACCGCGGTGGGACTCGAACCACGAACCATGTAATCCACAGTCCGGTGACATATACACTAGACCACGACACCTGACTACTAATGACTCACTGACAATTAGTGGACGAAAGGGCTTTACCATTACATGATCTGTTTTAATTTGAATTACCATTTATTGACCATTTAGGAAATTCTTTTTTCACTGGTTTTACAATCACTGTACATTTACATAATACAACAACAAATACACATTACAATAATAACAAATGTACATCTTCGAAAACACAATAACAATCTGAAAATAATCATTACATTGGAAACGGAACAACATTTATACATTCATTGCAATATAATTATAAACTGCATTTATATTACCACTTCAAATGAATTCCTGTGTGTTTATTTGAAAAAGTGGATAGGTTTAGTATTTTTATCCCTGGCAAAGATATTCCCCAGAGTATAATCATTGCCTTCAATGGTTATTATGGTTTCAACATCTAAAATGACCTGAACCACTAATCGATATTTTTATGCTTCACTGCATAGTCTTATCCCGGTCGACAGATGTCCATGACTCCGTATAAATGGTTTGCACAGTGTTAACAAAATAACATCTCCTCGGCTATTCTCGTTACCAATCAGATTCTCTTTTAGGAGTGATGTATGTTTCTTGAAAAAGTATAATATCATTTTTGTTCTTCCAGCCAGCAGGATATAATTTTCCTTCTACATTGGCATGGAATACATCTTTAATACATTGAATGATAGGGGTAATAATTGTGTATGATTTATGATGTAATGGAAATGAGCAAAGTATTTTCAGACATGTACCTTCTTCAGTGATAGAAATCGTGAAAATATTGTGTGAACAAATATTATAGTCACAAGTCATCATGTTCACATGAGCTAGGTATAGCATCGATTATTAAGTTATGTCTCACAACCACATGCAACAAAACTGAAATACCCCTATATATTTTGAGAAGCACACTCGGGAACTCGAAACCCTAGTCTAGAACTGATCGACATGAAAGTGGACCTTCTCTGGATGTTTTTTTTATATACACACTGCACTTTTTTAAGGGGGGAGGCAAAATTATAAAACCATTATTAGACCAACCAATGTATCAATGAACTAATAATATTCCACAGTAACATCAATCAAAATATCTCTGCAAATGACGATTGTTAGTTTCCTAAGCACACTTTGCTGTGGTCTAGAACTTTTTCAGAGTTTCGTCTAAACCAATTGTATTGTACAGAAGTGCTTGTGGCAGGGACGGATTCAGCCGCGGCGGCAGGGGAGCAGTGGCGGATCCAGGGGGTGGCCGAAACGGCCGCGGCCCCCCTATTGGCGGCGCAAAAAAAGGAAGAAAAAAAAGAGGAAGAAAAAAAGAGAAAAAAAGAAAGGAGGAGAGGAGAAAAAAAAAGGAGAAGAGAAAGGAAAAAAGAAGAGAAAAGAAAATAGTAGAGAAAAGATAAATAAAAAGCCCCCCCCCCCCCCCCCCTCCCTCCAACTCCGGGGTCGGAGGGACCGAATTTGTGTTCCATAAATTTCCGATAAGGAGTTACTTTTCACGAAACAAAGTCCGGCCCGCAATACACAAAAATCCAGCCCGTACTGACTGACTTTACACACCGGAGACAGAGGGGTGCTTTCAAAGAGAGGGAACATACATGTGCGTACCCTAGATAACACTGAGAGGGTGAGGGGGTGGGGAAAAGAAAAGTCGGTGAGAAAGGGGGAAAGGCAAGGAAATGGCGCTAAGTGACAGTAACGACAAATATGGGAAAACTGTAATCGGGAGATTAGGGGACATTCCAGAAGGCTCATTGGCAAACGTTATTGAATAGAGGGGAGCCGGGCCGGCCGCATAAAATCTCAAGCCGCGGATTCAAAGTTAAACGTTAAGAACAGCCCCTGCGGTCATCACTCTTTAGTGAGAAATTTGAAAAGGGCACAATATTTTGGATGTCTTTTAAATAGAAGTTATATACTCAACAGTCAAATTTTAAATTAACGGTAGGGCCGCTTGACAACTCTTATTTTGCCCTTCATTTGGATTCAGCTCGTATTGACTCGCTTGTGATTGTATTAGAACTCATGTGGTAGTAATCATGGACAGGGGCGGCGATCCTGGGCCCGATATGGGGACAAGTCTCCCAGGAAATTTAGAAATATAGCTAGAAATAAATATAGCGGAAAGAACGTACATATCGGGCTTAGGGATTTTTTAGAATGCATAATTTCAGCATTCAACATTGCAAAATCTCGTTTGGTCGCTACGCCCCGGCCCCCGCCCTCGCCCGATAACACAAAATTATGACGCTCCCGGCCGTGATTTATCCATGGTGGGTGTAATATAGAACGGTACAACGAATCGTCTTCTTTCTCCAATAATTTAATGAAATGTCAAAGCTTCCGCGCATCGCTCGGGAGGGGGGCAACTGAATTCAGACAAGGATTGGGAGTCGAGAATGGTAAAACGAATCATCTTCTTTCTCTAATAATTTAATGAAACGTCAACGTTTCCGCGCTTCGCTCGGGAGGGGGGACGGGGGGGGGGGGGCGGGAACTCAATTCAGACAAGGATTAAGAGTCGAGAACGGTACAACGAATCGTCTTCTTTCTCTAATAATCTAATGAAACGTCAAAGCTTCCGCGCTTCGCGCGAGAATGGGGAGGGGGGGGAGGGAACTCAATTTAGACAAGGATAAAGAGTCGATGACGGTGTAACGAATCATCTTCTTTCTCTAATAATTTAATGAAACGTCAACGTTTCAGCGCTTCGCGTGGGAGGGGAAAAACTGAATTCAAAGAAGGATAATAATTTAACTAGACTTTAATTCGTCACTTAGACGAATTAGGTGATATGTATGATAATGGTTTACATAACGAATAATGCATTACACGATATATTATTTTGCTTCTCCCATTCATATGCTTCTCCCATTATGATCTATTCATATGTCAAGATTAAATTGTGTCTCCTTGATCATCATGGATCTAGGGAAGATAGATTGAAACAATATATGACCTTTGACCCTGTGCAGTAACCAATTACACATTTGACTCTAATTTACATCATGAAGAACACCTTTTGACGATTTTATCTTATTCAAAGAAATGAAAATGTAATTGATAAATGATTAGCATCATTATGATAATGATGATCGTGATGATCATGATCATGATCATGAGCGCGATCATGACATCTTATTGAAAAAATGAGGGTTGATTTAGATAGCATATAGTCTCAGCTACAACATACTCAAAAATCAACAAAATCCAAGCCGAAATAACGGCGATATTGCTCGCAAAAGACAGGAATGTAGACTCCAGATTTGAGAAAAAGTCATTTCCCATAGGGATTACACGCAAAAAGTGTAAAAAAAAAGGATTAAGTGAAAATAGGGTAATAATAAAGTAAAAAGGGTTATTTATGACATTATTTGCGAATCTACGTGTTTAAATAATCAAAGGAGATGGTACAGAGAAGGTCAAAATAAAAAAAAGTGAAAAAAAAGTGTTGGAGACACCCGGACTCGAACCAGGGATCTCGAGGTTGGAAGTAAAGTGCGTTACCGATATAGCGATTACACGTAAACAGGAAATGGAATTCAGAAATCCTACATTGCAAGTGAAATATGAGCATGATCCCGGCATCTAATCGAAAAATAAAGGGCACACTTTTGATAGCTCATTGTCTCAGCTACAACATATCCGAAGCTCAGCGAAAACAAAGCTAAAACAACGGAGATTTTGCTCGCGAAAGACAGGAGTGTAGAATCCAGTTTTGAGAAAAAGTCATGTCCCATAGAGAATACACGCAAAATGCGAAAAATTGACATGCCTCCTTAAATCGCAAAAATACACCATGATACTTTTGTCAAAAATAAAAATTGTGAATATTACATTTGTAGAAAATTGTCTCAGCTAGAACATATCTAAATCAAAAAGAAAATTGATCCATATTTACAGAGATACAATCAATTTTCCAAAAATATGCTGACGTCATAATATGCAAATTAAAATTTTGAGTTTGGAGGCCATTATGATGACGTCATGAGTTAATTGAGGATCAAATGAGACATGAAATCATATCTCCGACTCATAATCTATCCAAATATGACAAAATATTAGGAGTTTCTATCTATTCTAAAGAGTTACAATGAATTTTATATAGGCATGTTTTTGCCCATGTATTGTGGATAAAGATAACGCAAATCCGCACGTGCTGTCAACTTTGACGGACGCTCATTGCGTTAATAAAAGGTGAACAAATTATCAAAATGCTTGGAAAAATGTACCGAATATGATGACAGAAAAAAATTGGCGATTCTATGTTGCAAAATGCAAGTACGCGCGAAAACGCGCGCGCATGCGCGTGTGCGTAATTTTTTTATCAAATGCTTTATATGGCCTGAAACGTATGCAAAAAACATTTGGGATGATTTAGAGTATTTTTAATCTTTGCGCGCGCGTAAACGCGCGGACGAGCGCGCACGCGCGCATTTACGCACGTTTATTGACCTCAACTTGACCGGACGGATATTGATCTTAATCATGATAAATATGAATGAAAAATTACTATTCGTTATAAAGATATGATCATTAGTTGATTTTCACAAAATGGCGCCTGGATGACGTCACGATGACTTTGAGTCTTTGAAAATTCACGCAGTTCTAAGTTAGACTAAGATCTATCATCATTAAAAGATTCATAACAATGGCTTCATTCAGTCTTGAGATATCCTGCGAACAAATTCGAGGAAGAATAATAATAAATAAATAAATAAATAAATAATAATAATAAAAATCTTGACGAAATCAAAAGGTGATACGTCTACGTACGTATCACCTAATAAACCGTCAAAGCTTACGCGCTATGCGCGGGCAAGGGAAAACTTAATTCAGACAAAGATTAAGAGTTGAGAATGATAAAATGATTCGTCTTCTTCCTCTAATAATTTAATAAACCGTCAAAGCTTACGCGCTACGTGCGGCCAAGGGAAAACTTAATTCAGACAAGGATATAGAGTCGATGACGGTACAACGAATCATCTTCTTTCTCTAATACTTTAATGAAACGTCAACGTTTCCGCGCTTCGCGTGGGAGGAGGGGGGGGCGGGAACTCAAATCAGACAATGATTAAGAGTCGAGAATGGTACAAAGAATCGTCTCCTTTCCCTTATAATTTAATGTAACGTCAAAGCTTCCGCGCTTCGCGCGGGAGGGGGGAGGGGGCGGGAACTCAATTCAGACAAGGATTAAGAGTCGAGAACGGTACAACGAATCGTCTTCTCTCTCAAATAATTTAATGAAACGTCAAAGCCTCCGCGCTTCGCGCGGGAGGGGGGGGGGAACTCAATTCAGACAAGGATAAAGAGTCGATGACGGTACAACGAATCATCTTCTTTCTCTAATAATTTAATGAAACGTCAACGTTTCCGCGCTTCGCGTGGAAGGGGGAAAACTGAATTCAAAGAAGGATAATTATTTAATAAGCCGTCAAAGCTTTCGCGCTACGCGTGGGAGGAGGGGGGGGGGGCGGGAACTCAAATCAGACAATGATTAAGAGTCGAGAATGGTTCAAAGAATCGTCTCCTTTCCCTTATAATTTAATGTAACGTCAAAGCTACCGCGCTTCGCGCGGGAGGGGGGTAGGGGACGGGAACTCAATTCAGACAAGGATTAAGAGTCGAGAACGGTACAACGAATCGTCTTCTCTCTCAAATAATTTAATGAAACGTCAAAGCCTCCGCGCTTCGCGCGGGAGGGGGGGGGGAACTCAATTCAGACAAGGATAAAGAGTCGATGAAGGTACAACAAATCATCTTCTTTCTCTAATAATTTAATGAAACGTCAACGTTTCCGCGCTTCGCGTGGAAGGGGGAAAACTGAATTCAAAGAAGGATAATAATTTAATAAGCCGTCAAAGCTTTCGCGCTACGCGTGGGCAAGGGAAAACTTAATTCAGACAAGGATTAAGAGTCGAGAATGATAAAATGATTCGTCTTCTTCCTCTAATAATTTAATAAACCGTCAAAGCTTACGCGCTACGCGCGGCCAAGGGAAAACTTAATTCAGACAAGGATAAAGAGTCGATGACGGTACAACGAATCATATTCTTTCTCTAATAATTTAATGAAACGTGAAGCTTCTGCGCTTTGCGCGGGAGGGGGTAAACTGAATTCAGAGAAGGATTAAGAGTCGAGAATGGAACAACGAATCATATTTTTCTCTAATAATTTCATTAAAATATAACATGTCAAAGCTTCCGCGCTTTGCGCGGGAGGGGGTAAACTAAATTCAGAGAAGGATTAAGAGTCGAGAATGGTACAACAAATCATATTCTTTCTCTAATAATTAATGAAAGGTCAAAGCTTCCGCGCTTCGCGCGTCATTGGGGGGGGGGGGAGGGGGGTTAGCGAGCTACCCGCATATGATTTTTTTGACATCTTTTCTCGTTTAATTTGGTTATAAATAACACTTTCACAAAATACATATTTTGCTCAAATTGTTGCTCGCTCGCTTCGCTCACTAGCCGAATTGTGAAACCAGAAAGTTACTTTTTCGGATAAGAGGCAATAGCCTCCCCCCCCCCCCCCCCGATGAAAATGTCAAAAATTGTAATGGTATGGTGCTTCTAATATGACCTTGAAAAAAACGGTCGGCGCAATTTTCAAACTTCCGGCCCCCCCCCCCCCCCCTATTGGAAAATCCTGGATCCGCGTCTGGGGGAGGGGGTCCAATTCGTGAGAAAATATTTAGCTTTCGTTCAGGAAGGGGGGGGGGGGGTAGTGAGCACTATTTTGTGTTTTTCCTCAAAAAATCGCACCCCCTCCCCTTGAGCGCCAGGGGAGGGGACCCACCCCCCCCCCCCAAAAAAAGTTAAATTGCGGTGTTTTTACACGTTTTTTTTTCCAGGGGGGGGGGAGGCCTCCCGCCCCCCTGGATCCGCCACTGTCTTGTGGCATAGCAGCAGGTACAGACATCAGTTTCTTATAATACCTCATTATGGAGTACACACAAACAACAAAAACAGTCTCGTGTAAATGTTAAATAAAGCTCCATTTCATTATCATCTTGTCCATTCCTTTCCTTTCCTTTATACGTCCTTCTCAATTCCTGTAATCGGCCCATATGCGGGATTTTTGACAAAAGTATGATACCAACAATAGGTTAAGGACATTGGGGTTACCGAAAGTCTCAATTTGTGAATACTATCATTCATGTATTCATTTATGGATTTGTTTAGTGAAACCTACTTATTCAGGTCAAAACATCAACAAAGCTGTATTTTTCTTTATCACGATTCTTATTAAAGTTAAAGACCAGTAATGGTCGTGCGATTGCATTGTGAAAGAAACGTTGTGGAATCGATCAGAAAATATTGATCATCTAGCATATAAGTATTAGTGTGTTCTGCAAGGTTCTGGAATCATCAAAATGATAAGAAATATGGCCCAGTCTTCGTAAAGTTACAAGCACTATACAGAAAGATGTATATGGGACTACACACACGTGCGTTATATCTCTCACACACCAATAGATATACTAATTTACCAAATATATCAATTAGTAAGCGGTTTCCCGGCAAAATTGTTATCATCATGTATTAATCAAAACATATTCATTCACATGATTGGTAATAAGAGCTTCCATTTCATTTTTAGAAATTGGGGCGTTTCCAATACTGGTCTTTACCTTTAAGGATATAAAACATTATAAGCATGTCAAATACATGTACAACAAAAGATACGAACATTTAGAAATGCCCGTTATTCTTGAGGCATTATTTGTTTTTCTTCAAAAGACTATTCAAATAAAAAAAATTGATGCAATTTGATATACCTGTATAAAGGTAGAGAGTAGATGGATGGTAGCAAATATAGAAGATAGGGGAAGAGAATTCAAATATAGCACCTTTTTTAAAGATCATATACATTTTTTTTACAGTTATTTTTGCTTCAAGGAATATCATTCTTTGGATTGCAAATAAATCATCTGTATTTCACTTTTTGAAGAGATATAACGATTTTATTCCATTTACTTACCAGAGAAAACCTCCCACACAAGGCAAGGAACATCCTTGGTCCACTCAAAGGTAAATCAACCGTGTCGATGATTTCCTTTCACAAATCCCTCTCTTAGATCGATATTGTCAACGGAGTTAAAGAGTTATGAAGAATATTGAGACGAATCCTGAACCTTTAAGTACTTTTTTCCCATTTGCAACCAAGGAAAGTCATCTCCTCTTTTCTCAAAATGTAAGTAACCAGTTTGTTTTTTTCCCTTTTTTCACAGACTGAACTCGTTGAACTCAACTTTGGAAGTCTTCTTTCAATGATCTGCTCATTTAACGCAGAAAAATCCAAACAGAAGATCCTAGGAATCACTAAAAATGAAGATGATTTTGCGCGCTCTTCTGAAGAAAAACCGCAGTTATCTTGATACGTTTAGTTTGCGAAATGCTCAATGAGAGCATGAGGCAAATGAGAGACAAATGTGTAATAAATGCAGCATCCTGAAATGTTGTGAGGCGTTAATCACCATGGTATCAAACTCGTATTTTTATTTATGTTCTCTTTAATGTTGTGACTGACTGCACACGACGTATTGGTGCGATAAATGGTTATCTCTAATTGCTACGCCGCGGTCCCGCGCATCACCAAGTCCGACATCAAAACAAATAGTTACCTTAATACCTCCACCGGAATCGGTTTGGAATCAGTTTGATGATCTGACTAACATACTTTCTTTTCAATCGACCCCCTTCTCTCTCCTTCTCTCTCTGCCTTTATGTAAAATTCTTCTTTCAATCTTTCATATTCCCTCCTGGTTCACTAGTAGTAGTAGAAGTAGTAATTATAGTAGTAGTGTAGTAGCTAAAGAAAACAAGAGATTATGGTAGTAGTTGGCTCATGCACCGCCAGGGGGGGGGGGGGCATCACTTGTTTTTCAATCAGTCACCAGGAGTTTCGGACCGTTAGAAACAATAAGAGGCAAGCTAGCTACTAACACTTTTTGATCGTTTTCAATGTGGATGGATTTATAGCAAAAGGTTCTTAAATGCAATTTCATTAATGCATTCTTCAGAATACAACTGTTGGCTGTCAGGGAAGAAGAGAGTAAAATCTTTTTATTACGAAATTCGAAAGAAGTCCTTCTACACGACAAAGCATTGCACGTAGAAGACCTGTTAAATAAAGCTTGAAGGTCCAATCAAATGTACTTTGATTTTGAAAAGAAACAAGAAAGTATACATTCGCGTAATAAAGAGTATTTTTTTAAAGATGTGTAGCAGTTTAATAAGCTGCACCGTTGGGAGGTTACTCTTCGATTTATTTCGCTAGTGTCATTTTCAGAACTCGGAAATCTTTTCAAGTATTAGTAAAATCTTCAACGCCAAGAAACGCTTTGTGTATAAACGCGCACTGCTGCATCGATAGCTACTCGTAACATGCTAATAATACCTATCCTTTTCCCGCATATCTTGACTTCAATTCATTTCAATTTAATTTCGATTTGTATGCACCACAGTAATTCCTTGAATGATTTATTTATTTATAATATTTTGTCAGGGTAGCCCTTTCAGCAATAAGTAGTGGTCTTCCATGGGGCCCTGAATAAACATGAACATATTTACATAAAAAAACATAACGTTTGTACAGAACAGTCCATAGTACAGTGTACATTTAGAAAGATGTAACACATCAGTAATAGACGTGGCACAAACGAATACTCGTTTGCAAAATAATCATATATCATTAACCTAGTTCAACTGTAATACATATAAGAAAATATTGATTAAGTCGCAATTATGTGAATAATCATGAGCTGAGCAGTTCGGATAGATATAATGAGCTGTTCACAAACTACAACTTCGTTTAAAGCTTATAGGAGGGATTAGACCCCCCCCCCCCTGCAAGTTCACTGGACAGTTGGTTATCTCATCAACTCAGCTCTCAGTTAACATAAGAAAAAGAGGATCATGGGGGACCAATGGTCACCGATTAGGCATTGTTTAATATAGAGAGGGAGCAAGTAACTACAAGTAGGACAGTGAGGCCTTTAAACAATCTCTTAACTGGATGGACAGAGGAAGCCATTCTCACATTGTTTAACACGTTACAGTATACTTCCGTGTATTAACGAAGCATGAATAATAAATTTATAATCAGTCGTGGTGTTTCGATATATATGATATATTCTCATTATTAATTCATAAGTGAATTCAAACTGACTGTGGTTTCCACTTTACAATTTACAAGGAATAGTTTGACCTAGTTAGTCATAGGAAACAGAAACTTGTTTCTTGTAAAGATACATGGGGTGTGGAGAGATAGAGAGAGAGAGACAGAGTGTGAGAGAGAGAGAGGGGGTGAGAGTATGTACGTTGGTGAGAGGGACGAGGAAAGGGGAGAGCAGATAAGAGAGAACAACATTATGGACCACCTGATCGATTGAAATTACGGAATTACTGAAATGAGAAAAGACGGAAAAGAGGGAGGAGTAGCTGTATTTTTTCAAGGACAGTTTACAAGGAACATGAAACACTGAAAAGCAAAACAAAGCACTATACAGAAAGATGTATATGGGACTACACACATGTGCGTTATATCTCTCACACACCAATAGATATACTAATTTACCAAATATATCAATTAGTAGGCGGTTTCCCGGCAAAATTGTTATCATCATGTATTAATCAAAACATATTCATTCACATGATTAGTAATAAGAGCTTCCATTTCATTTTTAGAAATTGGGGCGTTTCCAATACTGGTCTTTACCTTTAAGGATATAAAACATTATAAGCCTGTCAAATACATGTACAACAAAAGATACGAACATTTAGAAATGCCCGTTATTCTTGAGGCATTATTTGTTTTTCTTCAAAAGACTATTCAAATAAAGAAATTGATGCAATTTGATATACCGGTATAAAGGTAGAAAGTAGATGGATGGTAGAAAATATAGAAGATAGGGAAAGAGTATTCAAATATAGCACCTTTTTTAAACATCATATACATTATTTTCAGTCATTTTTGCTTCAAGGAATATCATTCTTTGGATTGCAAATAAACCATCTGTATTTCACTCTTTGAAGAGATATAACGATTTTATTCCATTTACTTACCAGAGAAAACCTCCCACACAAGGCAAGGAACATCCTTAGTCCGCTCGAAGGTAAATCAACCGTGACGATGATTTCCTTTCACAAATCCCTCTCTTAGATCGATATTGTCAAAGGAGTTAAAGAGTTATGGAGAATGTTGAGACGAATCCTGAACCTTTAAGTACTTTTTCCCATTTGCGACCAAGGAAAGTCATCTCCTCTTTTCTCAAAATGTAAGTAACCAGTGTGTTTTTTTCCTTTTTTTCACAGACTGAACTCGTTGAACTCAACTTTGGAGGTCTTATTTCAATGATCTGTTCATTTAACGCAGGAAAAGCCAAACAGAAGATCCTAGGAATCACTAAAAATGAAGAGGATTTTGCACGCTCTTCTGAAGAAAAACCGCTGTTATCTTGATACGTTTAGTTTGCGAAATGCTCAATGAGAGCATGAGGCAAATGAGAGATGAATGTTTAATAGATGCAGCATCCTGAAATGTTGTGAGGCGTTAATCACCATGGTATCAAACACACATTTTGTTTATGCTTTCGTATAATGTACTGCCTGACTGCTGTCTGCGACATATTGATGCGAGAATGGTTCATCTATAAGCTATGGTCACAACTACAAAAAGTAGCCTGGTCGGCGGTCGGGCTGAGAGTTTTTAGCCAATTTCGCCCGGTCACCGAGCGGCAGTCGCCCGGGCACCGCTTGTTTTTAGGGCATCGCTCGGTCGCCGCTGAAGTTTAAGCAAAGTTAAATTAGGCGGCGCCTGCTCACTTTTCACTCGCCACCCAAAATAGATTATGCTCGGTGCCCGGGGGGGGGGGGGGGTTTCCGCCCGGGCACCGACCTAATCGAGCGTTCGCCGTCGAGCGATTTAGGTCCAAAATTGAAGCCGCTTGGTCAAAGGCTGCCGAGGGGTCGCCGCCCGGTCCCTGCAGGGAGATTAGTCGGTCATTGGGCGACCAGTTAAAAATCGGTCGGCAGCCTTTGACCTAGCAGCTTCGATGTTTGACCTAAGTCGCTCGATGGTGAACGCTCGATTAGGTCGATGCCCGGGCGGCGATCGCCCGGGCTCTAAGCGTATTTTGGTGCCCTGCCGATCACCGGCCGGCCGCCGGGCAATTTCTTTAAAATCAGCCGGTGGCCGTTGGGAGACAGCTCGGGAATCGGTGGGTTATCAGTCGGTCTTTGCCGGACACCGCCCGGAGAAACCCGATTTCGCCCAGTTTTGACCTAAAAATCGACCGGTGACCGACGGGAAATTTACAAAGCACCGCCCAGGCATCGCTGGGGCTCTACAGCCTGCTCGACTTGTCCAAAAATCGTTGGGCGATGCCTAAATTCCAGCGGCGACCGAGCAGACTACAAACCGGTCGGTCGCCGTCTGAGTTGTGACCATAGCTTAATTGGTATCCCGGTCACACGTCACACCTACAAGTGCGACACTAGGACAAATAGTTACCTTACCTTCACCAGCCAGGAATCGGTCGGCTTGGAGTCGGTTTGGAATTAGTTTGATGGTGTGACTTACATATCAGTACTTTCTTTTCAATCCCCCCCCCCGTTCTCTCTTTGGGTTTAAATACAATTCTTTTCTTTTCAATCTTTCATGTTCTCTCTCGGTTCACTAGGTAGTAGTAGTTGAAGTAGTAGTAGTAGTAGAAGTAGTAATTATAATAATAGTAGTACTGTAGTAGTTAAAAAAAGTCTATGGTGATATTTGTCTCATGCACCTCCATGGGGATCATCACTTGTTCTTCCACCAGTCATCAGTTATGAACAATGATGGACAAGGCTACTGAAATTGCCCAAGGTTGATTTTTAACAAAAGTCTTTCCGATCGTGTTCAATGTGGTTGGATTAGCAAAAGGATCTTAAATGCAATTTCGTTAAAGCAGTCTTCGGAGTGCAACTGTTGGCTGCCAGGGAAGAGGAGGGTAAAATGTTTTAATTACCGAATTCGAAAGAGGTCCCTCTACTCGACAAAGCATTGCAAATCGAAGACCAATAAAATATAGCACGAAGGTCCAATTAAATGTACTTTGATTTTCGAAAGAAACAAAATATAATACATTTGGATAATAAGCATTGTTGTTTTAAGTTTGTGGCTGTCTAAAGAGCTGCCCTGTCGACAGGCTACTCTTCGATTCATTTAGGTAGTGCCATTTTCAGAGAGGAGGTTTCCGAGGATTTTTTTTTTTCTTCAAGTAAACAAAATCTTCAACGCCAACAAACGCCTCGTGTCTACGCGCACGGTTGCATCAATATTGAAGTACGTAACATCTATTGAAGTACACGTAACATCATATGCTAATAATACCCATCCTTTTCCTGGTTTTTGACTTCAATTCAATTTAATTTCGAGTTGTATGCACCAAAGTAATTATACGTTTGATTGTGTACCACGCACGTTGCGGTGTGTCAGTGTATATGCATGATTAATAATGGATTTTTAATCGGTCGAGGCGTTTCGATATAGATCATATTTTTTCTCATTACAAATCCATTATTGGATTAAAACTGAATATGGTTTCCACTTGATGATTGACAAGGATGCCAAGTAGGAATGGTTTTACCTATCTAGTCATAGGAAACAGAAACTCATTCTCGAAAAGATACATGGGGTGTGGAGACAGAGTGAGAGATTCAGAGTGGGAGAGAGAGAGAGAGAGTGTGTGTGTGTGTGTGTGTGTGTGTGCGTGTGCGTGTGTGTGTATGTGTGTGTGAGAGAGAGAGAGAGAGAGAGATTAGAGAGAACGTAATTATTGACCACCAGTTTTACGGAATAACTGAAATGAGAACAGAAGGAGAAGACGGGGAAGTAGTTGTATTTTGTAAAGGATTGTATACAAGAAGCATTGAACACTGACAACAAAATGCAGTTTTAGATAGAGACAAAGGCAAAGATACAAACGAGAAAAAGGGAAGATGCAACGAATTTGAAGAGAAAATAGAGAGGAGGAGCAGGGGAAAAGCAATTTAAGTTATACACAAATATCTGAAGAAGTGAGGATGATGTAAGTTTTCCCGGTCAAGTTTCATTGTTTTCAATCCATTTGATAAATCGTTCACTTCATTCAATGTAGTGAAAACACCGTTTTTGGCGGAGACAGACTTTCAATATGCTATCAAGCCATTCCATTTATCGTATCGAACACGGAACGCCGCAATTTTATCATTCGAATTCAGTCCGTCTGGCGCATGCGCCAAGATTCATTCAACTCCGTCGTTAGTAGATGAAGGGTTATCTAGGGCATTACTATTCGCAAATGTTTAGTCAATTTCGTAACGTGTTCATTCGAGTTACATGCTGGAAGTATCAAATCGAAGAAGGATAGAAAATGTTTTTGGATAGAGAATGATATCGGTTTAAAATCAACTCTTTACCTATTGTACAGAAAGTGAGCCTGTGATTGTCAAGTATTAATTCTTATTGTCTTGTATGACCCATGAACTCCTGATGAACTTGCACTATTAAAGGCGTACTGTAATGATTCAATCTTTATGAGTGTATTGCAATAAGCGACTTTTCCATTCATCATGGTCACACACGACACGTGACATTACTTAATCAAGGTAATACCTTGATTAAGTAAAAGAAATAAAACAAAATGACTGCATCCATATACTATATGGATGCAGTCATTTTGTTTTATTTCTTTTAATGCAGTCATTTTATATATTTCCTATATTTTAGAGATGGTATGATATTTTATCAGTGTGTGTACATTGCATTGCCTATCAGGACATACTCAGATTATCTTTACATATATTACTTACCACAAGGGCATTCACAAGTAGTTGAAACTGTCGTTTATCAGTGCCTATTACATTTATCCTGTCATACAGTCATTTTTAAACGGAGGTAGTCTCCTGGACGCTAGTGCATAGTGCACTGTATTTGGACATTGAATCGGGACTGTACTACTTGTAGCTACTTGCGCCCTCTATATAGCCAACAATGCCTAAGCGGTACCAGTTGATCCCCCATGGACCCCTTTTTCTATTGTTAATTAAAATCTGATTTGATGAGATAACCACCTGCCAGTGACCACGCAGGGAGGTCTAATCCCTCCTGGCAAAACTAGTGCAGATATTCTTTAAATTATTTATTTTTATTACTGAGCACGAAGAATTCATGTTCTATTGAGACAGGGAAGTCAAACCTTGGGTTGACAAGGGACAACCCCCCCCCCCCCCTTCCTCCCGCCCTCCCCTTCTTCTTCATAATGGTGGTACTTTAACGTTGTATCCTTCTGTGCTGTAGTTCCTCTCCTTAAATAACTTGTTTATTATGTGTCTGTTTTGTCATCTGAGGGGAACAGTAAGGGGAATAGGACAATGCACAATTAACCGAAAGCTTCTGCTGCGAACATCATAATGGTGGTAACTGTGTATCCTTCTGTGCTATCGTTCCTCCCGGCCTTCGCCATAACATTATTTGTATGTGCCTGTTTTGTAACCTGAGGGGAACAGTAAGTTAGGGGAGTAAGACAATCTGAGGGGCACAGTAAGGGGAATATTAAAATGCACAATTAACCGATAGCTTCTGCTGCGAACAACAGTCATATGAAAACAGATGTAATATATTTTTCATTTTTTATAAGACTGTATGTCCTTCATACAAATACAAAATCAGTTGCGTCTTGTTTGTGTTGCTTTAAATATTCCGTCTCTAAATTTAACTTAATTGCGGCAGTTAGGATATTAAGACATGACCGACTCGACTGCAAACTAAAAATAAACAAAGCCGGGACATCTTTATCCAAAACAGTTTATTTTGCTTTTGTCAATATTTTAGGTTGCAAAAGTTTCTAAAGAAGTCCTGAAAAGTTAAAGAGATTATTGAAGAACTTTTTTTGAGGAGCAAGCAATGGCTTATCCAACATAGAATCAAGTCAACATCAGCCCCCTTGTTTGACTGCCCAGGAAGAAGAAAAGAACTTGGAGTTTGTCTCCATCATTTTACTCCACAACCTCTATGAAAATGGTGAAAAGAGCAAGAGCTTATCAACTGGTGTGTGTGTACCGACTTCACCAAAGTTTTCGACAGGCTGGATCATAACATTCTCATCAGAAAATTGATCAAACGCAATGTACGACCATGCATCATTGAATGGATTATTCGTTTTTTGGAACACCGTCAACAGTGTGTCAAATACCAAGGCACTCTATCTCAATCAGGCGCGTACGCAGGGGGGGGGGGGGTGTTTTGGGGTTAAACCCCCCCCCCCCTTTGGCATTTTTTATGTGTGTTTTTTAAGAAAACCCCCCTAAAACCCCCCTTTGTTTTTTTTTACCCCCCCCCCCCCTTGAAAAAATCCTGCGTACGCCCCTGATCTCAATACGTACCTAATTATGCTGGTGTACCCCAAGGAACTAAATTGGGCTCAATCCTCTTCCTAGTGATGATCAACGATGCTTGTGAAAACATACCAATCGATTGTTATAAATACGTAGATGATCTTACTTTGTTGGAACGTCGTAAAGTAACCGAACCCTCTGACTTACCAGCTGTCCTTACAGTTTGGGTCAGTGGTCCTGTCAAAATCACATGAAGTTAAATCCTTCAAAGTGTTTTTCACTAAGTGTGACATTCTCCACAAAAAAACCTGCCATGCCAACTTTATATATTGATAACTCACCCCTGCAAAACTTCCAATCTGTTAAAATTCTTGGTATCATTGTGCAATCCAATCTGAAATGGGATCTCCATGTCACTGAAATCCTCAAAAAATGTAACAGAAAGTTGTATATGTTTAGGCTTCTGAAACGATATGGACTGTCTTTAGCTGATTTGAAACTGGTATATACGGGTTACATTCGTCCTGTCATGGAATACTGTACCCCCGTTTTTAATGGTGGGCTTACCCAGAAACAAATAAGAAGCTTGGAGTAAGTTCAAAAAGAGTATGTAGAATCATGCTGGGTCCACGATACACAAATTGTACCAATGCTTGCCAAATATGTGATCTTTCAACGCTTGAATCCAGAAGGGTAAAGCTTTGTCTGGAATTCGCTACATCCTTAGCTAAACACCCAACATGTAGTACCTGGATACCTCTCCGGAAAAACGTACCCATCTCCTTACGCCATGCATCCAACAGTTCAAGTGCAAAACCAATCGTTTCCGAAATAGCCCCATACCTTACTTTGTCGATCTTCTCAATAAAGCCAAGCCCAATTTATAAAAATAGATAAATTAATATACATTTTTTTATTTGTATTATACTCTTTTCACAGATGTTAAAGTTTCCTGATTTTTACTCTTCTTAAGATAATAATAAACCAAATTTACGCAATTCCTTTCCTTTTCCCTTCAATATCCACTTTATATCTGAAGGAAAAGGAATGTTAGAGTGCAATAATTGTTTTCTTTTTATTATATCATTTTTCTAAGCAATAAAAATAAATAATAACAAATAATATGGTTATTCATATAGCGCCGGTATCCGCCAATAACACAAATCCTTGCAATAACAAACTTCAACAATGTTATGAAAAGAATAATGCTCTTTTCTATTTTTTTTATATTCGTATATTGTCTTAATGACTCTCTTAAAAATACATGTATGCAATTTATATTTTTTTGATGTACATGCATTTTCTACAACTTCCTCTTTTACTTCTTTCCTTCATGTTTCTCTTTTCCGTTTTCCTGACTTCATGTTATATTCTGTGTTCTTATTTTTGCTGCCCAAGCAATCTTATCATTTAACTATATATATTTCAATATTGGCAAATCAATTGTAACTGTGTTGTTTGAATATGCATTGAATGTTTTTAATTGTACACATGACCAATTCAGCCACTGGGCTGCGACACATGTTTTTAATAAACCTTGAATTGAATTGAATTGAATTGTGGGGCTGGTATTAAAGGTACATTCAATCTCCCCAGTCAGGAGGGAGTTAACCCCCCCCCCCCCCACCCCTCCGTCCTGCTAATTAATTTCTGAATATATTTCCTTCCTCTTTTGATATGCTTGGCAGTTATGTAATTTATTGTTTTCTAGTGACAAGTCCAATGATTATTCTTTTTGGTGTGCATTCAAACTTTTTTATATTCGTAACTTTGCATTCCCCATTCTTCGTCTCTCCCTCTCTCCTTCTCTCTCCCTCTCTCTCCCTCTCTCCCTCTCTCTCTCTCTCTCTCTCTCTCTTGCTGTTTCACAAAAGGCTGATTAAGCAGTCCTTTAACGCACAAACAACAGATATTATGATTATATATTCTTTTTATATGACAACTACTGAAACAGATTTTTTTTTCAAGAGAATTGTATTGATAAACAATTGAATAAAGATAAAGAAAGACCCGCGATGAGGCTCGTACAATTTTTCTCAGATCAACAGCAAGCAAACATTTATTTATTTAGTCTTCTTTAAAAACACAGGGTAGCCCATTCAGTGCCGCAAGGCCTGCTTTACACAAGGGGCTTTGTATCAAGTGGATATTACAATGTATAAAGTTAAAATACTACATAAAAACAAACAAACAAATACATAAAATACATGGCAACTAAAGCATAAATGTACAGCAGTGTTATGATAGATTTACATAGAACTTGTTAATATAAAATAAAATCAATTGGCTTTCGTTATTGCGATATCGTAAAAAAGATCCCTGTTGTAACCGTAGGTTTGTTTAACATATCTAATGTGGGTGATATTTAAACTAGCATTGCTGGTGAATTAAAAAGTTCGCTTGCAGTATATGAGAAGGAGCATTTTCTATGTTCAGTTCTTGGTTTCGGTAAGTATTATTGGCAAGAAATGATATATTGAGTACAGGAGGCGACATAACGTTTAGATACTAAGTATATAGATTACAGAAGTATTGTGGGGCAAAGTTGTGCAGTAACTTGTACACCATTAACAACAAATGAAAGCTTATTCTTTATTCAATGGGCTGTCATTTAAGTCAGTGAAGAAATCCTAATGATGGTGCATTAGCATTAGCATTCAAAACCATTCGAGCGTTTTTGCGTTAGCATCTTTCTATCCTCAACATAACTATCCTTTTATATTAAAGAGCCCCAACTGTACAACAATAGTAAATGTGCGAAAGTATGAGTTTAAAATACAGTTGTTTAAATTTTTCATTAAGTAAACAAGACTTGCTTCTTCTTATATACAGGCCCCCACCCCTGGCCCCCAAAATATGTTAAAGGAAAAAAGAAGACAGGCCCAACCCTTGGCCATACACCCCCCCCCCCCCCCCGTTGAGCCAAAAAGAAATTAGCGCACACTATCCCCCCCCCCCCCCCCCCCACACACACACACACACCCATCCCGCTTATTCGCCGGCTGTTTCGCCGATAAATACATTCTCACGAATTGGGTCCCCGCCCTCGCCGCCGGCTGGGTCCACCCCTGTGTATGCATGCAATTGATCGAAAGATTTTCTTTATTAACTACTTCGTCAACATGACATGCCCAAATAGTCCTAGTACGGATCCTTGTGGAACTCCTATTCTGACGGGGAGAAGGTCATTTAGTCATAGGGTAAAGCGTCAAAAGCTTAGTCTAAGGTCAAGGAATGCAGCGCCAACAAATTTATCGTCATCAAAGTTCTCACAAAAAAAGTCGCAAATTTCTGTTAAGCATGTTGCGGCTGAGTGATTGGGACATAAGACCTTCTGAAGAAAGTTCCTTTTTTTTGTTCTCAAACGCATTTAAAGCCATATAGATTTTTTGGTGAGCCTCCTTCCCCCCCCCCCCCCCCAACACATAATTCTTGTTTTTAATACACTTTTTACAAAGCAAGGTACTAACAGCTACATGATGTTAAGCTGAACAAAACCACTTGCGCCGGTGTAAAAAATGAAAAGTGAATTATCTTCTACTTTTTAGTAGATATTTGAATCATTTTTGCCAATCTGTGTTAATTTAATGCTTACCGAACATTTACATAGTGGATTATAAATCAACGTGTCTGCAGAATATTCGGGAGTGAAATATGTACACACTATATATTCACACTATCATTAATCACTGCGCATGGCCTCTAAATGGCTATATAAGAAGGGCCATTACTAAAGGGGGTAACACCCCTCCCCTTTCTAGCATTGTCTGCAAATCACAACGAAAACAACACATCTACTTTTTGTTCATCCCATCTTTTCTGAAACCTTTTTTTTTGTATCCGTTGTCAGAAAATTTGTTTATCTGACGACTGTTTTTGTTTTTAACAAAATCTCTGTAATTGGCACTTTTCAAAATATTTGTTTCCTAATTGTTGTGTAATTTCAAAATTACTATTTTGCCATCCCCCACCCTCAGTTTCCAAGTGGTCTAGCAGCACGCGTATTCATAGCTACGTGCTTTCTAGAAACAGTCCTAATCTTCAAGAAGTGCCGAATAGAATTTAGCTCCAGTTCGCCTTTCAAAAGCGAATGTAGAAGTCGCCAGACATTCTTCGCCGAGTAAGCACGAACCCTCGCAGGCGATGAAAGTATAACAAGAGCAACGGACATCGGTAAGACACAACTGACTGCATTTGATGATGGACGAAACCGTGTATGACGACAGAACATAAGCATCGATGTGGGCGACATTGCTGGCCAGTAGTCGGAAGTTTTTGATGTTCGTGTGACCTGTTTCAAAGGTTATAAAGTAAAGATTAAAACAAAATATGAGTTTCATTTTTAACGAATTTATTGTGAATTAGTGATAAAGTAAAGAGCTGCAATTAATTATAACCCTTCAGACAAATTATTTGTCGCTGAACATTTAGGTTGTAAGGTTATACCCAGAGGCGCTGTAATGAATGTAACGGGTAAATATATACATCCCAGTAATGACACACGAGGCGTTATTGTTACTGCGTCAGTGATTTGTGTGGTCTTTGACGCGCAGTGTTCAGATTGTGACACCGTATAATCAGTCAATGCAAATATTAGGTTTAATTAGCGTATTATAGGTAAGTCGACACAACGCCAATCGTGTAGGTGGGCTAGGGGAGACTGCAACGCATTAAACAAAATCATTTACCTCTGTCCCGAGAGGTTGGTTTCGTTGATGCTGGACTGCTTGTTGTCTCAATGATCGCATCTCCGGTTGTTGACAAAGGTTGCGTAGACGAGCCACTCGTTGTTACAGCATTGTCAGTTTGAGTAGTGGAACTGGTGGACATTTTGGATGACGTCATTTGATTTGGTGTGGTTTTAGTTGAACCTTCGGGAGAAGTGGCAGCGCCTGGTGTTGTCTGCCGTACTGTACTTAATTGGAAACCTGCTGACGTTGAATTGAATATGGCGATAGTTGTAATGAAAAAGAATGACAAATTTCAACAAAAAAGACGGGAAAAGAATTATCTTCATAAAATCCAAAACAACTATAGGGGTACATTATAAAAACCGAATGTAAGTACTTTTCTGTAGAGCACTGGAAAAAAAAACACGTGAAAAAACCCATGAATGGATCATCAGTATATATTCACCTTCTTCTTTCTCGCAGATATAATAGTGCGGGTGATTATCAGCACAGTTATCATCCAACCATTGGTATTGCTTCCCTTTTTCTATAACGAAACACATTCCACCTTTTTCGAAAGTCTTTGAATCAGCTGCGAAGTTGGAATAGGTCAAACTCGAACCGTCCAGCCAAGTCACACTGGATAATCCTATCCAGTAATCCTCGTCTGCAAGTGGGAGGTTGTCCACCAGAAATTTCTGTTCGTCCTCTGATCCGATGTAGACAAGATGCATTCCAAGGTCGTCACAGGATGATTTTGACGAGTTGAAGTTTGACTTGCTTTGCGAGAAGTAATAACAGGATTCGTCATTCTCAGCGTGGCCCACGGTACAAGCTACAAGAGGAGACGATCATGAATTTCCATATGATTCAGTATAGTTTTATTTCATTTTATCCGAAAATGATTAAATAATAGAGTTTTATCCGTTGTGCTTGTTATTTTACCATGCTTTCAAGTGTTCTTTTACTGACTTGAATTAAAAAAAAAAACATTGTAATCATATCCTTAATTTTAATAATGCAGTATCTTGACCAGCCACATTTGATTCTTTTTATATACCATTTCTGGCAGTTTATATGCACTTGTAACAATTCTTATTACCAATTTGAATTTGAAGTATATTTACAATACTCTTGTTTGGTCAGTCATGATTATTTTTGGCAGTACTATTCTATCGTTATTTAAAAAAAAAATATTTATCTTGATTATTTCATGTTTGTTTTAAATATGTTAATTCGATATATTTACATTGTTTCATACGGCCCCAATGAAAATCAGTCTTGTAACTGTTTGGGCATTTTAACCGAGTATAAATAAAGATATCAATTTAATTCAATTCAAAAGGGATATTATATACACATTTCTTCGAACTCTTTTATCTTGATTGTGTGCTGTACAACACTTGAATATTAAACAAGCTAAGGCAATTATCAAACTTGGGCACCTCATATTCGAGCAGAGAAGGGGTGTATTGTACTTTAATCCAATCTAGTATTATAAAATTGCATTGCCATTATATATGTCAAAATCGCTTGCTTCGCGCACTCTAAAAATAATGAAAAGTTGACATTACAGTAAGAAACGGACCCGTCGTTACTGTGCTCGTGAGCCTACGATTATGAACGATTTTTTTTTTTATAAATATAGGTTTAACGATATTAATCTGGCATAATTTGTTGTGGTTTTGTTTACAAATCGTAGGAAATGAATACCCTCAACGTGCAGACGATCAATGAGTTTCTACTCAATATTCTATACTTACCAGCACTGCCTTCTATTTCATTTTCACATATATAATAGTACGAATCGGAACAGCTGTCGTCATACCATAAATGGTCCTGTCCTACCAGTCGGAAACAGATTCCTCCATCATTAAAGGCATAATTATATGCGAAGTTGATGTAGTCCAAACTTGAGCCATCTATCCAGGTCAGTTGGGATAAACCTATCCAATGCTTCTCATTATTACCAGATAGGCTATTCTGCATGAAGTTTTGTTCTTCCTGTGACCCTATGTAGACAAGATGCATTCCACGTTCCTCGCAGAACGATTTTGACGAGGCGAAGTTTGACTTACTTTCTGAGAAATAATAACACGACCCGTCTTTCTCGCTTTGATCAGATTCACAAGCTGCAAATAAAAGAGAGAGAGAGAGACATGGAGACGAGAATGGGAAGAAGAGATGGATGGAAGATATATGAAGGGAGTATGGGCACAGCGAGGCAGAGGGAGATCGTGATTGATTAAATAATGGTTACATATTTTAGGTTAAGTTTCGCAGATTACATTTTCATGTGATACATACACTTCTCGGTTGATTCGCTCAGATCAAATAAAAATAAATTAATATTAGTTGCTTATAAATCGGTCGCCAGAAATCTCCAACCATCATTTGGTCAATTAGTTGAAGTTCACATAATTATATAGGGTTTTTATCCCTTATCCTACATGCAAACTTTTTCGTATTTAATATGGGTATATTATTTTTTGTTTTTTTCTTGTATATTTTTAGCCTTTTTCTGAATTCCAAAACAATGAGAAGAAGAACAATATGGCAGGTCATGATGAAGAATTAATTACAATATTTGAGGGAGGATGTATTACTATTCAACAAGAAGCTCGAAAATCCAGACAAAAGATTGCCGGGAAAGTTTGTAAAGCAACTTAGATAATTATATTGTGAACAAAAACTATGTATTTTTCTTTACAATACTGTAATTGGCTTTTATTTGTTTTCTCCACTATATTTTGACGTTTGAATGTAAATAACGTCCCAATCGAGGCACACACAAAATCAATGTGATAGAAATATGTGGATGAAAGAAAGGTGATAAGAAGACACCCATGAGATATTCACCTAGATTAGCAGTCACTGGGCTGCGTTGGTTTAATATAACGAAGATAACGAAGAAAGATAACTCCATCTGCAGAAATATAAAATAATTATATGAATTAAGTCACATTTGTATGGCGCTTAATACTACGTTTCTATAAGCGCGTTAAGGCCCGGTCCCACTGCACTTACGGATGCAAAGAGGATGTAAAACGTAAAAATATCTTGCCATCCGTTTGAAAATGCTATGCATCCGCTGTGTACTCATTGCATACGTGTTTCATACGGTCTATCCATCGAGCATCCGTCCAACGTGTTTTCATCCGCGCAAAAAGTTTTGAGCTACTCAAAACTTTTAGAACGGTTGAACTTCCGCCGTGTACGATGTAAATCCGCCACAGATACGAGCAACAAACGTTCTATGTCTGCGGTATCCTCTCTGCATCCTCTGGGAATCCTCGCAACTCACATCCGCTGCAGCTGAAAACGGATAGAGGGAGGAAAGATAAGGTACATGGAACGTATATACATCGTTAGTAGCGCGGAAATAGAAAGGATGTAAGCGTATGCATCTCGTATGTAAAGTATTCAAAGCTGTCATCCACTTCCTTCCGCTTTTATCAGCTAGGCTTCCGATGAACGTTCGTTTAACATCCCCGCTACATACTACCCACGTCGGTTATTTTCCGTTCTGGGGGGCGTTTCATGAAACAATTAGTCGGTGGTTTTCACCGACTAATATCATGTTCACCGACAATTCTTTTGTCACCGACTATTTTCCAGGCCTGTGATTAGTCAAATTTAGTCAGCGCTGACTAAATTGTTGGTGAACATGATATTAGTCGGTGAAAACCACCGACTAATTGTTTCATGAAACACCCCCCTGTTTTCGCAAATTTTGTCCATTTCTGGAGCGGATGAAAACGTCCGCTGTGTCCTTTATGCATACGTTTTGTGTCCATCGGCCAGTGGGACCGGGCCATTACATTGTAATTATCATCACCTCGGTCATTGGATTCAATTGCTAATCAACATGGTAGTCGACGCGCTCCTCTTCCTGGGGAGTATTCTGCCGGGCGCCAATTTAAAAGGCTAGCGCACACATGCCAATCCAACCACATTAACAGTAAAATCCTACCGGGTATCCATTTAACACTTGGGTGGAGAGTGGCAAATGTAGATTAAAGTCTTTCCAATGGACATTAGTGCCGAGGTGGGACTCGAACCGCGAACCGTATGATCCACAGTTCGGTGACATATCCACTAGACCACGAAACCTCTATTAATGACTGACTGAGGACTAGTGGACGAAAGCTCTTAATACCATATGATCTGTATTATTATCATGATGTTATGATTGTATATAAAATAGGAAAGAAAATGTTTGTTGTATTACTCTGGAATAAGAATAAGGAAATATGCAAGAACGATACTTTCCAATGATTCAATTCTGATATTACACTTTAGCAACAAAGAGTCCATTTATATATTTATAATAAATATGATTTTCTTATATTTTTAGAGTTTCAAATATGATTTTGGAAAACAAAACATTAATTAAACTAGGCCTATGCCTATGAATACAAATACATACCTCGAACTAATTGGTGTCTTGCAACTCACTGACCCTCAATAGTACCACTAAAGTGTATCCTCTCGCTTGGATGAGCTTCAGTTCAAATGCTTTCTCATGAAAACCTCAACATTTATATATCAAATCGGTGCCGACAGGTATGACATGACTTCCATCATTTAATTGATTGGGGGCCTAATCAACCAAATCATAGTCTTTGATACCGAGGTTATGTTGAAAATCTGGTTATAATTGATTAAATTATACTTTCAATGCATTACATTCATGATTCTGACCCACATTTTCCATTATCATACCAGTGATAAATCCGGCACCTGACGTCAAGAGCAATGCAGGCAGTATTTGGTCGGCTCGCTCTTTGTTTGCTATTCTATGTTTCATACATTATTTTACCCACATTTTCCTATATGATATCAGTGATAAACCCCTCTAGTCGATGGTAGGCCCTTTGTTAGCTAATCCATCAGGTATCAACATTTTATCCAAAGCACCCATTCTGATCACCATGGCACAGTTCGATACAATAGTTATTAGAGGATTCGCTCGGAATATCATGCAAAAATTCGATATATTCGTAATCATGTTCTTCAATCAATGCAGAGGGGATAGGCATTTTCCATCGATCATGTAATAGTAATTGGGGATGAACCTCTTTGAAGTGAGAATGTGAGGAAAAGTGAATTAAACCGGAAATTGATATTGGTTTCGTTTCTAGATTGCAATGCACTATTTCTGAAGGTTAGCGTTGGCGTTACCATTGAACAAGGGGGGAATCCACGAAATGTACCAGTAAAAACCACTGGTAATGAAAGACTGTTCATGAATCTCATGCATGAAACTCCTTAAAGTAGATATTCATTGATTTTAAAAACTAACTTTATTTTCATTATTGCAAAGTTGAAACTTTGATGCGACAAGGTTATCGAAATTCAATGCTTGGAAACATTCGAAGTAATGATTATTATAAATTACAAAACGCTTAAATACAACCCTGGCATAGCACCTGAAGAGCTCTCCGAACGCTGCTGAGATGTGTGAGATCACAGTATTGACTTGATTTGCACATGCAGACGATATCCCATGACATCTCACACATTTTCAGTGCTTGTGTTTTCATCTTCTTTTGAGTTCTTTCTCTTACTTTACTACCGTCAGGCTAAATGTATAATCTATTGCCTCACTCTTAACCCCGCGCATGGTTTTATTTTGATGACAAATGCAGCGATACAAAAACATAGGAATCTGTCGCTTGTAAACAAAATAAGACGCCATTGTATGTTCAGCTGCACACACCGCTGTATGTTCGGCGTTTTAAGAGGGAACAAATGCCGTTTCGGGTTTTTTTTTTTATTTGAAAGTCTGGTTTCTTTGATTGTTAATTAACCCCTATCCTGTGTATTTACAAGTAACATATTCTAGTTATGAGAATCGGGTTATATCCCATTTTGAATCGTTTGACATGCCAGTACATTTATATACACGAAACTCATTATAATTTGACAAATAATAGCTTTGCAATCATGTTCATTCTTTATGGGATGTCGTCTGCTTGGGCAGTGTTGGTTCATATAGTGACGTCAAAAAAGCGTTATTTTTCCGGGAATCTCTCGTATATCCCAACTGCTATGGAGTGCAAGTCCTCCGCGCGATGCCCGTGCCACGGACCACGGGCTTACGATGTTTCAAAGTTGTATAACTTTCTGCGGAACAAAATCGTAGAGGCCGCGGAGTCCTGCGTTACCCCGCGGTACCCCGCGGAGCCCGCGAATCCGTACGAAAATCTCACGGCCGCCTCCTGCCTCCGTACAGGGGCCGCACAGAAAAGGAGATACGGGCTGGATACGGGCTTTGTATATTAATCGCAGGCCAAGTGTAATCCGTGCATTAGCAGGTACTCACCTACCACAGATAATGTCATGAGTGGAAAATTAAGATTAATGATTCGCCAAAGGACGTTAGATCATTTTTTTGCAAATGGATGGCCAGGTTTTACTATGCATACGCCGGCTTCGATACGCCACTGCACTGGTTAGTTGCATACCGTTATAAATATTTAACACATTGCCGAAGGACATTAGTGTCGAGGTAGGACTCGAACCGCGAACCATGTGATCCAAAGTCCGGTGACATATCCACTAGGCCACGACGATTACTCTACTAACGAATCACTGAGCTTTAGTGGACGAAACCGCTTACCATTTAATTATAATGATATTACTCTGGAATAAGAATAAGGAAATATGCACGAACAATACCTTCCCTTTGATTCATTTCAGATTTTACACTCTAGATAGCAACAAAGAGGATGGTTACATAGTTATGATATGTGTTTTTCTTATAATTTTAGAGTATGATTTTGTAAAACAAAACATTAATTCATGTATGCCACATGAATATATCTTGTTAATAAATATTTAAAAAATACATACCTCGACCTAATAGGTGTCTTGCAACTCACCGAACCTCGATACTACCACTAATAGTGACTCTTCTCACTTGGACGAGCTTCAGTTCAAATGCATTCTCATAAAACCCTCAACAAGTATGACATGAATTCCATCATAATTGATTGAGGCCTAGAACACAATCATATTCTTTGGTATCGGAATTATGTTAAGCTCTGGTCTAATTGATTATGATTTTTCATGAATTACTTTCATGATTCTGACCCACATTTTCAAATATCATGACATCAGTGATAAACCCCACTAGACGATGGTAGACCCTTTATTAGCTAATCTATCAGGTATAAATTTGTTATCCAGAGAATCCATTCTGATTACCATGGCAACGTTCGATATATCAGTTATTAGACGATGCGCTCTGAATACCACGGAAAAGCTCAATATGTATATATTCTTCTATCAATGTACGGGAATAGACATTTTCTATCAATCATCTAATAGTGATGGGGGATGAAACTCTTTGAGGTGAGGATGAAAGGAAAAGTGAAATGAACCTGAAATTGATATTGGTTTCGTTTCTAGAATGCAATGCACTTTTTTCTGAAAGTTAGCATTGGCGTATCCATTAATCGATGAACATGGGGGGAATCCGCGAAATGTACCAGTAAAAACCACTGGTAATGAAAGACTGTGCATGAATCTCATGCATGACACTCATTAAAAGACCTTACTTCGAATCATCGGATCATCGCGTCGGGTCGGGTGGTCGCTTTACCTGACCCTTTGTGAAAACATGCCCCTTAATTCTCGAAATGTCGGGGGTAATATTTGTGAAACAAACCCTAATTCTCATCTACAAATGGTCTCGTCCAATTGTGGTCCAGTGGATAGGTCTGCGGGACTGTGAACCACAATGTACGGGGTTCGAATCCCTTCCATCACACTGCCGTCCGTTGACAAGACGTTACTCTACATTTGCAACACTCCACCCAAGTGAGGTAAATAGGTACCTGGTAGGATTATTCCTTTAATGTACTGTGCGCTGATAACAGATGAAGTTCGAAGCCAAAGCTATAGGGTAATAATTTCCATGATGTGTTATGCGCTGTACAAGAACGGATTATTATCATTATTAATAGGTGAAAATTCGTATTCGTTTGGGACACATTTTAAGGAATTGACTATCCCCCGCCCCCCCCCCCCCCCCCCCCCCCACCGTGGTTTTATCTAGCAGGTCATGTAACGCGACCACCCGACCATGTTCCACACAGGACATTAGTTTGTATTGACATTTTTTGTCTTCGTCATAATAATTTGGCAAATGGGGTGGGTATACTGTACGTAGGCCGGTTTCGATACGCTTCTGCACTGGTAAGGTGTATACCGGTTAGTGAAAGAAACATAGAGGGGAGAGAGAAAGACAGGCGGACAGAAAAAAGAGGAGAGGAGAGGAGAGAGTGAGAGAGAGAGAGAGACAGAGAGAGACAGAGAGACAGAGAGAATGACAGAGAGAGACAGACAGAAACATAGGAGAGAGGAGACATAGAGAGAGAGGGGAGGGAGAAAGAGAGAGAGAGAGAGAGAGAGAGAGGGGGAGATAGAGAGAGCGAGAGAGAGAACGAGAGAGATAGTGAGAGAGCGAGGGGAAGGGAGGAAGAGGGAGAGAGAGAGAGAACGCGAGAGAAATAGAGAGAGAGAGAATGAGAGAGGGCGGGGGGGGGCAAATGGGAATGGGGGTTGTTGTGAATGCAAAGTTTAACAATTTTTGCATTATGACGTAATAATCATTTACAATGAAACTTTGAGGAGTGAATGCGCGCGCATCAAATTATCACCATTGTTTTGACAACGAGCTGCATATAAGTAGCTAGTCCTTTATAATTTCCCTACACACTTGATTCAAGCCGTCGAAGATGGCGTTATCAACAAACTAATAATTATGCTCACCAGCTCAGCCGTTGAGTTCAAATTTATCTTGACATGGTAAAGGATAGGAAAAGTAAATATGGAATTTCACCAAACCGAAATAATGGCTCTGATCAGCAATAATCAAAATGGCACAGAAAAGAACATCCAGGCTGAGAAAAAGACACTAGGAAGTTGCATAAATTGGACGCTTTTTAAACACCTTATATTACTAGTTTCTCTCGTAGCCATTGGGATTTGGCTCCAAACACCGTCAGGTAAATGGGTAAGAGATATTGTGATTTAAATGCAGTATTGTCATTAATCATCATCATCATCAGCAGCAGCAGCAGCAGCAGCAGCAGTATCATCATCATCATTATCAACATAATCATCATTAGTATCATCGTTATCATCATCATTTAATTTATCATCATCATTATCATCATCATCAGCATCATCATCAGCATAAATATCGTAATCTTTACAGGATGAAGTAGCAGTGCATTTACGAACAGGATAATGATATCATGGGCGTAAATCCTTACGTAATACCTATTGTTCACGGGGGGGGGGGGATGAATGAATAGATCACCCCCCCCCCCCCCCGAACAATAGGTATCAATTGCAGATTTACGCCCGTGAATGATATTATCGGGCAAAATGATATTTGATAAAGATATTTGTTGTTTTGTTGGAAACTGCGAGGTGAATAACAGTAGGCAGAACCAAAAATAAAGAAGAAGTGAACACTGCCGGGGCGGGGCTGGAATTGTAGTCACCTCGCCCCCTCCCCCGCGAATTCTGAAAATACTGATTAGGGCTAGTATAGGGCAACTGTCACTTCGAGTGGTCGGGCAGCTGATGGGTACGTCTCTTTTGTAACCTGTAATATCCTGCCTGATACATCATGTTTCAATGACAAAATTACATGAAAGCACGAATTTGTTTTCTTTTGGATTTTAACAGACGCATCGGAAGGCTTACGTAACTACGACGGAGTTCTTTGGGAACTCTGCGGCTATGACCTCGTAGCGGGAACGCCCCGTGACTCCATGTTCCCCGTCTACCATCTCGAGAGTGCCACCGTGTACCGAGGGGAGGCACACAGGACACGGTTCAGGGAAAGGTTTAGCTTTCTTTGGACGGAGATGATTGGTCCACCTAACTCTGTTCTCTGTCTTATTGCATCCTACTACCTATAAACAGGGGTTCGCTACCGTGACTATAAATGAACTAGGTATGCCGACTTTTCTTACTTTTATCCACTTTTATTCCGGATAACTAGTACCTATGTATAGTGATCGGGGGAAGGGGAAATAGGTGATCTTACTTTTAAAAGTCTTTTGCATGATGCAGGTTTTTTTTCTTTCTCAATGATATTCAATAGTTAATAAACATCTAAAGAAACTGCACGACCGTGACGTCACGGTAACTGCTGACTTTACTTTCATCGGGTGCATGCTATCTTTACCGAAGACAAAAAGAAGAAGAAAGAAATGAGAAGAGAGAAAAGAGAGTCATGGGAAATCACAAATTGTACAAGGATTTCACACCCAGGATCGGTCACGAACTCTTTCAAGAAGATATAAGAGAAAGCTAAAACTAGAAGTTTCCTGAGCATGAGATACAAGTTATTTGCCATCATTAAAGATGTATTCACCATTCGACATAAGGTCTTCTCTTTTGTTTGTTAAGGTATCTTTTCTGGATCATATATGAAACAATTACTAAAATAATAAAAGTTTGATTGTTGGACTATAGTACTGATTAGGAGGCACGTACCTCGATATCAATTGGATTTGTATGCTAAAAACGAATAAATTAGACAATTCTAGTAAAAATGTGTCACATAAACAAATATTGTCGTTAAAATAAAGGAGTGTTTTACTGATCCAATCTGTATTTCCCCGTTATATTCTTTTTTCCAATACTTCATTATACTGTACTTTTTAGCCCGTATACTAAATAAATTTCATTATGACTAAATTCCATTTGAATCACAAGGACGAGTTGCCTAGTGTTAAGTTGTTGGTGGTGTGTGTGTTGAGACAGGGAGGGAGGGGTGGGGGGGGTGGCCAGGTGCTCCCATTCAGAGAAATCTCAAAATACCCCCGTACATGTATTACCAGTGCAAGCTATTATCAAAAGACTTACAACAGAAAATATTTTCCCTACAATAAGAGATAAATATATATCTTTCTAAAAATATATATCGTTTCAAAAAGTCTGATCATGATTGTTTGAAGTGCATATGCACAGAAAATTATTATCATTTATTTAACGATTGTGATTACTCGAAAATATTTTGGAACAAGGTCTTAATTTTTCTCAGAAAAACAGAAGTATTACTTGATAATGACAAAATTGAATACTGTTATTTATTTGTAGCAACCAATGTGATTATAGAATTTCAAAATATGTAGTTTTTACAAATCCATTGATTAATTTAGCTTCTTATGTTTTATATACGCAAAAAGAAAATGTAATTTTAAAAACATATTTGACACTTATTTAAAGGAAGTATTATGGCGGGCAAATGTTGAAAAGTATCACTTCCGGAAAAGAATGTTGATTATGTTTTGTTTTTTTAATATTATTAATTTTGTGATATAAGTATAATTCAAGTGTTTGTCTTTGTAATTATGTGTTTCTTATCAATGTTTTATTCAATCAATGAATGACGGAGAAAAAAAAAATTAATACCTTGCCAATGACAGCTATAGGACTGAAAATAATCACATTTATGAAAGACGAGTTGCAAATTGAACATAAATTCCTTTATTATACATAGAAAATCTAATGCTGTAAAACCTGAACCTTCACAGATTACCAATGACAGCCATTTTTATGGCAAGAAATCTTCATTCATTTTCAAATTTTGTGTTGTGATTAAATGTGTTTTAAACATTCCACGGCATGATACTTTTGCAAATATCGACCACTTGCGAAATTCATGAAAATTCTGGTTTTACAGCATCAATAATGCATCAAAAGTATTTGATATATGTGTCTTCTTTATTGAAGCACTATTATAAAATATAAAGAATTCAACTGCTTCACAAAGCATTTATTAAAAAAGTAATGTTACATGATTTCAGTTTTATAACAGAAGTTGGAACTTTTACAAAATTTGTGATATAACAATGAAATTATATTTTATTCTGGTTTTGCAGAAAAGCATCAAGAAGTGCTTTGATATGTGTCTTCTTTATTGAAGTATTATTATAAAATAAACAGAATTAAACTGCTTCACAAAGCATTTACAAAAATGTTATTTTACATGATTGCAGTTCTTACAAAATTTGTGAAATAAGAATGCAATAATATTCTATGATTACAACTTATTTAAACATGCACTAGACACAATGCCACAAAATAGATACAACAGAATTCTTTTTTATTTTTTAAAGTTATTCATCCTACAACATTTACAAATATCTGTGTAAAAATAATTATACATTAAACAAAAATTATACCATCAGGAGAAAAAATAGAATACAAATTATACATGCAAAAATAATACATGAACATGATAAGCATAATCATTCATTACGATATTTCATTTCAGATATTACATTAAGATAATACAGATACAGTATGAACATTGATAAATTTCACATCAAATCTTTTTATGTTTTCTTAAAACTTTACATAGAAATACAATAGATTTTTTACCCGATGAGTAGTCAGAGGATAAGAAATAGAGTTCTTAGGCCATGATACAAATGTTAAAGATAAAGATGAGTTCTGGTAAAAAAAAAAAAAAATGAATTCTTACAGAATCACACGAAACTTACACTGAATGTTCAAGGTTACAAATAAATGTCATTTGCCAAACAATTTTGGTAGAAAATGTATTTTGTCTGAGTAATGAGCATAGAAAGATTAGGAAATCAAGGTGAGTAGCCCCGACACCATATGTGTAGTCCCATATTCATCTTTCTGTGTACAGTGCTTGTTAATTTACCAAGACTGGGCCAAATTTATTATGATTTTGATGACTCCAGAACTTGCAGTACAGACCAATACATACATGCTACATGAACAACTTTTTCTGATCCATTCCACACCTTTTCTTTCACGATGCAATCGGTTGACCAGAACTCACCTTTATCTTTAACATAAGACTTGTAACACTCAATTAGAGTCAGTAACACTCACACAAGATTTACGTATTGTAATCCTGTACAATAAACAAAATTGAAAAATAAAATAAAATGCATCCAGACAGATATACAATAAATATATTTTTATCAGGAAAAAGCGGATCACTGACAAAAGATTTACTTATTGTAATGCTGTACAGTAAACAAAATTGAAAAATAAAATAAAATGCATCAAGACAGATATACAATAAGAATATTTTTTATCAGAAAAAATGACCACTGACAAAAAATGTATTCATTGTAATGCTGTACGATAAACAAAATTGAAAAATGAAATGAAATGCATCAAGACAGATATACAATAAGAATAATTTTTATCAGGGAAAAACGGACCACTGACAAAAGATGTACTTATTGCAATGCTGTACAATAAACAAAATTGAAAAATAAAATAAAATGCATCAAGATAGATTATACAATAAGAATATTTTTGATCAGGAAACCCCAAAATATCTAAAATACAATGATACATATTGAACGTGATTGCTGAATATAAACTCTGTGATATCTTCTCCCTATTGTTTAACTTCAAATTAGAATTAAATATCCTTTCATATATGGTTAACAAGTATCGTGGATATAAGAAGGGGGATATAACGAAAGGTAATCATCACTGCATGGGAGATCTTCAATTTGGCAACATGCAGTTGATCGTTGATGCCATTCAGGAATTTTTTTCCAAACTTGATAGTAAAAGGACGATACAGTTTAAAATTTGTTTTCATAGAAATGTGATTATGTTCTACTTTTTCAAAATATAATGGAGATATTAGTGTTATATTATACTGCAGGCATACATGATACGGTTGACCAACTAAATTATTTTTACCCCTTGTAAATTTGAATTTGATGTTCTTTGTGTTTTTCCTAACACAAGAATGAAAGGTTGACTGGTTTAATTAGGGCCTTTGTTGAATACTTTTAATAGTATAATTTTTAAATTGTCATTCTCAAGAAACATAAATCTGGACATATAAATGGTTTACATACTTTTAAAAATGACAACATTTGGTAAGGGTATGAATAATTTAGTCGATAACTGTAGAGCCGCTAGCACGTATTGCCATTTATTAAAGATATAATGCATGTATGTTTATATTCTAAATGAATCACAATAAACCGACTAACAGTTGAAACTCTTAGAAATATGAAATTTTATTGCCTATTTGAAGATAACTCCTGATCATTTATAAAAGATGTGGAATGGCATCATTGGCAAGAATAAAAAATATAAAACTGAACAAAGAGTGAGACATTAACCAAGCAAGGTACTAACAGTTTAAACTTGATGCTATGAAGGAAAAAATCACTTGCGCTGGTGTAAAACATGAAAAGTGAATTTCTTTTGCCAAACTGTGTCAATTTAATCCTTACCGGATATTTACATAGTGGATTATAAATAAACGTCTCTGGAGAATATCCAAGAGTGAAATATGTACACACTTTAATCAATTCACACTATCATTAATTACTGCACATAGCCTCTAAAATACTACATAGGCAGGCCATTACTAGGGTAACATCCCCCTCCCCCCCCCCCCCCCCCCGTCCTAGCATTTTATGCAACAACAACAACAACAAAATAACCTTTTTTTTTCGTCCCTTCTTTTCTGAAATATTTTTGTTTGTATCCTTTGTCGCCTTGTCGGTCAATTTGATTATCTGACGACTGTTTTTTTTTTTTAATCTCTGTAGTTGGCATCTTCAATATGTTTGCTTGTTGTTGTGTTCCGGGGCTTTTTGAAAATTAGAGCTGCCACGTCGGCAATTTTGCAACCACCACTGCCAGTTTCAAAGTGGTCTAGCGGCGCCCGTATTTATAGATGCATACTTTCTACTCCTGATCTTCAAGAAGTGCCGAATAGAATTTAGCTCCGGGTCGTCTTTCAAAAGCGTATGTAGACGTCGCCAGACATTCCTTGCCGAGTAAGCACAAACCCTCGCAGGCGATGAAAGTATAACACGAGCAACGGAAATCAGCAAAACACAATTGACTGCATTTGATGATTGACGAAACTGTGTATGATGACAGAACATAGGCATCGACGAGGGCGACATTGCTGGCCAGTAATCGGAAGTTTTTAGAGCTCGTGTGATCTGTTTCAAAGGGTTATAAAGTTAAAGATAAAATCACAAATATGAGTTAGGTCAGCTTACAAGTCCCCGAAAATATGCAAAATGAAAGATGACTCTTAAAGGTGTAACAATTAATGAAAAATTCAAAGATAAAGAGAGAAAAATAGGAAATGAATCAAATTATACCGTTAAGATCCTTGTCGTTTTCCTTCAAACAAATGTACTTTATTTACAATTTACTTACATCATTTGCCTTCTTATATTACCCTGTACCATCTTAATTCTATTCATCGGCACCAAATTGCTTGATTCACCCCTGTCATCAAGTGTAACGTGAACGGGTTGAAGGGTTACATACTATGGTTTGTTTTAAGGGCGTCGCTCGGTCGCCGCTGAAGTTTTTAGCGCGGAGTTAAAATTCGGGTGGCGCCTGCTCACTTTTTACTCGCCGCCCAAAATACGCCTAGTACCTTGGCGGTCGCCGCCCTGGCAACGACCTTATCGAGCGTTCGCTGTCGAGCGATTTAGATCAAAAATCGAAGCCGCTAGGTCAAAGGCTGCCAAGCGGTCACCGCCCGATCGCCGCTAGATCGCCGCTGGGATCAGTCGGTCACTGGGCGGCGAATCAAAAATCGGTCTGCGTTCGGGCAGCGCCAGCTCGGCAGCCTTTGACATAACGGCCTCGATTTTTGACCTAAATCGCTCGATGGCGAACGCTCGATTAAGTCAGTGCCCGGTCGGTCGGTCGCCGCTCAGAGTTGTGACAATAGCTTTAGGGATAAAACGGGTATACGTACATCTCCGTTATTACACACAAGGCGTTATTGCCTTAACGTATTACTGTGTCAGTGATTAGTTAGGTCTTTGACGCACCACGGTGACACCGTACACTCAATGCAAATATAATATTTAATTAGCTTAGTATAGAGAAAAAAAAATGAATCGAAACAACGCCTTGTGTGCAGCAGAAATAGCCCATTTATGCAGGTAGGGGGGGGGGGGTAGACTGAAACAAATATTCAAATTTATGGAATAATTAAATAAATAAATAAACTTTCAAAAAAATTATTTACCTCTGTCCCGAGGTGAGGATTGACGTGTAGTTGTAGAAATTGCCTGGGTTGTGTGCGTTAACATTGTTGCACTAGTGGTGTCGGTTGCCTGATCAGAAGTAAGCGAAGCAACATCTGTTAATCCTTGCCCTGTTGTTGATGTTGAGGATGCATGTGAGGTTGGTGTTGTTGATGCTGGACTGCTTGTTGTCTCACTGATCGCATCATCGGTTGTTGACGAAGGTTGCGTAGAGCCACTCGTTGTTACAACATTGTCAGTCTGAGTAGTGGAACTGGACGTTTTGGATGACGTCATTTGATTTGGTGTGGTTTGGGTTGGACCTTCGGGAGAAGTGGCAGCGCCTGGCGTTTGCTGAACAGTACTCGATTGGATACCTGTTGACGTTGAAGTAAATATGGAGATACACTGTTAAAAAAAGTTGGGCAGATGTTACTGGGTAAATTGAAGTTGTGTAAATTTTGTCCAATAATTGGGCTTTTTTTTCTCCCACCCATTTACTATATGAAGATACCTCATGAAAGGTAAACAGACAGGTTGGGTAGGTGTTACTTGGCAAATCGATGTTGGGCAAATCTCGTTCAACATCTGGGTTATTTCCAACCAACCATGTAGTTACCGATGATATAATTGGGTAATGTTATTGGGCAAATTAGAGTTAGGCCATTTCTGTCCAACATAATTATGGGGTATTTTCTCCAAACCATTTACTACATGTATTTACCCATTTGCAATTACATGTTCAATATAAGTTGGGCAGATGGAACTGGGCAAACGTAAGTCAGGCAACATTATTTTACAACAATAATGTTATATTGTTAAATTAGAGGTGTCGTGGTCGAGTGGATATGTCACACGACTGTAGATCACAAGGTCTGTTCGAGTCCCGCCCGGGCACAAATGTCCTTTTGCATATAATATTTTATCCAACTTAATTGCCCAACTAGTGTCTAATATATGCTACATATTATGGTGAGAATGGGGTGAATTTCTGATTGGGTAAATTTTTGTTGGTTAAAAGTTGTATTTCTTTTTATCCAACACTGGGTAAATCATGCCAAATCTTTAATTTACCCAACGTTGTTTGGACACATAATCGTCATTCTTGTTCGGTTGAAATTGGGCCAATTTGTTTGCCCAATATTTGTTAGAGTGTAGTTGTAATGTAAAAGATTGACACACGAAGCGTTATTTTCCACACGTGTTACTGCGTCAGTGATCTGTTTGGTATTTGACACGCCATGCGTCAGTGATCTGTTTGGTATTTGACGCGCCATGCGTCAGTGATCTGTTTGGTATTTGACGCGCCATGCGTCAGTGATCTGTTTGGTATTTGACGCGCCATGCGTCAGTGATCTGTTTGGTATTTGACGTGCCATGCGTCAGTGATATTTTTGGTATTTGACGCGCAATGCGTCAGTGATCCGTTTGGTATTTGACGCGCCATGCGTCATTGATCTGTTTGGTATTTGACTTGCCATGCGTCAGTGATCTGTTTGGTATTTGACTTGCCATGCGTCAGTGATCTGTTTGTTATTTGACGCGCCATGCGTCAGTGATCTGTTTGGTATTTGACCGCCATACGTCAGTGATCTGTTTGTTATTGGACGCGCCATGCGTCAGTGATCTGTTTGGTATTTGACCCGTCATGCGTCAGTGATCTGGTTGTTATTTGACGCGCCATGCGTCAGTGACACCGTAAAGCCAATGCAAACATTATGTTTCATTAGCGTAGTATAGGTGAATAAAAAGATCGAAACAACGCCTTGTGCGATGCAGACATAACCCGCTTGTGCAAGTGGGGAATGGGAGAGGCCACCACGTATAACACAAACAAACAATTTCGATTACCTCTGTCCCGAGGAGAGGACCGACGTGTAGTCGCAGACATTGCCGTGGTTGTGTGCGTTGACGCTGTTGCATGAGTGGTGTAGGTTGCCTGTTCAGAAGTAGGCGAAGCAGCATCTGTTGATCCTTGCCCTGCTAATTTTGACGTTGATGATGCTTTCGAGGTTGGTGTCGTTGATGCTAGACTGCTTGTTGTCTCACTGATCGCATCATCGGTTGTTGACGAAGGTTGCGTAGAGCCACTCGTTGTTACAACATTGTCAGTCTGAGTAGTGGAACTGTACGTTTCGGATGACGTCAGTTGATTTGGTGTGGTTTGGGTTGGACCTTCAAGTGAAGTGGCAGTGCCTGATGTTGTTTGCTGTACAGAACTCGTTTGGAAACCTGTTGACGTTGAAGTAAATGGCGAGAAAGTTGCAATGACAAATCTCAAAATTAAAGATGGATTGGGCAAAAAACGTTTTCCTTGGAATCCGTTAGTAAAATACTTTTTTGATCATCAATGACTTGCCGGCGGGAAAAGAAATTTCTTCTTAAACTTCAAAACAATTATATCAGGGATGCATTAAATTAACTGAATGAAGTACTTTTTCTGTATATCACTGAAGAAGAAAAAAAAACATGAAAACCCCATGAAAATTGAATTGAATTAACTTATATTGGTAAAACTGCTATGGATCATCAGTATATATTCACCTTCTTCTTTCCCGCAGATATAATGGTGCTCGGGGTAACCATCACAACTGTGATCTTCCACTTCCCATTTGTAGGACTTATTTGGTACTATAGTGACACACTTCTCTCCTTCATCGAAAATCTCTGAATCATCTGCGAAGTTGGAGTAGGTCAGACTCGAACCGTCCAGCCAAGTCACACTGGATGATAAACCTATCCAATGCTTCTCATTATTACTAGATAGGCTACTCTGCAAGAACTGTTGTTCTTCCTGTGATCCTATGTAGACAAGATGCATTCCACGTTCCTCGCAGGACGATTTTGACGAGGCGAAGTTTGACTTGATTTCTGAGAAATAATAACACGACCCGTCATTCTCGCTTTGATCAGATCCACAAGCTGCAAATAAAAGAGAGAGAGAGAGACATGGACATCGACAAACAGACGAGAATGGGAAGAAGAGATGAATGAAATATATATGAAGGAGTATAGGCACAGAGAGGAAGAGGGGAAGAGAATGTGAGAATGAGAAAGAGGTGGATGGAAGAGACAGAGAGAGACAGAAAGAGAGAGTGAGAAGGAAAGAGAGAGAGAGAGAGAGTTTGGGTGTGAAATCGGAGGGAGAGGATAAGGAAGAGAGAGAGGGAGAGAGAGAGGGGAAGGAAGAAACTATAAGAGAGAGAGAGAGAGAGGAGAGAGACAGAGAGGGGAGGGAGAGAGGGAGAAAGAAAGAGAGAGAGAGAGAGAGAGAGAGAGAGATAGGGATTGAGAGCGTGATATATTAAATAATGGTTACATATTTTAGGTTAACTTTCGCAGATTACATTTTCATGCCATACATACACTTATCGGTTGATTCGCTCAAATAAAAAAGTTAAAAAATAATTTGCTTATAACGATCGGTCGCTAGAAATATCAAACCATCATTTTGGACAATTAGTTGAAGTTCACATAATTATATAGGGGCTATTTTCCCCTATTATACAAGCAAACTATTTCATATTCGATTTTGGTTTCTTGTTATTTGTTTTTTACTGTATATTTTTAGCCTTTTCTTAAAGGAAAAAAATATGAGAAGAAAAAAATTATGGCGGATCATGATTTTAAAAATCAACTACGACAAAATGTGATAGATGATATATTACTACATACAAAGAGATGAAAATCCAGACGAAAGATTGCCGGTTGTTAAAAGCAATTTAGATAATAAGTAGCAAAGTATTATAATGATTGTGGACACTTATTCTTTTTATAATACTGTTCTTGGCTTTTATTTTTTTTCACAACTATATTTTGACGTTTGCAAGTAAATAAACACCCCCAATCGAGGCACACAAATATGGATGAAGAAAAGCGATAAGAAGACACCTATCCAGTTACTCACCTAGATCAGCAGTCACTGAGCTCTGTTGGTTCAATATAACGAAAGTGATAAAGAAAGATAACTCCATCTGCATAAATATAAAATAATGATACTACTAATAATAGACACATTTGTATAGCAATTAATACTGCGTTCCTAAAAGCTTTCGATTGTAACTATCACATTAGCCCGGTCATTGGATTTAGATGCTTAACAACACATGATAGTTCACACGCTCCGCTTCCTGGGGAGTATTCCGCCAGGCGTCAGTTTACATACAAGCGCACACATGCCAACCCGACCACATTAACATTGAAATTCTACCGGGTACCCATTTAACACATGGGTGCAAATATAGATTTAAGTCTTGCCAACCGACATTAGTGGCGAGGTGGGACTTTAACCGCGAATTATGTGATCCACAGTCCTGTGCCATATCCACTAGCAAATATACATCATCACAAAAATGATAACATTAGGAAAATAATGTTTACGTTGGAAATGGAACAACATGTATATATTGAACGCAATATGATTATAAACTTTTATATATATATATATATATATATATATATATATACATTATTTTCAGTCATTTCAATTTCAAGGAATATCATTTTTTGGGATTGCAAACAACCACCTGCATTTCAAATTTTAAAGAGATATACAAAAACAAACAAAAATTACTTACCAGATAAAAAAAACCACGCAAGGCAGGAAACAACCTTAGTCCACTCAAAGGTAAATCAACCATGATGATGATTTTCTTTTATAGATCCTTCTCTTTGATCGATATTGTCAATGGAGTTAACGAGTTATGAAGAATATTGAGACAAATCCTGAATCTTTTCTTCCTTCTCAAAATGTAAGTAACAATTGTTTTTCTCTTCCGTTTTCAGACAAATCTCGTTGTACTCAACTTTGGAAATTTTCTTCCAATAATCTACTCACTTAACGCAGGGAAATCCAAACAGAAAAAGAACCTAAGAATCACTAGAGGTGAAGGTGATTTTGCACGCTCTGCTGAAAAAACCCCGCTCTTATCTTGATACGATTAGTTTGCGAAATGCTCAACGAGAGTATTTTGCAAATGACGAGAGACATATACAAGGTTTTAATAGATGCAGCCTACTGAAATGATGTGAGGCGTTGATCACCATGGTATCAACTCGCATTTTATTCAAATTTGTGTTAATTTTGTGCCTGACTGCACGCGATGTATTGATGCATTATATCTCTAATTGCTATCCCGTCCGCACCAACAAGTTCGACACCAAAGAAAATAGTTACCTTACCTCCACTGGCCAAGAATTGGCTTCAATTCAATTCAATTTAATTTCGATTTGTATGCACCACAGTATATTCTAAGTATGATTGTGAACCACGTTACAGTCTAATTCAGTGTATTAACTAAATATAAATGATTTATAAGGGATTTCTAATCGGTCGAGGCGTTTCGATGTAAATTATATATTATCTCATTACCAATCCATTATTGGATTAAAACTGAATATGTTTTCCGCTTGTTGATTGACAAGGATGCCAAGTAGGAATAGTGTGACCTATCTAGTCATAGAAAACCGAAACTCAGTTCTCAAAAAAAAAATGTACATGGGGTGTGGAGAGAGATAGAGAGAGACAGGGTGAGAGTGAAATTGTAATTATATTTACAAAGGTTAAATTCGGGCCTTTCCACGAAGGTTGCGGAAACCTGTGAAGTTGGATCGACCATTACAGAATTAAAATACAACCCCCCCAAAAAAAATATTTAAAAATATCATGAGCACACAACAATAAATTTAGTAAAATAAGCAAAGTACAGACACTTCAATTATCTATAAAACGAGAAAAGTGAAATAGAATATATATATATATATATATATATATATATATATATATAACCCTACTTTCTACATTAAGTGGACATCATAAAAATCCTAACTCTAACTCTAACTCTAACCCTAACCCTAAAACCTAACCCTAAACCTAACCCTAAACCTAACCCTAACCCTAATGTCTTTTTAATGACTCATTTTCTCACCCCAAATGTCCCTCCAATGACGCCTTTAGTGAAATTACATATATAGAGAGAGATATATAAATAAATTGGGCTTTCTATAAGAAATAAAACGTAAAAAACGCTAATGACAATGTCTACTTAATGACTAATTTGTTCACTCCAAATATCCCTTTAATGACGCCTTTAGTAAACAAAATATATATATATATATAAAGGAGGAAAAGAAAACAACAATGAAGGGGTTCAGATATAAAACAAATCTTTGTGGTCATGAAATAATGTGATGATAAAGAGTCACTCATATCCTATCCATAGAAATAGTAAGACAGAGTCTCACCAATCACCGTAGGAGCACCAGTTCCAGACGGAATGGGTAAGGACTACCCTCAAGAACATTTAACCGCATCGCCCGGTTAGGTCTTCAGCAGGTTCCCTACGACATTCACGTCTGGCATCAACCTGTGCCTGGAGACATTGGCATAAGATTGCACTTTGATTTGATTTAATTTGATTTGATTTATTGGTTTCTGCATCTTTTTTCTTTTTTTCATTATACATTTTCATGAACATAATATGGTTTGATACAATATTTTAGGTATATAATTTTATACAGTAATAATGAGTATAATGAAATTAAACAAATATAGTGAATGCATAATTAAAATACATTAGATGCAGGAGGGCTACAGAAATAAGCAAAGTAGCTTGACATGCCCGCATCCCTCAACTTAGATACAACAATTAAAAAAAATATTAAAAAAAAGAGTGTCTTGCAGAGAAGAAAATGAAAGGGGAGAGAAGGAGCGTTGGTAATTATACAATAAATCTCCTACATCTGCTGATTGAATGCAGGTTCAAGTTCATGAATGGATAAACGATGCTAGGTCATGGACGATTACACATCATTGTTGAATATACAGTCAATGTACACACGAACATGAATACAGTATAATTACACACGACAGGATCAATACGTAGACAATAACATAGTTTTAACTGCCTTCTTAAAAGAATACAATGTTCTAAGGTTTCGTATTACAATGGGCAGAGAGTTCCAGATGTCTGGGCCGGCGTGTCTAAAGGATTTGAGAGCCAATGCGGTTTTTGGATTTCTTAAATGGAATTTTTCAGTTTGCCTTGTAGGGTAAGAGTGGTTGGTTTTATTCAAATTAAACAATGGGGGAAAGTATGAAGGTAGTAAACCATTTTGTAAGCGAAACATGAAAAGTGCTATTTGTAGAATATTTATATCATCAGCTTTTAGAGTTCTTAGTTTTGAAAACAAGGGATTGGTGTGGTCGCGATAGGAAGAATCAGTACATATACGCATGGCTTTCTTTTGTAATAGTAAAATGGAGTAAACGTTGCTTTTCAAATTTGCCCATATAATGTTACAATATGAAATATAATTTTTACCTCTTACATTTTTACCTCTGAAATTTTTACCTCTGACATTTTTACACCTGACATTTTTACTCTGAAATTATTACCTCTGACATATTTATGTGGTATCGATGAAGCAGCGTTTTTTATGAATGGGAGATTAATACACACAATGTCTAACAACTCTATCAAAAACGTATATATGTCAAGGTTATTCCATTCAGAGATATAACACAAACAAATTGGCAATTGGTAAGAAGCATGGATAATTTCGAGTAATTTTCTACCTCGAAAATTAATCATGATCCCTCTAAAAATGTAATTCATCATTTTGTAATTCTAGCGAATTAATTAGATTGCAATTATCTGTGAGCTTTGTGTCTTTAAAGCCCCCCCCCCCCTTCCCCCAGCAATAATGACACAAAACTCATGGAATAAGTATTCCAGCTGCTGAGAGCCAGAAGGGCATTAATCAATGTATCATTCTATACAGAGTTATACCCTTTTGACTCTTAATAAACGATGAATCCATCCCACCTGTTTGTTACTCATATATGTCATATTTCTGTTATATAGTTAGAGTTCTCAAGTTGATTGTAAGGTACATGTAGGCTTTGTTGTGGTAGAACAATTTTTTTCTATTTGTTAGATGCTACTATAATTTTCAGGATTACATGAAATATATTGCCAATAAGAAAGTAAGAGAAAGGAAAAGATACTTTTGTAAATAAATGCGAAATTCGAAGGAATATATGAAAGTATCTGGTGGGAGAAGGATAGAAGATGTTTTTGGATAGAGGCTGATATTGGTGTAAAAAATGTTCTATTTACCTGTAGATTAGACTAAATATGGGCCTGTGATTGTTTAGTATTATTTTTTATTCTTTTGTATGACCCATGAACTCCTGATGAACTTTCACCATTAAAATTTAATGATTCAATCCGTATGAGTGAATTCAAGTGCAATAAGCGACATTTCCATTCATCATAGTCACACACGAAATGTGTTTTACTTTGAAAATCAACGTATAAGCAGTAACAATGTTTAATTTCGAATGCAGTCATTTAATATATTTCATATATCATAGAGATGGTATAAGTATGTTATAAGTTTATGTACATTGCATAGCCTTTCAAGACATACACAGATCATCTTTACGTTTATTAGTTACCAGCCTTCTGTGCTGTAGTTCCTCCCCTTCGCCATTACATAAGTGGAAATAATTTGTTTGTGTTTGTGCCTGTTCTGTCATCTGAGGGGGAACAGTTTATAGGGGAATAAGACAATGCACAATTAACCGATAGCTTCTGCTGCGAACAATAGTCATGTGAAAACAGATGTCATATATTTTTTATTTTTTATACGACTGTATGTCCTTCATACAAAAACAAAATCAGTTGCGTCTTGTTTGTGTTGCTTTATACGTTCCGTCTCTAAATTTAACTTAATTGCGGCAGTTAGGATATTAAGACATGACCGACTCGACTGCAAACTAAAAAATAAACAAAGCCGGGACATCTTTATCCAAAACAGTTGATTTTGCTTTTGTCAATATTTTAGGTTGCAAAAGTTTCTAAAGAAGTCCTGAAAAGTTAAAGAGATTTTTGAAGAACTTTTTTTGAGGAGCAAGCAATGGCTTATCCAACATAGAATCAAGTCAACATCAGCCCCCTTGTTTGACTGCCCAGGAAGAAGAAAAGAACTTGGAGTTTGTCTCCATCATTTTACTCCACAACCTCTATGAAAATGGTGAAAAGAGCAAGAGCTTATCAACTGGTGTGTGTGTACCGACTTCACCAAAGCTTTCGACAGGCTGGATCATAACATTCTTATTAGAAAATTGATCAAACTCAATGTACGGCCTTGCATCATTGAATGGATTATTAGTTTTTTTGAACACCGTCAACGGTGTGTCAAATACCAAGGCACTCTATCTCAATACTTACCTAATTATGCTGGTACCCCAAGTCCCCAAGGACCTAAATTGGGCTCAATCCTCTTCCTAGTGATGATCAACGATGCTTGTGAAAACATACCAATCGATTGTTATAAATACGTAGATGATCTTACTTTGTTGGAATGTCGTAAAGTAACCGATCCCTCTGACTTACCAGCTGTCCTTTACAATTTGGGTCAGTGGTCCTGTCAAAATCACGTCAAGTTAAATCCTTCAAAGTGTTTTTCACTAAGTGTGACATTCTCAAAAAAAAAACCTGCCATGCCAACTTTATATATTGATAACTCACCCCTGCAAAACTTCCAATCTGTCAAAATTCTTGGTATCATTGTACAATCCAATCTGAAATGGGATCTCCATGTCACTGAAATCCTCAAAAAATGTAACAGAAAGTTGAATATGTTTAGGTTTCTGAAACGATATTGACTGTCTTTAGCTGATTTGAAAATGGTATATACCGGTTACATTCGTCCTGTCAAGGAATACTGTACCCCCGTTTTTAATGGTGGGCTTACCCAGAAACAAATAAGAATCTTGGAGCAAGTTGAAAAAGAGTATGTAGAATCATGCTGGGTCCACGATACACAAATTGTACCAATGCTTGCCAAATATGTGATCTTTCAACGCTTGAATCCAGAAGGGTAAAGCTTTGTCTGGATTTCGCTACATCCTTAGCTAAACACCCATCATGTAGTACCTGGATACCTTTCCGGAAAAACGTACCCATCTCCTTACGCCATGCATCCAGATATCAACAGTTCAAGCAAAACCAATCGTTTCCGAAATAGCCCCATACCTTACTTTGTCGATCTTCTCAATAAAGCCAAGCCCAATTAATAAAAATAGATAAATTAATATAAATTTTTCTATTTGTATTATACTCTTTTCACAGATGTTAAAGTTTCCTGATTTTTACTCTTCTTAAGATAATTATAAACCAAATTTACACAATTCCTTTCCTTTTCCCTTCAATAGCCACAATATATCTGAAGGAAAAGGAATGTTAGAGTGCAATAATTGTTTTCTTTTTATTATATCATTTTTCTAAGCAATGAAAATAAATAATAACAAATAATATGGTTATTTATATAGCGCCGGTATCCGCCAATAACACAAATACTTGCAATAACAAACTTTAACAATATTATGAAAAGAATAATGCTCTTTTCTATTTTTTATATTCGTATATTGTCTTAATGACTCTCTTAAAAATACATGTATGCAATTTATATTTTTTTGATGTACATGCATTTTCTACAACTTCCTCTTTTACTTCTTTCCTTCATGTTTCTCTTTTCCGTTTTCCTGACTTCATGTTATATTCTGTTTTCTTATTTTTGCTGCCCAAGCAATCTTATCATTTAACTATATATATTTCAATATTGACAAATCAATTGTAACTGTGTTGTTTGAATATGCATTGAATGTTTTTAATTGTACACATGACCAATTCAGCCACTGGGCTCCGACACATGTTTTTAATAAACCTTGAATTGAATTGAATTGAATTGTGGGGCTGGTATTAAAGGTACATTCAATCTCCCCAGTCAGGAGGGAGTTAATCCCCCCCCCCCCCCCCTCCGTCCTGCTAATTAATTTCTGAATATATTTCCTTCCTCTTTTGATATGCTTGGCAGTTATGTAATTTATTGTTTTCTAGTGACAAGTCCAATGATTATTCTTTTTGGTGTGCATTCAAACTTTTTTATATTCGTAACTTTGCATTCCCCATTCTTCTTCTCTCCCTCTCTCCTTCTCTCTCCCTCTCTCCCTCTCTCCCTCTCTCCCCCTCTCTCTCTCTCTCTCTCTCTCTTGCTGTTTCACAAAAGGCTGATTAAGCAGTCCTTTAACGCACAAACAACAGATATTATGATTATATATTCTTTTTATATGACAACTACTGAAACAGATTTTTTTCTTCAAGAGAATTGTATTGATAAACAATTGAATAAAGATAAAGAAAGACCCGCGATGAGGCTCGTACAATTTTTCTCAGATCAACAGCAAGCAAACATTTATTTATTTAGTCTTCTTTAAAAACACAGGGTAGCCCATTCAGTGCCGCAAGGCCTGCTTTCGCAAGGGGCCCTGTATCAAGTGGATATTACAATGTATAAAGTTAAAATACTACATAAAAACAAACAAACAAACAAATACATAAAATACATGGCAACTAAAGCATAAATGTACAGCAGTGTTATGATAGATTTACATAGAACTTGTTAATATAAAATAAAATCAATTGGCTTTCGTTATTGCGATATCGTAAAATAGATCCCTGTTGTAACCGTAGGTTTGTTTAACATATCTAATGTGGGTGATATTTAAACAAGCATTGCTGGTGAATTAAAAAGTTCGCTTGCAGTATATGAGAAGGAGCATTTTCTATGTTCAGTTCTTGGTTTCGGTAAGTATTATTGGCAAGAAATGATATATCGAGTACAGGAGGCGACATAACGTTTAGATACTAAGTATATAGATTACAGAGGTATTGTGGGGCAAAGTTGTGCAGTAACTTGTACACCATAAACAAAATGAAAGCTTGTTCTTTGTACAGTTGGCTGCCACTAAAGTGAGTGAAGAAGTCCTCATGATGGTGCATTATAGTAAGAATTCAAAACCATTCAAGCTTATTTGTATTGACATCTTTCTATCCTCAATATTTCCTTTTATGTTAAAGAGCTCCAAACAGTACAACAATAGTAAATGTGCTAAAGTATGAGTGTAAAATACAATTGTTTAAAATTGTCATTAGTTAAACAAGACTTGCTTCTTCGTATACACAGGCCCCCACCCCTGCCCCCCAAAATAGGTTAAAAAGAAAAAAAGAAGACGGGCCCCCACCCATAACCCCCTCCCCGGCTGAGCAAAACAAAATTAGTGCGCACTACCCCCCCCCCCCCCCCCCCCCCGCTTATTTGCCGGCTGTTTCGCCGATAAATATTTTCTCACGAATAGGGTCCACTCCTGCGTATACATGCAACTGATCGAACCATTTTCATAACTACTTCATCAACATGTACTGCCCAATTAAGATTGTATTCGAGAATAACACCAATGTTTTTAAGTTTCTAGTAATGAACCATTTATAAATATCAGAAAATCAAAAGTGTTTCTTTGCCGACGGGATGATTTTTGGGGGATTTTTTTGGTCTGAGTTAATAATCATTCCATTATTTTAAAAACATTCATTGAGCTTATTATTTTGATTGTAAACCTGAATTACATACAGCTTTATCGTCCGCATAAAGTGAGAATGTGAGTATGTGGATTAAAATTTAGATTCGAGATACCATTCATGAACATATAACGAAGTGATCCTAGTATGAACCCTTGTGGGACCCCTATTCGGACGGGGAGAAAGTCATTTATTTTTTCCTTTAAAAAATACATATAGCTTGCTGCCTGTTACGAAAGATTCAAAACATTTCAACTCAACTCTAAGGTACGCTTTTTAACACAAAAGCAAGTCATGGGGTAAAGCGTCAAAAGCTTAGTCTAAGGTCAAGGAATGCAGCGCCAACAAATTTATCGTCATCAAAGTTCCAATTCTTATATAAAAAGTCGCAAATTTCTGTTAAGCATGTTGCGGTTAGGTGATTAGTTCATAAGACCGACCATCTGTGGAATGTTCTTTTTTTTCATCCAATTCATTTAAAGCCATATAGCTTTTTGATGAGCCCTTTACCCCCACACACACCCACACACTCACACAATTTTTTAATCCACTTTTGAAAAGCAAGGTACTAACAGTGACCTGATGTTGTGATGAACAAAATCACTTGCGCCGGTGTAAAAAATTAGAAGTGAATTATCTTTTAGTCTTAAGTCGATATTTGAATCATTTTTGCAAATCTGTGTTAATTTAATACTTACCGAATATTTACATAGTGGATTATAAATTAACGTCTCTGCAGAATATCCAGGAGTGAAATATGTACACACTATATATTCACACTATCATTAATCACTGCACATGGCCTCTAAATAGCTACATAAGCAGGGCCGTTACTAAAGGGGGTAACATCCCTCCCCTTTCTAGCAGTGTCTGCAAATCGCAACGACAACGACAACACAACTACTTTTTGTTCATCCCTACTTTTCTGAAATCTTTTTTTTTTTTGTATCCGTTTTCGGCCAATTCGTTTATCTGACGACTGTATTTCTTCTAGTTTTGTTAACAAAATCTCTGTAATTGGCACCTTTCAAAATATTTCTTTCCTAATTGTTGTGTTATTTCAAAATTACTATTTTGCCATCCTCCACCCTCAGTTTCCAAGTGGTCTAGCAGCGCGCGTATTCACAGCTACATGCTTTCTAGAAACAATCCTAATCTTCAAGAAGTGCCGAATAGAATGTAGCTCCGATTCGCCTTTCAAAAGCGAATGTAGACGTCGCAAGACATTCTTCGCCGAGTAAGCACAAACCCTCGCAGGCGATGAAAGTATAACATGAGCAACGGACATCGGTAAGACACAACTGACTGCATTCGATCATGGACGAAACCGTGAATGATGACAGAACATAGGCATCGATGTGGGCGACATTGCTGGCCAGGAGTCGGAAGTTTTTGAAGCTCGTGTGACCTGTTTCAAAGGTTATTAAGTTAAAGATAAAATACAAAATATGAGTTTGACTTTTTACAAATTCATTGTAAATTAGTGATAAAGTAAAGAGCTGCAATGAATTATACCCCATCAGACAAATTATTTGTCGCTGAACTTTTAGGTTGTAGGGTTATACCCAGAGGAAGGCGCGTACACAGGGGGGTGTTTGGGGGGTTAAACCCCCCCCCCCCCTTTGGTATTTTTCTGTGTGTAACCCCCCCCCCCCCCCCCCATAACCCTCCTACCTAAAAAAAAACCTTTGGATTTTTTTTTTTATTATTATAAAAAAAAAAAAAAAAAAAAAATTCCCATGGCTGACCTAAAAAAGGTGACCTTAACCCCCCCCCCCCCCCAACAGAGCAAAATGTCAAATTTTCAAATTTCGAGACCAAAAAAAAATAATAAAGTGTCCTCTTACCCCCCCCCCCCCCCCCCCCCCCCCTTTGAAAAAAATCCTGCGTACGCGTCTGCCCAGAGGTGCTTTAATGAATGTAACGAGTAAACATATACATCTCTGTAATGACACACGAGGCGTTATTGTTACTGCGTCAGTGATTTGTGTGGTCTTTGACGTGCCGTGGGATAGTGGCACCGTACAGCCAATGCAAATATTAGGTTTAATTAGCGTAGTATAGGTAAGTCGACACAACGCCAATTGCTAAAGACATAACCCATGTTTACAGGTGTGTGTGGGTGGGCTAGGGGAGACTGGAACACATTAAATAAAAATGTTCCTACTAATGTTCTTATCATCAAAAAAGGATTTGCTTCCTAGTTAAAATCCAAGACAACTACACGTACATGTATATCCTGGTGCATTGGATAAGGTGAATGTAGGTACTTTTCCGTTATCACTGAAGAAAAAAAACATGAAAAACCCTTGAAATAAACTATATAGACTGATATTGTTAAAACTATTATTGATCATCACTACATATTCACCTTCTTCTCTCTCGCAGATGTAATGGTGCTCGATATTACAATCATCATCCAACCATTGGTATGACTTATCTCGGTTTATAACGAAACACATCCCGTTGTTACTGATGATATGTGAATCAGCTGCGAAGATGGAGTAGGTCAGACTCGAACCGTCAAGCCAAGTCACACTGGATAATCCTATCCAGTAATCGAAATTTCGAGCGGGGAGGTTATTCACAAGAAATTCTTGTTCGTCCTCTGATCCGATGTAGACAAGATGCATTCCAAGGTCGTCACAGGATGATTTTGACGTATCGAAGTTTGACCTGCTTTGCGAGAAGTAATAACAGGATCCGTCATTCTCTCTTTGGCCAGCGGTACAAGCTGTAAGAGAGACAATCATGAAAAGGGGTTTATTATGATACATATGTTTTCGAACTATATGATAATGTGCTGTACAAGAATTTATATTATATTATGGTTATATCATATACATTTCTTATTTGAATGTGATCTGTACAAGCATTGAATGTAAAAACAAACCGAGGAAATCATCGAACTTGGGCACCTCATATTCCGGCAGTGTAGTGGTCCATTGTACTTTAATCCAACCTGAATAGTATCATAAAACGAGAGTTTGATTCGTCACTGGAGACGAATTAGGTCGTCTTTCGTAAATTTGATGGCGGTGAATGACTTTTTGATATGCTGATAACCATACCAAAAAAACTGTCGTGTACAAGACTTTTTCAGCTACAACATATCCGAAGCTGGGAGAAAATCGGGCGAAAATAAGGCAAGATATTGCTCGAACAAGACTTGAATGTAGAATCAAGATTTCAGAAAAAGCCACCTCCCTTAGAGAATACACGCAAAATTGGGAGCATTGACATGGCTCCTTTAAAATGGGTCATGATGGGCCATTGTTAAAATGAAAAAAGTGCCACATTTTGTGTTGAAAATTGTCTCAGCTACAACATATCAAAAATTGAGAGAAAAACGATCAATTTTACACACTTACACTCAGTTTTCCATAAATATGCTGACGTCATAATATAAACATTCGTTTTTTTAGTTCCAAGGCCATCGTGATAATGTCACGATATAATAAATGGCCAAATGAGACATTTTATCATATTTCCAACTCATACTCCATCCAAATATTTCAAAAATTGGGGTCCCAGCGCATCTCAAAGAGCTACAAGTATAATGTATAGGCATGTTTTTCCCCACACAAGCTCGCGGGCACAGACAACGGACGCTCATTCCGTTATTATAGACTTTTAGATTTGCACCGAGACCGTAGAAATACTGGCTGGGTTCCAGCGGGGTGCTAGTCTGATCCCGGTGTTCTTACCAGAGGAGAGGAGCTAATAGGTGACGCAGTTAGCTTGAGAAAAACTCTCATAACCCTATGACGAGAACATGACAAGGCGGGTTGGGTCGCCTTCAAATAAAGCCTGTCCTGCACCGGGCAGCAGCGATGCAGTACCTATAGTACCAAATCTTGGACAACGGTGGCTATGGGGGAGCAGAGGGCAGGTCGGTATCAATGCTTCTGGCTTCTGTACTGCGATGGAAGGATCTGGCCGCCCACCATTATTAATTGGTCACGTTTGTCATCATGTACAAAATCAAAAAATCAAGTGGGTATCGGAAGGTGGAACCCGCAGGCCGGAAGATACGTCAAGAGCTACTGCGGAAGAGAGAGGTCCTGCTCGTAGTACGCTTGCGGGTGATGACGGATCAGGATCAAAGCCTCTTGTAGGAAGTTCTTTTCTTGAGGGTCCCATGATAGAAAGGAACAATGTAGCCAATGTGGAACGTGCGTGGTATGTCAGATGGGAAGGTGGAACTGGTGGAGAAGGAGATGGCTATTAATGATATTAAAGTTTTGTGAATATCTGAATCATGGTGGCTTGGACAAGGCAGATTTACATCAGACGAAGGAAGTACAATCATCTTTTGAGGGAAAGAAAGTGGAAGGAAGCGAAGGGGTGTGGGATTCATCATAGAGAAGGCTACAGCTAAATGTGTCTTGGGATATAACCCGATCAACGAGAGGATTATGACTGTGAGATTACAAGGGCATCCTATGAATATCTCCAAAATTCAGGCACCGGAGGAAGAAATCACTGATTTCTATGAGATGGTGCAAGATGTCGTAGACAGCATTCCTAAGAAAGATTTCCTCATGATATTGGGTGACTGGAATGCCAAGATTGGTAAAACGAGGGAAAGATCTGAGTGCATTGGCAATTATGGTCTTGGCATCGGAAATGAAAGAGGAGATCGACTGGAAGAATTTTGTGTAGCAAACAGCTTCACCATTGGTAACACGTTGTTTGAGCATCATCCCAGAAGACTGTGGACGTGGATGAGTCCGGGAGACAGAGCCAGAAACCAGATAGACTACATCATGGTCAAGAAGAGGTGGCGAACTTCACTACAGAACGTCAAGACAAGACCAGGTGCTGACTGTGGCAGCGATCATCAGCTGCTTATGGCTAAACTGAGACTAAGATTAAAAGCTAAGAAATGTGATTCAGCTCCCACAAGGTATGATGTGGAAAATATCCCTTCTCAATTCTCAGTGGAAGTGAAGAACAAGTTTGAGCTGCTGTTGAGAAACGATGAAGCAGAGCAAACACCAAATGAGCTGTGGGAAGACATGAAAGAAACAGTTGAAAATGCAGCAAAGAATCACATCCCAAAGAAAAGGAAGCGGAAACAACCATGGATCTCAAATCAGACTTTTGACATTGCTGATGACAGGAAGAGGGCAAAAGCAAAACGCAATAGAGGAGAATGGACGAGACTCAATAAGGCGGTAACAAGTAGTGTGAAGGAGAACAAAAGGAAATACATCGAGGGGAAGTGTGAAGACCTAGAGCGTCACAAGAACAACTCTAAGGCAGCATTTGCAATTGTGAAAGAAATCACAAAGAAAAGAATCCCAAGACTGGATGTAATTAATGATGAAAATGGCAAAACACTGACGGCGAATGAAGACATCAAGGAAAGATGGGTGCAGTATAGTACCAAGCTGTTTGCTGCACAGGAACAAGTTGACACTCAGTGGGAGGAAAGTGATGAAATGGAGCCCCCTCCATTAAGATCAGAAGTGGAGCTTGCAATGAAACAACTGAAGGATGGCAAGTCCCCTGGCTTTGACAACTTGACTTCCGAGATGTGGTAGGCTACAGGTGAAAAAGGTACTGACCTGATGTGGCGTCTCTGTTGCAATATCTGGAATAGTAGGGAGTGGCCCAAGGACTGGTGTAGAGCCGTTTTTATACCATTGCCAAAGAAGGGAGATCTGAAAGAATGTGCAAATCACCGAACGATCAGCTTGATTAGTCATGCAAGCATAATACTTCTGAAGGTGATTAGCAGAAGAATGAAAATCAAACTGCAAGCCGAGATCTCAGATGAGCAAGCAGGGTTCCGTGAAGGTAGAGGGACAAGAGAACAGATTGTCAACATTCGAAACATATTAGAGAAATGCAGAGAACACAAACATCCCCTCTATTTGTGCTTTATAGACTATAGCAAAGCATTTAAATGTGTGAACCACTCTCATTTGTGGAATACAATGGCAAAGATGGGGTTCCTAAGTCACATCATCGAACTGATCAAAAACCTTTATCATGACCAAGAAGCAACAGTGAGAACCAGTAACGGCAACACTGAGTGGTTTGGAATTGGCAGGGGAGTATGTCAAGGCTGTATACTGTCTCCTAACCTGTTTAATATTTACTCTGAGGACATTATGAGAAATGCTCTGGAAGGATTCAAGGGGGAGTTAAGTTTGGAGGTTATGACCACGAACCTAAGTTATGCTGATGACACCACTCTCGTAATTTGCAGCAGCAGCAGAGGATCTGATTGATTTATTGAATCGCATCAAACAGGCAAGTAAAGAGAAAGACCTTCTTCTAAACACCAAAAAGACAAAAATAATGGTTGTCGATAGAGATTATGATAACACTGACTTCACCGTAGCTGGAAATAAGATTGAAGTAGTAAACCGGTTTGAGTACTTGGGCTCAATTATCATTAACAAAGGAGAGAGCACCACAGAGATAAGAAGAAGGATGGTAATGGCAAGATCAACAGTACAGAATATGTCCCACATCTGGAACAGCCGAGGCCTATCTCTTAGTCTGAAGGTTCGTCTGCTTCAAGCAACTTCTTTTTCTATTGCTACTTACGGAAGTGAGTCCTGGGCCATGACAAAGAATGACAGAAAGAGAGTTGATGCCTTTGAAATGTGGTGCTACAGGAGGCTGTTGCAGGTGTCATGGAAAGATAAAAAGACAAATGTGTGGGTCCTGGAAAAGATTGGAACAGACTTGACCATCAGAAGGGAAAGAAAACTTAACTATTTGGGGCACACTGTTAGGAGATCTGAAGGTATTGAGAAGCAATTACTGCAAGGAGCAGTCGAAGGAAAACGGGGTAGAGGTCGTCCACCAATATCTTGGACTGATGATATCAAGAAAGTGTCTGGACAAGGAATGAAAGGTGCAACACAAATGGCAGCTGAAAGAGTTGCATGGCGTGCTCTC